>NW_017731478.1:361748-387286 GCF_001890085.2 Hipposideros armiger | reverse complement strand
GGAACCGCGGCGCCGGGACAGCGAGCCGATGCGCGGCGCCCGAGTGTAGCCGCCCGGGCTGCTCCCGGGAGCCGCGCGCCGCGCCCACCGCGCGCTGAGGACCATGCCGCCCCCGGGCCGGGCGCCGCCGCTCGGGCTCCTGCTGGCTCTGACTGCGCTCCGGTGCCCAGGTAACGCGTCCGGGAGACCCCCCCTTCCCCCAATCCCCGACCCCGGCCGCCGCGCAAAGTTGGCCGCACGGGGCGGCCACCTTCTTCTGAAGTCCCCGGCAGCTCGCCTCTCCCGAACTTGGACAGACCTGGGGAGACCCTGGGAACCCAGGGGGTCCCTGGCACGTACCCCTTTGCCCGGCGCAAGACCGCCCGCCCGCCTCCCCCGGCTCCCCTGCGGATCCTTTCAGGGCGCGCGGGGGCAACAGACTCGAGGCGCTGAGCCTCTTGAGGCGGGTGGGGGCGCGCCTCCAGGAATCGAGCCCCCTCTCTGCCCCGCCTTGGGGCGCCATCCCCCAAGTCCTGGTTCTCGCGGGGTTTTGCTGTGGCAGGGCGGCGGTGGACCCCCTCTCTCGGTTTACTGATGCCCGCGGACGCAGGGCCGTGAGTTTCCGGGACACCTGCGGGGCCCCAGCCTCAGGTCGTCTCTGTCTGCGCAGTCTGGCAGGTCCCCAGCCCTTCTCCACGCCCCGCGGCGCTCCTGCTTTTACATCTCCTCCCCTCCAAGATGCCCCCTCCCCTCCAAGATGCCTGCTCCCCAAGTGGCCTCCCTCCGGCCACGGCGCAGCCCGCTGCTTACCTCCTGAAACCGGGGTGCCCGGGCGCCCTGACCCCCAAGGCGGCCAGGCAGCCCCTGGCGCTCAGGGCCTCCTGGTGATGCCCAGAGCCATTGCCTGGGTACCAGGGAGCTTGGTCTTCCTGCCGGCACCCGCGCAGCTGTCGCCAAAACCTAGTGAGTGGGAAAGGCAAAATAGTCAGGTGTTTTCTGTCTCCGCTGGAGTTCGGAAAGCTTTCCACCACCTTGGTGTGCTACATGTTGGTTCTAGAGGAAGCTGGTCCCAAAATGCCGGCTCCTCCCCGTCCTCCCACCCTGAGCAGCGGAGAAAACCCTCAAGGCACCGAGGAACCGCCAGCAGTCACCGGCGACGTTCCAGCGACATTCATGTGCAGTTGGAGAGCTCAGTTCGTTCTCCAGACCTCTTAAAATCAGGACCCGTGATTTGGGAGCCGGTAGCTTGGGCTTTAGAGATTTTCTTCTCCTTTTCTTAACAAACCAACCACACAGACACTCCCAATGCAGTAGAAAAACACAACTTTAACTTTTCAGCTTTGACTGTCTTGGAGGGCTGCAGTTAGGAGCAAACCTTGTATGCTAACTTCATGTGAGATGTGTTTGCATGGAAAAAGTAAATACTGTCTTCCTTTGCGATGCCCCCATGTGACCCAAACTATTTAATAAAACCTTGGACTCGGAGAAAACCTTCTGTCAGAGATATCCATCGGCATTCAGCTTTGGCTCGGTCTGGAGAATGGTGTCGGGCTTACTGTGTGGCTGAAGCTTCAATCTGCTGGGCGAATAAACAGCTCTGCTAGCTGTTTTCCTCCCGGCGTCCCTCTGTGGTTTATTAGGAGGAATGTTGCTGGGGTTCAGGCTATTTCCTTTTAGCTGTAGCCCTGGGGCCTGTTCCCCAAAATGCACAGTCCCTCGGAATTGAAAATTGCAGTTTTGTCTCTATTTTGTTTCTCCACGGGGGTCAGCGTTTGCCTGGATGTGCTCATAAGCGAATGTTGAATAGCTCAGAGAAGTTGCCTGCCTGATGCTTTGAGAGAGAACATGGTGACCCCCCACCCCTCCCACGGCCTCCCCTAGCAATGGGAGAGCTTGTGCCTGGCTCTGGGAGGCCTGGGTCCTTGGGAGGGAAGGCGTGCCAACCCTGAAACCTGCTGCCCGCCCAGCTCCTGGCCGTGCTGCCCTGTTGGGCAGCTCATGGGCAGAGCCCCCATGCCATCACCAGGTCCTTGGAAGCCCATGTCTGCCTTTCCCCAGCCCTCATCAGGGACATAAAGAGACAGTTTGATAACTCTATATTTAGCACCTGTTAGGAGAGCTGGAAAAAAACAAGGCTGAAATTCCTGAAAGATACTCAGCTGCCTACTGTTGGTTGAACGGTTTACAGGAATTAACCGGCGCTCTTCAGAGCTGGTTGGATTTAGGGGATAATTTCTGGCACGATTGGCTGACCACGTTTGGCCGAGGCTCAGGACCAGCTCAGAGGCAAAGAAGGATGCACACTCTGCCATCACACCCAGGGACTGTCTGCCTGTGCCGCCTCCCCCCCTCCTGCGTGGGTAGCTGCCATGGTAAAGAGTGTGGTGGGTGTACTTCTTTAAGCCTTGCAAGCGCTTAAACATATGGAACTGTGCTTGGTAGGAGTCAGCACAAATCCCCCAGTTTAGCGACTAGGGGCCCCCCATTATTCAAGCCACTTTTGTGCTTGCGGTGCCTTTGCAAGTTAGCGGTGCTGTTGCAGTCCCTGCTGGGGAAAATGGTCGAGCCTTGCATCATTGACCCATTATGCTCGGGGGTCTATAAAATCACGGTGGGTGGAGAGCCCCTGACAGAGGGGCCTTGTGAGTGGCACAGCCTGCTGGGGTGGGGTGGGGGTGGGGGCGCTTCAAGGCAGAGAGGCTCTTAGCCCTGCCTGGCACCTTGGCATGGGGGTATATTTCTCATTTCAATAGTGATTGGTGGGGGTGGGGGTGGGGTGTCGCCTGTGTGTGGTGTTGCTCTTCAGAGAGGTGGCATTGGGAGGGGGCGGGCAGTGGTATGCAAATGCCGTAGCCTCCCCTGAGTGATTTAATGGCTGGATGGTGGAAGTTCCCAGAGTAAATCATTTTATCCCCTCCTCCCCCCGGATTCAGGGAACTTGGGGGGCGTGGGGCTTCTGCATGAGCTGCGATGCTTGGAGCCAACAATGAGTGTGGCAGCTGCCTGGATCCAAGGGAGCAAAAGAAACCCTTCGCTTGTTGGCGCGAAGTCTGGGCGGGTGGCCTCTGGGCCCACAAAGCTCTTCCAAGGACCTTGTCCCTAAATGAGTCCCGCCGCCCCCCAGTTGTATGCGGCTGGGTGGCTCCTTTCTTCTCTGCTGGGTCTAAAAGTGAATGGGGGTGGAGAGGGTCCATGTCCCTTGGAAACTATGGGGGTTCAGCAAAAACACCACCTCCCATCACCGGGGAGAGATGCAGGCACCCCGGCACCCCCAGGCAGCGTTACGGGTGACAGTGGTGCCTCCACCTCGTCCCCAGAGTGAGTGAGTGGACTTTTGGAGCAAAAACACGCCTTAGAGCATCTCCTTCCCCAGCCCCCATTGCAGACAGGACAAAGAAGACTCAGGCATGGGCCGTGACTGGCTCAGGGTCACACAGTGAGTTGGCGTCAGATCAGGGCTCCTGGCTCACACACTTCCTCTTGTTTTAAAAAAACCCTCACCCAGGACAGTCTCACCCTCCACAGGGGACCCTTTCTGGGAAAGGGGTTCTAGTCTGTGGTCCTTTAGGGCACTGTGACTCCATTTAAGGAGCCCCAAGGTCATGAGAATGACAGCCGCTTGGTGTGGCCAAAAGACCAAATGTCAACCCAGGAAGACAGGCAGCAAATTGTCCCAGTGAGGATGATGATGATGATGATGGGGTGATGGTGGGATCAAGCTCTTCGGAAGCCTCGCCAATATTTTGGGCACCATCCGGTGAGCACGATGGAGCGCTCACCCCTCCGGCAGGTGGATGGTCTCACTACCCACAGCTTCCCGGTGAGGCTGTGGAGGTCCGGAGATGCTCAGTGACTTGCATGAGGCCACAGTGTCAGGATCCCAGCCCAGGTGCTGGTCTGTGCACAGAGTGTGTGCAGAAGCCTCTGGACAAGCCACACGCACATCCCGAGGTGGTGGGTGGGTATTGGGACCCCGTGTGCTGGCCTTTGAGGGGGCTTTTCTTTGTTCTGCTCACTTGAGCTCTCTCTCTTTCTCTCTCTCTCTCTGCAACTAATACACCTATTAATGCAAACTGAGGTTTAGAGCCGTACAACTCAAACAGATTGGAGTCAGCTCTGCAGGCAGCTAGGGATCCTTTAAATTCTGTGCCCTCGAGGGAGTAGATGGTTCCGTCAAAGGGCACGATTTGGGCAGACAGATGCCCCCTCCGTTCCCTGTGGCCTGTGGCTGGTTCCTCCACGTCAGGGTACCTCAGGCTCAGAGACAGCATCGTATCTGGCCCGCATCTACAGCTGACCGTGTGATTCACACCCATCGCATGCAGATTTTACTCCACTGAGTCCTTGACAGCCCCAGTGGGGTGAGGACTTGTATTTGCCCCATTTTGCAGATGGGGGAACTGAGGCCCAGAGAGGTGCCGTGACATGTGGAGGGTCACCCAGCCACAAAGGGCTGGGCCCAGATGTGAAACCGTGGCATGTCACCTCAGAGTTGGTGCTCTTCACCATGACCTTCTCCATGTTCCTGGGCACTCACTTTGGTGGCTCAGCCTTTTGGACTTGAGACCAATTTGGGCCCAGGGAGTTCAGGGACATGTCTCGAGTTGAGGGCAGTGATGGGTGTGTTTTGAGAAACTCATTTTGGGGAATTTGGGGCCCTCTAACATCAGCCCCCTCAGTCACGAGCCCTGGGTTCATGGCAGGGAGGGGCTTGGCGTTTGGGGACACTGAGGCAGTGTGGACGGCTAGGGAAGGGTCGCCGCTGACTGTGGGTCATGTCTGGCCTGCAGACATCTCTCGTTACCTGCCAACATTTAAGAAGTGGGAGACGTCAGTCTCACGATGCAGGTGTCTGGCTTCTCTCAGGAAACTCGGCCGTTGAGGCTCTGTGAGACTCACCTTGCCCATGTGGAGACTGGGTCCTGCCTTCATCCATTTGGGCTGCTATAACAGAACACCACACGCGGGGCGGCTGAGAAAACCATCGACATTTGTGTCTCACGGTTCTAGAGACTGGGAAGTCCAAGACCAAGGTGCCGGCAGGGTCACATTTTGGTGAGGACCCAAGCCTTGCTGTGTTCTCACGTGGTGGGGTGGGCGAGGGAGCCCTCAGGGCTCCCTTTTATAAAGGCACTAATGTCACTCGCTAGGGCTCCACCCTCAGGACTCCATCACCTCCCAAAGACCTCCCCTGCCACCATCTTCACGTGGGGGGTTAGGTGTCAACATATGGATTTTGGGGGGGACACATCTATGCAGCCTACAGCAGGCCCCAGACTCCCAACTGCTGATCTCTTCACAAGGTTGGGGACACCCACAGCACAAGGGGGGACTGTGTGGCGTGGCGTGGCCTGCGGTTTCTCAGGTGGGGGGCAGGCAGGAAGGGGAGGGCTGGTGGGCTCCTGGCTGCAGCAGTCACAGCCACGAAGCGAAGAGTACTGGGCCCTCCGGCCACCCTCCAAGTGGGTTCTCACTTCGGGGTTTCACTGGATTCTTGGGCAACCGCCCGGGGGGAGGTTAGGGGCTCAGATGTGTCCCTACATGGGGACACCAAGGCTCAGAGGAGCACAGGGACCTGCTGAAGATAACACAGCCACGAGTGGCAGGGTGAGGTCTCCTCGAAGTGCCTGACTCTGGTTTCTTCTGCCCCTATGGTGCTTTCTAGTCCTGGATTTTGGCCTCAGCTCTCCCACCCTTGGGCTTAGGTACCTGTGACCTCAGGGCTTGCAGTCTGGGGCCGGTTCAGTGTGACAGAGAGAGGGAGACAAGAATCTGACACACACACCAACAGGAAAGTCCCAGGCAGTAATTTATGCTCCTTATATGCAATACAAAGGTGATGCGAAGAGAGTGATGGGGCGATCCAGGAAGACTTCTCGGAGAAGGCGGCAGTGGTTTCATACGAGACCTAAATGATCAAAAAGCACCAATGCGGAGAAGGGTGTTCCAGGCAGGAGGAACACACATCCTTGCAGGGTGCTTTGCACAGTGCCTGCCACACAGCAAAGTGCTCAAGAGATGCCAGCTCACTCACTCATTCATCCACTCATTCATTCATTCAACAGACAGACCTATGTTAACCAGTGCTAAGTGCTGGGGACGCAGCAGGGAACACAAACGAAATAGTCCTCATTCCGAGGAGTTGTCATTCCGGCGGAACGAGACAATAATAAAGCAATGGACAAACAAATACATGGTTTAATGTCAGGCGCCGTGGAGAGAAATAAAGGAGGGTCCCACGTGGTCACTTTTGTTCTCCATCCAGGCACTCAGTTTTTGTCTCCGCACTCAGCGCAGGATGGACCCTGATGCCACTCTGCCAGGGTAGGAGAGAAAGGAGCCGAGGTCCTTAGGAGTTGAATCCAGATGTCTCCTCTTGCCCACACCGCCGGGTCAGCAGTCAGGGGGCTCTGGACTCCCTTCCCTGACACCTGACTCCTTAACTGATCAATATCCTCGCCTTATGCTTCGGCCCCAAAATAGTTACATAAAAAAAATCAATAGAGTCCAATTTGATTTGCTGTATTTTATTACTTAGGGTGATGGAGTGTCTAGAATTGCCCAGTGCTTCTGAGCCCGACTGTTTTGTGGGTGTTAACCTAAATTAACCCATTGGGGGACCTAACTCATCATGGCTGCCTAGGAAGGGTGACTCAGTAAATAACACGTCCCTAATATCTGCTTTGTGCTCCGAATGCCTCCCAGCGGGGCCCTTCAGGCATCCGAGCAAATGGACACATAAAAATACTGCTGCGGCTGCAGCCCGCACTAGGCAGGCTGGCTGGCTCCGTGGGCCTGCAGGGGTCCTGGCCGGAGGGGCGGGCTGGCCCTGCCTGGTCCCGGGGCTCTCTGGCTCTCGGCATCCGCGGCTCCTTTGTTTGTCCGGGCCTCTGCGTGTTGTGTGCTGTTGGCGTATTTATATATCCCCTTCTGCAGTTGTGCCATCTGCTGCTGCAGGCAACTGGCTTTCCTGGGCCAGCTAAGGGGCTCGGTTAGCCGGGACCGGGCCACCTGGGCTGAGAGGGCTGAGGGCACTGTGGGATCAGAAGCCGGATGGGGAGGCTGGGTGGCAGGGGACCCTGTTCTCCCAGAGTCTGCTCCAAGTGGCAAGACTGGGCAGGGAGAGTGGGAGGGGGAGCATTGGCACATATGGCAAATGTCTTTTGGCCAAAAAAGTTGCTTCCAGGGTGGCTGGGAATCGGGACTTTTTTAGGTCAGTGGAGAGCTGCTGCTGCCCTTGGGCCATAGCTGCCCTGCAGACGTCTCTTGTTAGTTACCGGCAATTTTAAAAGTGGGAGATGTCAATGTCAGTATTCAGGTTTCTGGCTTTTCTCAAGAAATTGGGAAATCTAGCCCCTTGAACTCTCGGGGACTCAGTTTCCCCATCTGTAAACTGGGTTTTGAATCTGCCCCCTGCTGACCTTCTTCCTGGAAGCCCTACCCCAAGCCGCCTTATTCCTTCATGCCTGCCTTTGTTCATGTTGTCATTTTTTTTTAAATTTGGGAATTGGGGGATGGGAACGGTGCTGGAGAATTGGGGGAAGGGGAACAGACAAGTTGCTGTCCTTTTGTTCTTCAGTCTAGTTGTGGAGGATGTTGCTTCACTGGCCCAAGTTGGCACCATCATTGTGCTCTTCCCGGGCGAGGCAGATCAGTCGCCGGCTTCTGGACGGCCGCTCACGGAGGCTGCTGGCCGCTCACGCTGGCTTCTGGCTACACACGGTAGCCCATGGCAGCCCACTGCAGCAGGGGCTGCAGCCTATGCTGTGGCCGGCGACTGACAGCAGCCCAGCTCCAGGTTGAGCTGTTGTTCAGCATCTTAGCTGTAGAGGGCAGTGTCACTGGCCCTCATATGTGGGATCCAAACTGGGGCCCTGCTGCTCAGAGCTGGCGTCCCAAGCCAGCTCTTAACCACTGCGCCACTTGGCCGGACCCATGTTGTCATTTTTGTTGTGTGTCTGTGCTGTGACAGACACTGTTCTTGGAGCTGGTGATACAGCAGGGACAAGACAGCAAAGGTCCATGTCCTCGTGGAGTTAGCATCAAGGTGGTGAGAGGCAGATACTGAACTAAATCAATAGCCAAAAAGTTTACTGAGTGGTAGTAAGTGCTGCGGAGAACTGTGAGGCAGGGGGAGCAGAAAAGGAGCACTGGGGAGGGCGTTTTGCAATTTCAAGCAGCAGGGTCATTAAGGTGACATTTCGGCAAAGACCTAAGGAGGTGAGGGAGTGAGCCAGGTGGCTATCTTGGGGAAATGTGTTCCAAGCAGAGGGAACAGCCAGTGCAAAGGCCCTGAGGTGCGAATGTGCTTGGCAGGTTCAAGGACAGAAAGGAGGCCAGTGAAGGCTGGGCTGAGTGAGGGAGGGGAGAGCAGTGGATGAGGTGACAGGGACTGGAGCCTGGTAAGGATGGTGGCTTTTACTCTGACTCACAGGAGCAGAAGCTGCGAGACCCATGAGGGGCGACTGCAACAGTCCAGGCAAGCAGAGATGGCAGCTTGGACCACAGTGGTGACTTAGAGGATGTGAGAAGTGGTGAGATTGGGGGTGTAGTTTGAAAGGTAAGCCACATGGCTTGCTGGCGATTGGTTCGTTCAATAGGTATTCATTGGGTGCTAACGATATGCCTATCACTGTACCTGGAATTGGGGCCAAATCACTATTGGTGAATGAGGAAATTAACAATCAGAGCTGACATCTGTGATTTGGGTTTTGCCTTTTGGGTGATCGTCCCAACAGCTCTAGGGAGAAGGTTGGGGTGGACGAGCCTGTTCCCTGCACTTGTGAGATGGACGTAATGACACATCATTAACGAGAATAAAGCTAAGAGGGTTCAGTGAGACGATAGATGCAAAAGGCTTCTTATACAGTGTCCGGCACATACCAAGTGCTCAATAAATGGTGGCAATTATTAATAACGTTGTTAGGATGGTTGAGGAAACCAGAGTTTGGTTACGCTGTGTGCCCCTGGAAATATTACTGACGGAGCTTGGGTTTGAACCAGTTTTCATCTTTCCTGCTGGGGCCCCTAATATTCAAAGGAAAACAACACATTCTTTCTGTCTCCACGATGTCATTATTCTGACAGTTGATTGTTGGTTTGCCAGTACAGGTGTACTTGCTTTATTTAGTAGCATGTAAGTGAAAAGTTGTGTCCATCAAATTCAATTTTCTCCGTCCCCTTCCACAACACGTGAGGTGTAAATTCCACCTGACCCTGTGTTGGCCTGGCCTCCTGACATGTTGCTTATTATTTTCCGTGCCTCTTAAACTGGGCATCACCAAACTATGGCCCATGGACCACATCCGGCCCTCTACCTGCGAGTGTAAATAAAGTTTTATTGCAACACAGCTATACCTGTTTGTTCACATATTATCTATGGCTGCTTTCTCACAACAATGGCCGAGATGAGTCGTTGTGACAGAGGTCCTATGGCCTGCAAAGCATAATAAATGAACCTACTCTCTGGCCCTTTTAAAGGCAACGTTTGCCTTAAATGGTCAAACCCAGAATACTCTGTAAATGTGTGTTTACAGCTTTTTGTGTTCAAGAACAAGAGCCTGTTTTTAATGTCAAAAGTGATTTTCCAGCTTGTCTGAATAAGGGGAATTGTGAGTTTGGCATCCCTTGGTTGAACAAGAAAAACATATTGATCGAAAGTTGCCATCAATTCAGTGATACTTTTGAACAAGTGGGTTTTGGTAATTACAGAGGCATTTATGCAACGTTTTACGAATGGTAGCACATGTGTGTGCGAGATATATTTTTGCTCTGCAGGCAAAGCTCAATGATGGCTCACAGCTCAGAAGACCCCTTGTAGGGTTGCTGCTGGGAGGAACTAGTATTAAAGGAACCGCTGGTTGGTTATTTTATCCTCGGGATTACTCTCTAATCAATGCTGTCTTTTAGGACCTCGTGTTTTTTTCTTGTTCCTTCCCTCTCTATTTTACGTCTCAACCCAGTCTGTGATATTTTAAGTGTACAGTACTAAGATTTTGGGTGCACTCATGGAGATGATGTGTCAAATGCAAGGGTCTGTCACTGTATTAACCTGGATGCTCATAGTTGCAAGGGACAAAGTCAGAAGTTTACTAGTACCTGAAGCTGGGAAGTTCAAAGAAGAAACAGCTTCAGGCATAGCTGGATCCAGGGGCTTAGCACGCTCCTAATGAGAGTTTCTGCTCTCTCACTTGGACCCTTGGTTCTTTTTCCTCGTGTTCCCCTAATTCTCATGTGATGCTGAGTTGGCCACAGTCGGCTCCAGGCTTTCCTCCGACCCACATACATTGAAGGTGTCTTTCCTAATTATCCCAGCAAGAACCCCTGGACCAGCTCTTACTGGACTAACTGGGTGAGTGCTGACCCCCTCCACCAGGCACTGTACCTGTGGGGATGGAATCCTCTATCTGAGACACACTTAAGTCAGAGGCTCATGTCTGGAGCAGGAATTGGAAGCACGTTGCCAGAGACAGAGGCAGGGATATTTCCCAAAGGGAAATCCAGTGCTTCTCCCACAAGGAAGAAAAAGTTACTAGGACAGCCTCCCAAGTGAGGTGGGGAGAACCCCCCAGGCCGGGAGCACCCTCACTCAGGTGCGATTGATGACCCCGAGGCCCCTCCCCCAGGGAGCCAACACTCAACCATCCCATGCTTTGTGGGTGCTCCCTGGGCTGCAGCTGAAACTCCTGGGGCTTCTCCATCGTGCATGGGACCTCTGAAACCCCAGTCCGGTGATTTCACACGTATTTTGGTTGCTTTGGTTGAAAATATGGAGCATTTGGAATGTCATCTGCTAATATTTATGACCCAGCAGACCCAATTCTGGGAAATCTCTAGAAATGAAAGCACCACTAGGCAAGGTTGTGGGTTTGAGAACAGGAGTCGCAGCATCGTCTGTAGTGTAAGAAAGAGAAACACGCCGACTGTCCGTCAGTACAGCGGTCCTTGACTGGGCAGTGGGGTTTCCATGCTGGACTCCCATGCGGCTGTGAACCAGGACGGGTTGGACCTATGTCCATTGTCCTGGGGGGCGGGGAGGTGACCAGGGCTTGTGGTCAAGTGAGAAAGGTGAGTAGCAGAGTAACTTATACTTAGCAACGCCATTTTAACGGAAACAACCAACCAAAGCCTCTTATGTGTGTAAAATAGCTGATGTTTATATAGTGCTTTCTATATGCCAGTCACACTTCTAAGCACTTTACATGTATCAGCTCGTCTAGTACTGTCAACAAGCCCAAGGGGTGTGTGAGTGTTATTAGGATGTTAGTACCCATTTGAAAGAAGGGGAGATTGAGGCACCGAGAGGTTAAACAACGTTATACAGCTAATGAGTGTTGGAGCTGGGGTTTTAACCTAGGTAGCTTGGTTGTGAACCAACACTCCATGCTGCCTCTCACGCTTTTTATTTTATTAGTGTGGGAAGAAAAGGCGTGTGGAAGGGAGTGATGCTGGTGGGGTAGTGGGAAAGGGGTGGGGGCGAAGCCTGCGGTGTTGGAGACACTTCAGCCTCCCAAGTGTTGATTTTAAAGCACAGAGTCCATCTCTTTCCTCTAGGGTTTTGGGGTCCCTTTTGGGCCTGGTGAGAATGCCTCAGTGGGGACCCCCTGAAGTTGCCGCTGTGCTTTGCTGGTGCTGGGAGCTCAGGTGCATGAACTCAGGTGACCCGGGAGGGGTGCTGCTTGGTGGTTCATTGGGGAAAGGAAGCCTGCATGTGGTGTGACGGGCGTATCTGTTGAGAATGGGCTTATCAGTGAGTGACGGAGACTTAAAATCGTGGTGGCTTAAAAAGTAGGAGTTTGGGGCCGGCCGAGTGGCGCATTGGTTAAGAGCTTGCTTGGGACGCCATCTCTGAGCAGCAGGGCCCTGGTTTGGATCCCACATATGAGGGCCAGTGACGCTGCGCTCTCTACAGCTAAAATGGTGAACAACAGCTCAACCTGGAGCTGGGCTGCCGTGAGTCGCCGCCGGCATAGGCTGCTGTGGGGCTGCCGTAAGCGACCGTGTGTGGCTGGCAGCCAGCGTGAGCGGTCGGCAGCTGGCGTGAGCTGCTGTGAGCCACTGTGAGTGGCTGTCCAATGGCTGGCGAGTGACTGCCTCATTTGGGAAGAGCACAATGATAATACCAACATGGGCCAGTGAAGCAACATCCTCCACAACTAGATTGAAGAACGAAAGGGCAGCAATTTGTCTGTTCTCCTTTTCGATTCCCCAATGCTGTTCCCCTCCCCCAATTCCCCAATAAAATCTTAAAAAAAAAAAAAGTAGGTGTTTGTTTCTCTCCCAAGTCAGATTGTGGAGCTGTAGCCCGGGACTGTAGGTTGACTCTGTTCCATGAGCTCCTCATGGACCCTCACTCCCTTCTACCATTTCAAGGTTGTGGTCTTTGTCCTCATGGTCCAAGGTGGCAGCGACAGGTACAGCCATCTCGTCTCCATTCCAGGCATCAGGATGGCGGTGTAGACAAAGAAAGGGTAAAGGATGTGCCTCAATGGTCTTTTACGGAAGAGTCCTAGAAGCAGCCCAGTAATGCTGCCACTTATATGCCACTGGCCACGACTAAGTCACGTGGCTGCGTCTAGCTGCAAGGAAATCGGGCAAATGCAGCCTTCGCTGTAGGTTGCTAAAAACCAGGCGTTCTGTTATTCTGTTACCATAGAAGAAGGAGAGAGTGGATGTGGGGAGGGGCAGGGGCGGATTACTAGTTAGTGGGTGATGAATACCCCAGCCAGGATAGCACAGCATTTGGAGAGAAAGTGTGACCCATCAGGACCTTTTATAATCAGTGTATGTGTGTGTGTGTGTGTGTGTTTTCATTCTGCCTCCTAAGGTGGGGGCCTGGAAAATGTAGTTTTTTTGAGTACCACGAAGAAAATGAAAGCAGTTTGGTGAATGCGTAACACTATCTCTATCAAAGATATAAAAGTGGTTTGAAAAACATTACAGAGAAATCTGAAGGCTCTTTTGAATAATTTCATATCCTTCTAAAAGGTAATCACTCTTACCAGTTGGCTCTGTATTTTTCCCTGTGGGAAATAAGTATAACTCAGTTTTAAGTTTGTTTTTAATATGTACATATGTTGTCTTGTCCTCGATATCCATGTACATATAGGACTATTATTTATTTATTTATTTATTTATTTATTTATTAAATAGAACTCTGTTTCTTTATTTTTTTTAAAGATTTTATTGGGGAATTGGGGAAGGGGAGCAGACAAGTTGCTGTTCTTTTGTTCTTCAGTCTAGTTGTGGAGGGCGTTGCTTCACTGGCCCATGTTGGTATTATCATTGCGCTTCTTCCTGGGTGAGGCAGATCGGTCGCCAGCCTCTGGATGGCCGCTCACAGCTGCTCTTGGCAGCTCACACCAGCTGCTGGACGCTCACGCTGGCTGCCAGCCACACACGATAGCTCACAGCAGCCCACTGCAGCAGGGGCTGCAGCCTACGCTATCGCCGGCGACTCACGGCATCCCAGCTCCAGGTTGAGCTGTTGTTCACCATCTTAGCTGTAGAGGGCGTAGTGTCACTGGCCCTCATGTGGGATCCGAACTGGGGTTCTGCTGCACAGAGCTGGCGTCCCAAGGCATCTCTTAACCAACGCGCCACTTGGCCGGCCCAGGACTATTATTTTTTTGAATTGCCGCATAGTAGTCCATGACATGGAACTATCCACATGTCTTTAGCGATTTCCTGCTGCCTCATAAGAGGGGGTTTCCCCAAACACAGAAAGGGGGTTCAGAAAGATTTGCAAATGTCCATCCTACCCACCACGAACACTGGACAGAGGCCAGCACCCAGCCAGAATCTCTAGACATGTGAAGAAAGCCATGGTGTGATTGAGTGATAACGGATGAAGGAGCTGAAACCTGAGGAAGTGGCGTTAACACAGAAACAGGGATGATGGGGTTCTGTTCTTAGAACCCAGGCCTCTTGCCCAGCGGGGCTGCCCCTGGACGCTTCCTTCCCACGGTTCTGTTCTCAGTGGTTCCAGCTGTGGATGGTTCCCGGATGACTTGGAACGCCAGCCCATCTCCTCCCTGCTTTTCTCTAGATTCTGGGGAGCTTCCGTCTCAGACACCCTCCAGTTCTGCAATCTGTGCCTCTGTAGCACAAGCACATTTGTTGCTAGTAGAAAAGTCTCTCTGGAAAGCACCATGAATTTATGATGAAATTTTTATTTCCTTAGGATATATTTTTTAATCCCTCCACCCACTCCACCCCCATCCCCGCCCCAGTTCAAGTGTTTTTCTCCTAAATTTATGGGCTGAGCTGTTAAGAGGGTCTGCATATTTCAGGAGGAAAGTGCTGGGGGAGGAGGCGTCGGCCTTGCTGTTTGCATCAGCTTCACTTACACACGCTCCAAAGTGGCCCCATCTTCCTCCTTGATCAATTTGCCTGTCATCTGGGGTCATTTATCCAGGCGACTGAATCCTGCTTCTCTCTCGCTGTGGCAGAGAGGACAACGTGAGGGGAGGAAGGCGCTGGAATTTCTTTCTCAGCCCTCTCTGTCTTTCAAGGTTTCCTGACTCCTTTTATTCCCGTCTTTCTTTGTGAAAGTTTTCAATAAGTGTTTGAGTGAGGAATGAACTTCTGTAGCACTTCCTGTCTGCATTCGCTCTCTCACTGCTTAATTTCATACGGTTTGCTCCTCTTCCAGCTCCTTTCCTCTTGCTGTTTCAAGCACATTGCTGAAGTTAAGGGCATGAACCCAAGAGGCAGACTGTCTGGGTTCGAATCCCAGCTCTGGCGCTTGCTAGCTCTGTGACCTTGGGTGAGGTACTTCACCTCCCTGTGTCACTGCATTCTTATCTGTGAAATGGGGGAGTAGGAGCTGGGTGCGGGAGATGTGTAAGAATTCAATGCAGTGCTTGAGTTCGCATGGGTCTTTAATAAATGTTAGCACTACTTTAATCCTCTTCTCCATGCATTGAGTGTTCAGTTGAACACCTACTATGTGCCCTGGTGTTCATTGTTGCTCATCTCTTTCCCCACACTACTTTGCATCCAAATCCTGTTGTATGATGGCTAACTTTCTCCTCCTCCTCCATGGGCGGGCTCCTGACTTGTGCCTGACCAATCAGAGCCTCTCATCTCCGAGGCCTCAGGGATTGAATCAGGCTTGGGCACATGACCCAAGCTTGGCCAGTGAGGGCCGGCCCTGGGATATTTGTTGCAGGCACTGGGGAGGAGGCCCGCCTTTTCTGTTGCAGTTGCTAAGCTGGTAGGATGTGAGCTGGGACATAGCAATTATTATTGCTGTATAACAAATTAACCACAAACTAATGGCTTCAAGTAGCACACTTTTATCATCTCCCAGTTTCTGTGGGTCAGGAATCTGGGCACGGGTTAGCTTTTGCTTCTGGGTCTCTGGATGCCATCAAAGTATTAGCCAGGCTGGGTCTCATCTGAAAGCCTGACTGGGGAAGGACCTACTTTTATACTCGTATGGGTGCTGGCAGGCTTCCATGTTTGTGGGCTCTTCTTTGACCAAGGGCCTCTGTTCCTTGTCACATGGCCCTCTGCCTATGGCAGGTTGCTTCCTCAAAGCCACTAAGTGATGGTCTCTTGTAACCTAATCTCAGAAGCAACCTCCCTCCCACACTGCAGTATTATATCAGTTAGAAGGAGTTTACTCAAGGGGAGAGGACCACAGGAAGCTGTGAATGCCCTCAGGCAGGGAGTATTGGAGGCATCTTAGAAGCTACCTGCCATTCTGGAACTTTGTGCTAATGGGGAGAAAACAAAGCCGAGATGGAGTAGGGGAGAGTTTCCTGGTGATGTTAGCGGAGGACCCTAAAAGAGCTGTTCCTGATCTCAGCTTGAGCTTGAATTTCCCCATAGATGACCCAACACTTTCTTTTCTCACGCTACTTTGAGTTGGGTTTCTGTCACTTGCAACCAGAAGAGTCCTGAGGAAGTCCTGGGAAGCCTTGTCAGACCCCCTGGCCTGGCAGTGACCAGTCCTTGGAAAGCCTTTGGCGTTCTATACTGACATCTAGAAAACGTGCGCGTGCCTATCTGCCCCTGTAGAGCGAGCTCATCCAGGGCAGAGTTGTGTGAATATTTTTGATTCCCCCTCCCTGCTTTACTTGCGGTGCCTAGAAGACTGTCAGACTCCGTAGATGCCATCTGCCAGGAATTACTGGTAGGAGAGGCTCTCCTTTGTACCTCACCCTCACCCTGCCAATTAAAAATGTTGCAGAAATGATCTCAGCCTCCTGCACCTGGCGTTTGGTGGGACGGCTGACTGTCAAAGACGGAAACATCGTCGATGCCGCCCCCTAGAGGCCGCGCGCGGCTGCACACACAAATCCCAGTCAAAGGGCGAGTTTCGCAGCTTTTGGTGGGTCATCCTAACAGAAACAAGTCACAAGCGACAGGACTGATCAGAGGTAGCGCTGGGCTCGTTTCCTTGACATTTTAGATTTTCATCGATTATTTCTATGACAACCCTGCCGTATACAAACGTTTACTGACACCAACATATTTCTTTTTAGTGATAGGACTTTATACTGGTTTTTTTTAGGTTTGGTAGAATTTTATTGCCTATCTGGAACTTAACATTTCCAATTGGATGTATATATATATATATTTGGCAACAAAAAACATAGAAAAAATACGTCATGACTTTTCCGACAACCATATATATGTGTGTGTGTGTGTGTGTGTGTGTGTGTGTGTGTGTGTGTGTTCTCCACAGAGCCATTTTCAAATGCTTTTCATTAATGCATTCAGTCCATTGCAGTGACCTGGCCTTGAGGCCACTCAGGGTCACTTCCACCGCATTTTATTCAGTAGAGGTCAGCCCAGAATCAAAGAGGGGAATCTGACTCCCTTGCTCCACCATAGTCAAAGAATTTGCAGACCTATTTTAAAGCCATCACAAGTGCTTTGGAGCACGACAGCTGCAGATGGGGCCTCAACAAGGGTTAATCAGAGAATTAACAGAAGACCTCCGACCATGATGAGCCTGAGCAAGGTTGGGGCGCGAGGGGCTTCCTGGCTCCTGGATTCATTAGCAAGGCTGTGAGTGGTGGGATGCAGGGTGGGACTGCTCGACTCCTCAGGTGGGAACCGGTGGTCCTGTGGACCTGGTCTACTTTCTCTTAGCTTTTTCTGCTGCAATAATGTCCCACTGGTCTTCCTCAGAGGCACCCGATGACCCCGGGGCCTTTTCTGGTGCTATGCCCTGGGGGTCCATGATTTAAACTTGGCTCCCATAATCTCTGGCCTGATTTCTGGACAGCAGGCTTGGCGTGGGGTCTTCGACCACGGGGCCACCAGCCATGGCTGGACAGCCTTGCATCTTAGCCTGGAGGTGGCTTTGGTACCCAGACCTTCCTTTCCCAGAGCCTGCAGCCTTCCTTTCCCAGAGCCTGCAGCCTCCCTTTCCTTGTTAGTATTCATTTTCTCCTCTTCTTTACTCCTTTCAAAGGGACTCATCTCAAGTTGTTAGCATTCCAGGACAGTGGCAGCCGGCTACCTTCATCAGTGTGAGAGACTTGAATTAGAATATTAATGTCACCTGGGGCTTGGGTACATTGTTTCTGTGCTGAGCACAGATTTAAAAGGGAGAAAATGTAATTGGCTTCATCCTTCTGTGCTTCTACCCGAGTCTCCTGGGGGAGTGAACGGGAGGGTTTGAGGGCTTGGGATCTACTTGTTTCTCTGTGCAGGGTCCTGTGAGCCCCCTCCCTCGAGGCACCCATGGAAGGAACATTTATCACCTGCTCATACAGTGGCTGTAAACCAGCATGCCAGGGGGATATCTCTTTGGCCAGCTCAGTGGCTTTTTGAGCCACTATTCAAGAGCTGGAAGATTTCGTATTGAAATCTGGATATTTGGCTTCTCTTTGGGTCCATGTCCCAGAGAGCGACTCTCAGCTGCAGTGAGTGGGGGCCGTCCCCTTTAGGCATGATCTCCAAGTCATTCAGCAGATATGTAGCTGAGCATCTGCTATGTGCCAGGCACTGTCGCAGGTCCTGTGCATATAGGCTCAGCTGTTGAGGGGCTTACCTTCCGTCTAGAATGCATCACTGATTTATGTTGCCTGCCTGAGCCCTCCAGGCCAGCAGTGTCCCACAGAAATGGGATGGCAATGTTCCCTGTGATGTCCACTACAGCAGCCACTGGCCACATGTCGCCGTTGAGCAATTGACCTGTGGCCGGTGCGGCTAAGGCACTGAATTTGTGGTTCCATTTCATTTTAATTCCTAGAAACTTAAATGTAAGTTTAACCAGCCATATGTGACTAATGGCCCAAGTATTGGACAGTGTGGCTCTCGGCATTTGAATTTGCATCTTCCACTTAATCCAATTCCTTCATTTAACCGTTGGAGAAACCGAGGTATGTGGATTCTGTACAGCCAGCACTGGAACTCACATCTCCTCGATAGCTCGGCTGGGATGTCCAGTGTAACCAGGATCAGGCAGTGAGTTGGCGTTAGATGTCGCTGGAGCAGTGGATAGCACTCAGGGTTAAGTAGGGCCTAGTGGCATACGGGAAAGAATTTGGATTCAGAAAAATCACTTGTTGAGGTGGGAGTCTCATACAAACTGACCATTTTAAAGAGTTCAATTCAGTGGCATTTAGCACAGTCACAAGGTTGTGTAACCATCACCTCTCTCGAGTTCCGAAACCTTCCCCTCACCCCAAAGGAAACCTGTACCCCTTCAACAGCTGCTCGCCTCCCTCCCCGCAGACCTTGGCAACTACTGGTCCACCTTCTGTCTCTATGGATTTTTCTGTTTTGGACGTTTCACAGGAATGGAGTCACTCAGTATGTGACCTTTTGTGCCTGGCTTGTGTCACCCAACTTCATGTCTGTGAGGCTCATGTTAGTGCTTCGTCCGTTTTCATGGTGGAGTCATAGTCCACTGCTCACAGAAGGAGCTTGAGTTTTGCCTAAGGGCGTTGAGGAAGCCATGCAGGCGTGTTGGCAGGGGCTCTTTCTTTCTGAGTGTTACCGGAAGGCTCCCGTCTCTGGCCCAGTGGGGAACAGCGCTTCCTCTGTTGGGTTCTGCGAAGCCAGCTCTCAGCTTTGTGTCTGGGGTCCAAGGCGGCGCAGGGCTTTCCCAGCTGCCATTCTAGGTCCTTGCAGGCCCCTTCATGCCATCACTGCGAGCTCCTTCCTAGGACCCCTTGCTGAGCTAATTTGGGGTGCAGGTCAGCGATGTACATGAGACAAAGTACATTTGGAAAATGGCTGTGATTTGGAGGTTTCCACAATGAGGACAGTGGCCCTGGCCTGGGAAGTTGGGGCCAGCGGGTGGTAGTAAGCAGCTTGGGGGCTAGACAGAGGAAAAAGGGAAGTGAGACGTCCGTCCAGGGCAGCCCGTACGAGCCGGCGGGTGTCTCTGTAAGTGAGCGCGGCTGCTGGGGAACCCGGCCAGCCCAGCACATAACCCTCTCTAAGTGGGTGGGGCACAGGCTCCTGACTGACTGTCCTGGGGGAGGGTGGCCCAGTGGCCAGCTGGGCTCCTTTGTCCCAGCCACCAATAGCAGGTGCTGGCGAGGCAACAGAGTGACCAGGGACAGCGCGCTCTTGGGGGCTGGCAAGGGGCTGGCCCGTTTCTGCCCCCCATTGCCCCATGCTCTGCGGGGCCTTGGGGACGGGGTGTTCCCTGGGCTTTCTCAGTTGTGGGGCCTGACAAACCAGGGCCAGGAGCAAGGAGCGCCCGTCTCCTCTCGGCGCCACTCCTGACTCACTCCTCCTGGCCAGCGTGGTGCCCATCACGCCTGGGAGCCTGCAGACACTTGTCCCTTGTTCCCCAAACCCCGCTGGTCATTGGCCTGAACCCCAGGCCCCTCTGGCAGAGCCCAGGCTGCGGCTCAGACAGGCTTTTTTTTGTGTGCGGCGGTTCCTCTTCCCTCCGCCAGCTTTCCTTTCTCTTTTATACTGAGGGATGCAAGTGCTATTGATTTTATTTAAAAAGTGTAATATTACAAGCTGTACATATATAGTCTCTTCTTGTAGAAAATGAAAATATTCCCCAGTCCTGAAGCGCCCCGCTCCTTCCCTGGAGGTAATCGCTGTTGCGTGAGTGGCTTTCCACTTTCTTCTATGAATCTCATCTCTCCCCGCTCCTTTGTTTGATCATACATTCACTCAACAAGCCCCAATTTAGTGAGTGTTTGTTTTCTCTGTGTCAGGCGCTGGTCTAGGCTCTGGGGACATATGAAGGAACGAGGCAGAGAAAAAGCCCGGCTCTCTGGTGAGGGAAGTGAGTGGGGGAAGTGATTGCTGTGGAGAAAAATAAAGCAGAGAGGAGGCTCAGGAGTCCTGGGTGGGGGTGGGGGGTTGCCATTGTTGTGAGAGTGATCACATCTGGCTGAGAAGATAATGTGTTAGCAGAGGCCGAGGGGCACGAAGGATCAGATCACATGGCCATCTGGAGACGGGCAGAGCCGATCAGACTGGCGAGGAGGACACATCACGAAGGGCTCGGTGGCTGTTGCAGCGCTTTCGGCTTTTACCCTGATTAGAATGGGGACCCACTGGAGGCCCTGAGCCGCTAAGCGACCTGAACCATTCCCACTGGAAAAGCTTCACTCCCCCGTGGCAGACGGATGCGGGTGGGGTAGGGCGGGGAAGCCAGGAGGAGGCCGCAGCGAAGATGGGGTCTTGGACCAGGGCTGGCAGCAAGCTAGGGGTGTGTGTGTGGTGGGGTCGGGTTTTGGCCTGAGCTCCTTGCAGAACGGATGGGCACCACTCAGCGGGGCCATCTGAGGTTGCCCCAGGGTCAGGGGCCTGTTGACTTGAGAATGTAAACTGCCTCCCACCCCAGATATTTGCCTCCCCACCAGCTCCTCCCTGCAGAAGCCAGCCTTCTACTCTGCAGACGTCCCCCAGCACCGCGCCCCCGCCCCCACCCCAGCGAGGCTGCCCCCTGCAGACCTGCTGCCTCTTGGGTTTCTGAGCACATTGGTCCAGTGCCCCAGAGGCTGAGTGCTGGTGGGGAGAACTCAATGAGGAACAGGATGTGAAACCAGAGGATCCAAAAAATAAATAGAAAAATAGAAGGGGGGCAGCGTGCACATTCCGGCGGCCCCCACTCCGTGGCTCACCCCCCCTTCCAACCGCCCCACGCTGCTCACCCTGACCTGTCACCAGGTAGAACACATGTCTTGTTTTCCTGACTTCTCGCTGGCAGGGGTGAGTGAGGACGCCTGCCTCTTGGCTGTGTTGCCCCCTCCCCCCCAAAGCATGCACTGGGGGTGGGGTAGGGAAGGAGGGTGAGCACCTTTGCGAAATGTGCCTGCTTCGTTCATTGATGGGCACCGATGGCCTGTGATGAAGATGCAAACCAACCTGCCAATCACGTGTTTGTTTCAACAGGAAACAAAATTCGTGGATTTGGTTACTGTTCTCTCTTGAGGTGTTTTAGCCATCCCCGCCCTTCCCAGGTGGTGGGTTCTTCAGTCTGATCCCCTCCCCGCAACCATGGGTCTGCGTGCTCCAGCTTTGCTCCTGATTTTTGGTCGGCTTTATTTTGTTCTGGGTGGCAGGGGCTGTGGTCCTAACTCAGGGCTCCTCTATTCGGCTGCCTGCTGGGATCCCCCGGGTTTTTAGATATGGTGCCCTGGCACCTACTGAGTCTCTGTGCCTGTGGACTGGGCACCTTTTCTGTTCCGTCTTCACAGATTTAGATTTCTGTTTAATGCGTCCATGTTCTATGCGTGAGCTAAAATATAAATGGAAAAAGAAAGGACTAGGACACTCATTGGCAACAGGGTCCAACTAGTTGGTTCCACTATTTTTCTTTTCTTTTTCTTTTTTTTGCAGTGTGAAAAGTTGTCTTGTTTCAGTTTGGTCCACGGCATGGGAGAGGGCTCCGGGGTGGTTAGAAGGCTGCTTAGTGGTTGCTGGGAGAGGCTCGGGCCAAAGCCCAATGCCGAGGGGATGCAGAGAGGCTCTCAAAGGCCTCTGGGCTCTAAAGCCTCCTAGTTAGGCTTGTGGGTGAGTCTTTCGAAGAGCTAATCACTCAGCCCGGCCTGGGGATTGGCTGGCCTGCAGACGGTAGGTAGTCAGGTGGTCATCCATCTTCTCGACCTCTTCCTCATCCAGGAAGTGGTTCTCCCAGAAGTCACAGAGATGGGGTTTGTGCGGGCAGAGCCCAGGGCGTGCAGGTCCCAAAGGGCCTGACTCAGGTTCTTCTTCAGGACCATGGCAGCTGCCACAGCATCCCGAGTTTTACCCCACTCATCTTGGAAGGGCTTCTGCAGCTCCTGGAAGAGGGTGCGGCCGCCACGCTGGTTTTGAACCTTTAAGAGACGCTCGGCGCCCTTGCGTTTCTCCTTGGCCAACTCACGGAAGAAGAGGCCCAAGCCCTCCAGAGCCACACCGTTGGGGTCCAAACAGTAGTCCAGAGACAGGTAGGTGCAGGAGGCCTGCAGGTGCAGACTGACCAGGAGGTGGATGGAGGCCTCCACCTCGGTGGAATAATTCTGACAGACTTGGGAGCTCATGGTTGCCCAGCAATAAGGACTTAAGCTCAAAAAAACGGTGTTGGCTGGTCTTGGAGGCCGAGGATGGCTGAGTTGGTTCCGAAGGTTGAGGCTGGAAAAGAGGTTGGAGGGTGGTCGGGGGCTGGAAGAAGGGGTGTCCCCGGGGTCTGTTCCATCCAAACACTGTGGAAGCAAGCGGCAGATCCGGGGGACTGCTGAGGGCACCTCCATTATTTTTCTTAAAACTGAGGTGAACGTGACCTAATGCAGAATGACCAGTTTTAAAGTGTATACAGTTCACCGGTTTTTAGTCCACTCGCAAAGTTGTGCGACCACCGCGACTATCTAGTTCGAGAACACTTTCATCGCCCCAAAAGGACACCCTGTCACCATTCGGCAGCACTCTCCATCCCTCCTCCCCAGTCCCTGGGAACCGCCGACCTGCTTTCTTGCTTCGGATTGGCCTTTTCTGGACAGTCCATGTGAACGGGATCATACAATACGTGGCTTTGGCGACTGGCTTCTTTCACTCAGAATCATTTTTTTTTTTAAGTTTCAGGTGTGCAAAGCAACGGCATAGACATTTACACCCCTCACAAAGTGATAACCCTCCTTCCCCAAGCTACTACTCCTCTGACATCATATATAGCTGTTATAATACCATTGATTATCTTCTTTATACTATACTCCATGTCCCATATATATATATATATATATATATATATATATATATATATATGCTTTTTTTTTAAGTTAAATCATAGTTGACACACAATACTATTCTACTTCAGCTTCAGGTGTACAGCACTTTGGTCGTGCATTTACATAGTCTATGAAGTGATTCCCCCTGAAGCATCATGTTTTTGAGGTTCATGCCGGTTGTAACGAGTGCCAGTGTTTCATTCCTTTTTCATGGCTGAATAATATTCCTCGGCATGGACGGACCATGGTCTATGTATCCATTCATCGGTTGATGGACATGGTTTCCTCCTTTTGGCCGTGGTGACAAATGCTGCTGTGAATATTCGTGTACAGGTATTTGCTGGAACACCTGTTTTCAATTCTTGTGGGTGTACCTGGGTACGTTTTAAAAGCTCCATACATGATTTTAATGGGCCACCCACCTGGGAACCATCGGAACCACCTTTGATGCCTGCCTTGGAGGATGGGTGGGAGTGGGTGAGTACAGAGTGATGGGAGCTGGGATTCTGAGCCTGCCACAAGACTTTCTTATTTCTGATCAAACGGCTTCTAACTCGTCACACTGTGGTTTTGTCCAGTAGTGCCTTCTCTGGCCCAGGCACTCTCTGTAAATAACCACTGTGTTTGGTTTTTCTGCTTAGCACTTAACACCATCTGAACGAACTTCCATGTGTCACTGACATGGCTAGTTTACCGGTATATGATCTAGACGCCCTCACTCAAGACTAGAATGTCATCTCCATGAGAACAGGAACTGGAACTGCCTGTCCACCCCTGTGTTCCCAGCACCTACAGGATTCTTGGTGCACAGTGACAGGTTATGATCTAGTTTTCTGAACATGTCAGAGGCAGGGCTGCTGCCCAACCTGCTTTTAGAATAACTCATTCATTCATCCATCCACCCACCCACCCATTTAGTCATTTGACAAATATTCAGTGATGCTGTGTGATTGGCAGTGTCCTTCAGTGCTGGGGATAGAAGACAACACCCCTTCCGCCCATGAGCTCTCAGTCTGTTGGGGAGACAGACAGGCAGATAACCCTAGGACTGTGGAGGCCCAAATGGACAGCAGAAGCTATTAGGATTAGCTTCAGAAAGAGGTGCGTTAGGATTATTTTGGTTGCAAGAAACCCAAGCTAAAGAGGCATATCTAAAAGAGAATTTTTTTTTAATGTAACTGGAATGTTTTGCACAGGCTTCAGGTATGGCTTGATCCAGGACAGATGTCAGTAGGACTCAATCTCTCTCTCTCTCTGTCTCAGCACTAGTCTCTTTTTTGGTGGTGTCATTCTCAGGCAGGCCCTTCTGAAAGGTGGCCCCTACTTCGGTGCCTCATCTTACCAGCTTAGCAACTGCAGTGCAGAAGTGAGCATCTCTTTCCTGAGGGTTGCAGCAAAAATCCCAGTTCCAACTGTCATTGGCTAGGGTTGGGTCATGTGACAATCCTTGGACCAATCACTGTGACTCTGATTGGTCAGGTCTGGGGTATGTGCCTTCTCCTAGAGTCAGGGAGGAGGTGGAATCATTCTGCCTGTACCACTTGGACAGAGAGTGGAGGGGAGTCCTACAAAGGAAAAGGGCATGGTCACCAGGGGATGGGGCAGTGGTTGCTGGTCAGGCCAAAACCACAGGTGCCTGCTCTAGAAGTCAGGCTTAAAAGACCTAAAAAGAGCTTATTGTGTTTAAAAGAGGGTGGGATGGATATTACTGAGTTGCCCGCTACCCAGATCCATTCTGTACCCTTCCTTGCCCTTCCCCGCTCAGGAAACTCGGCCCCGAGGGCTGCATCATATGGGCGTCTTTGTCAATCAATTTCTGGTTGGATTTGGCCAATGGGAACCCAGGCTGGAGATCCGAGAGCCGGGAAGGAGAGAGACGGGGGCTTTCTTCCCAACTCCTCCTGCTCTGTCACCACGTTCCCGCCACAAGCTTCATCTTCTGTTCCAGGGAGGACGTCTCTCCTCCCAGGTGTGGCTGTCACTGGCTCCAGGACACTGTGCCCTCTCCGTGTCCCTTGAGGCTCCGGGGAAGTAACAGCTTCCCGCTTTTGCCAGCCTCCCCGCCCCTGCAGTCCCCTGGTCCTTCTACACGTTTGTAGATAGACCCTTCACTGAAACCTCTCCGTGGGGCGAATTCTCTTTGCTGCCAGGAACATTATGGATGTGGAGGAGATGTTTGCCGCTGGGTTTATTTCCCATTGCCACTGCGAGTAGTTAGCACAAGTGCCGAGGCTTAGGGGGGCACGAGTTTATTATCTTTATTTTTTTTTTAGATTTTTTTATTGGGGAACTGGGGGGATAAGAACAGTGCTGGGGAATTTGGGGAATGGGAACAGACAAGTTGCTGTTGTTTTGTTCTTCAGTCTAGTTGTGGAGGACGTTGCTTCACTGGCCCAAGTTGGCACCATCATT
>NW_017731478.1:332708-360793 GCF_001890085.2 Hipposideros armiger | reverse complement strand
GTTGAAACAATAGATATTTATCTTCTCACTGTTCTGGGGGCCAGAAGTCTGAATTGAAGGTGCCAGCAGACGGCTACCTTCTTACTGTTCCTCATTGTGTGTGTGTGTGTGTGTGTGTGTGTGTATGTGTGTGTGTGTGTGTGTGTGTGTGTGTGTCTGAGATGGAGAGGGAGAAGGGGAGAGAGAAACAAAGTGCTCTTGTGTGTCTTATGAGGACACCAGTCCTACCATAGCAGCCCCCGCCCCACCCCACGTCATTACAACCTCATTTACCTAAATTACCTCCATAAAGGCTCCATCTCCAAATACAGCCGCGCTGGGGGCTGGGGCTCCAACATAGGAATCTGGCGGGGGCGGGGGCACACACATTCAGTCCAGACACCTCTTCTCCCCTCAGCTTCCTTCTCTAACCCTCAGCCTTGAAGGTCCTCTTTGTGTCTTTGTCGAGAAAACAAGGGCTGAGGTTTCTTTTTCTGGTCTCACATCACCCTTGGAATTACTCGGAATTACTCTGTGATCACGGCCTGATTCTCTCTGCGCCAGTGAGTGGGGGCAAATTGACAGGATGTTAAAAGATGTTCCTGAAAAGGTCACTGATAACAGGCCTTTGATTACTTCCTGAGAAAAGGAGTCCGTGATTCCTTTTCTGGGTTGGAATATGGGGGTGCAGCCTGATGCTGCACAGATGTCTGCACAGAGGGGCCTGGCTGGGTCGCCCCGGGCTGTGAGCGTGTGGGAGGCATCGCCCGCCCGCCTCCCCTGTCACCTCACAGGCCCTGCGCGCCCGTGCTGTGGCCCCTGGCTGCGACTGCGGTGTTTCACAAGCTGGAGCTGTCAGCCCCGGAGCCGCTGAGCTACGCAGATGCCTTCCCCGGACGGTCTGGTTTGTAATTAAAACAAGACTTGCCACTCTGCTTACACTGAGCGGTTAAACTCATCTGGAAGAGGTTTTCATCTGCATTGTGTAATTAGTAACATACGATGCTTGTATTAGCTCAATTAAAAGTTATGGTGATTAATATGACATTAAAGCAGAACCATAAATCTACAGACCCAGACACTTGGTGATCATGGGCGAGAGGCAGAGCACCAGCCCCAGGTGGGCCTGTGGAGTGTGGCTTCCGTGACGCCTGACCAGGTACCAGCTGGTGAATAGAGCCAGGCTGGGGGCCAGGCACCTGGGGGGCCACTCGCTGACATCTCTGAATCTCCGCATCCCTGTCTTGAAATGGGGGTACCAGCACTTCACCTCTCAGATCGCTCTGAGGTTCAGAGCCGGGGCGCGTTTTGCGTGTAGACAATCTCTTTTCCCCAGAGACTCTCCACCTCCTTCCCTTAATTCTAAAACGCTTGGACAGTCATCATCGATCAACATTAAAACCGTCCACCCTTTCCATGCAAAGAATCACATGCTAAAATATTTATCACACCCATACATGTCCATGTGTGCAAATGTGCAAATTGTCCCGACAGTAACTGCAGCCGTGCTTTGTGATAGGAGAGATTTGGGGCGAGCCGACACTGGTTAGACAAATGATGATCTATGCAAGCAAGGAAATTCTTTGTAGCTGTTAGAAAAACGCGGCAGGTCCATGGATAGCAATGTGGTGCTGACCCTAAGATGCGCTGTTCCTGGCTAATGCGGGCTGGAGAATGGCGTGGAGAGTGCTGCCCTGTCGTGGACAAAGGAAGAGCACGTGTGGATGTGGTTGCAAACGCGTGGGGTTAGCGCTTTAAGGATTCCAGTGAAAGTGTCAATGTTGGTGACCTGGGCAGGGAAATGGCTGGCCCACGTACAGGATGGGAGACAATTCTTACCGTGTACTCATTGGTACCTTTGTGGTTATATGCCCCGTATGTGCATTTATGATTTACTTAAATAATTTAATTAAAAATGTTTTAACAGAAAAATGAGAAAGGCACCTGCCCAGCCTACCTTCTCCCTAAAAGTGAGAAAAAGGGGCTTGCTTCGTCTAGTATATTGCACAAAAATTCTCTCATTTAGTCCGCGAGACAGGGAGCTTTCAGAGTGATTTTTCCTTGCTGTGGCATCGTAACATTTTGTATCTGGCTTCTAAATTTTTAGCACAGAAATGAAATCTGAAAAATCTCAAACACCCACGCCATGGCATTCGAGGGTGGGAGAGAAGAAACCCTCTTTTCCCATCAGCCCCTCTGGCTGGGCTACCCAGGTCCCCACAGTGAAGCTTGATGGCCCCATATTGCTCCCTGATTGTTTCAGAGAGAAATGCTTAGGTTGGGTAGGAGAGAAGGGAGGCATATAATTCTTGCTGAAGCTTTTTTTTTTTTTAATTAGAATTACTTAGCAATTCCACGCCTAGGTTTATACCCCAAGGTACTGAAAACAGGGACTCATGTTCACGAATGCTCATAGCAGCACTGCTCACAATAGCCGAAGGTGGAAACGGCCCAAGTATGCACGACCAGATGAATGGATGAATATACCAAAGGTGGTCCATCCATTCAGTGGAGCGTTATTCAGCCACATTATTCAGCCATAAAAAGGAGTGAAGCACTGTCATGCTACAGTGTGGATGGACCTGGAAAACACGATACTGAGTGACAGAGGCCAGACACAAAAGGCCACCTAGTGTGGGATTTCACTTATATGAAAAGTCCAGAATAGGCAAATGATAGAGACAGAATGTAGACTGGTGGTGGCCAGGGGCTGGGGGAGGGAGAATTGGGGAGTGACTGCTTCATGACTCTCCTGGTGGGGTGATGAAAATGATTTGGAACTAGATGGAGGCGGTGATTACACGGCACTGTGAATGTACTAAATGCCTCTGAGTTGCTCACTTTCAAATGGTTAATTTCATGTTACGTGAATTTTATCTCAACTAAAAAGAATTGGAGCCGCCCTGTAGTGAGGGGCCCTGACCTTCTAGATTATTTGTTCATCGCTCAAGAGATCAATACCTGGAATGTTGTGATAAATTGGACTTAAAAAAAATGTAGCTTCAGTGGCGAGGTTTCCAGCAACGTCTCAGGGGAGGCGTGGCGGAGATGGAGGAATGCACGGGAGACTCTAGACAGCAACTTCCAGTCTCTGATCTCTATCATATTGTTCCTTGTGTATACTCCCCGAGTTTATGCACATTCACACAACCACTAAGATACATTTTTCCTTTCTCTACTTTTCTTATAGGAAAAGTTGCGTACTTTGTGAATTGCTCTGGGGCGTGCTCGGCAATATGTCCTGGCGAACGGAGGTGTGTTTTGTTAAGGTTTGGGGAGGGGTCTCCTTACTTCCTCAAAGCCCCTCTTGTCTGAATGGAGGCCGTCCTTGCTCTAGCTCATATCCCTGTGAGAATCCAGGGTGACCCAGTGTCGCTGCCTGGAGATCCGTAAAGGAGGCTATGGGATTTCGTTAGACTGCAAACCCGTATCAAGCCAATAAGATGATGCTGTTTCATGGAGGGCCAGCCACCGCTTAAACAAGTGGAGATTACAATCCCTGTGTGTTCAGTATTGATTTGATCTGGGCGCTCTGCCAGTCTTGAGGACGCCAAATGGTGATGCAGGCCCTTCCCTCTGGGCATCTCTAAGAGGCCTGGGATGACAGAGCTGACCGGGCTTATGCTTTCTGACAAGCTCCATGGTCAGGGAACACCATTGTACTTCTGGCGTTTTCCAGATCAGAGCCAGGGTGAGCATTTTAAGATGTTCACGCTGCTCCTGTGCTCCAAGCCCTTCCGTAGCTCCCGACTCACTCAGTATAAACATCTGACGTCCTGAGCATGGCCCAGTGGCTGTTCACCAGCCACGGGCTCCGAAAGGCCAAGTGCCTCCTTACCCCAGGGCCTTTGCACGTGCTGCTCCGTCTGTCTGGAACGCTGTTCCCTGATGTTTGCACGACTCACTTCCTCAGTTTAACATGATTCCAGTCCTATCTCATCATATCAGAGGGGTATTTTTGGACCGTCCTGCCTGCCCGAGCACCCAATGCTCCCTCCCTTTTGCTTTGTTTTCCCTTATAGCATATATAGCCACCTGACATAGCCTATGATTATCAGTTTATCTGTGTTTGGCACTAGAATGTCAGCTTTATGAGAGCAGTGCCCTCCTCGGTTTGATTCACGGATATGTCTTCAGGACCTAGACCAGTGCCTGGCATACAGTAGGTACTCATTAACTACTAGTTGAATGACTGTTTAATGAACACTTACACTGTTCTGACGTTGGCACATGAGGATTCGAAGAGAATAAGATGCGCCCCTTATTTTGTGACAACCAAAAATGTCTCCAGACATTGACAAATGTCCCTTGGGGGACAAAACTGTTCCCACTTGAGAAGCTGCCCAAGGTCATGTTTACTCCCACCCATCACCCATTATATCCGTATCTTTGCAGGGTTGGGCAGGAACTGTAGACTCAATAAACCCTGATGAACTCTAAATTCAGTGCAGATCAGAAAGAGAAATTGCAAGCCTTGCAAGAAATGTAGGATTTCAGGAAGTCACTGAGAGTGATATTGGTGAACGGCTGGAACCGCAGCAAAACCCTTGACCAAGGAGGAGCTCCCAGAAATCGACTGAGCTGCTAATTTAATGGATGCTTCAAAATGGAATGATTTGAATATCAAAGGATTAAGAGATGACCTTGGGGAAATTGATGAGGCCCTAAAATATTCTGGCAAAAATGTCTGTCTTTATGATCTTGCTACAGAAGTCAATCGAGAAAGGAAGGACATCGCATGAGCGCCTAACGATTTCGTCGGATGAGTTACATAATTACTCCCAACGTCTTGTTCACGCTTTAGTCTAAGGACTGGCCTGTTGCAGCAGTCATAATTGACATTTTGTAGAACATAAGAAAGCAGTCTTATTTGCAAAGTGTTTATTTCATTTTTCAAGCTAAAGTCCTAGTCATGACTCTTTTTTTGCTGGTAAAATTCACAAAACATAAAATTCACCATTTAAGCCATTTGAATGTTCAACTCAGTGGCATTTAGTAGATTTCTAATGTTGTGCAACCCTCACCAATATGTAGTTCCAGGACATTTTTTTCACTTCAAAATAAAACCATACCATTAACAGTTACTTCTCTCCTACTCCCCCTCCAGCCCCTGGCAACCACTCATCTACCTTCCGTCTCTATAGATTTGCCTGTTACGGACATTTCCTATAGATGGAATCATATAATGTGATTTTTTGGGGTCTTGCTTCTCTCACTTGGTAGAAAGTCTTCGAGGTTCTTCCGTGATGTAGCGTGTGTCAGCACTTCATGTCTTTTTTTATGGCTGAGTAATAGTCTGTTGTATGGCCACATTTTATTTAGCCATGCACCTGGTGATGGATGCTTGGGTTGTTGCTACCGTGTGGCTGTTGTGCTTAATGCTCATCTGAACATTGGGGTACAAGGTTTTGTTTGAACACCTGTTTTCATTTCTCTTGGGTAATGGGAATGGAGTGGAATTGCTGGGTCATATGCTAACTCTATGTTAATTATATTTTAATTATATGTTAATTCTAATATGGTAAGTCTACGGTAATGAGAAGTCGTGTTCTTTTTTAATTGTGGAATTTCGGCCTTTGTGTTAAGTGGGTCCATTCTAGGTGGACGGTCCAGGGAACCAGCTCTCCTCTGACATGGAAGACCTCTGGGTGACAGTTGCCTGGGAGATGTGCCTTTCCCCGACTATTGAGTCAAGTTGAATCATCAGTCCCATTGTGCTTAGGTTGGTGACTGTCTTAGGGCAGGACCCCTTGTGCTTCCCAAGGGACTGGAGACCCCCAGGCAAACCCCCTTCCCTGCCTGTATTGGGGCAGAACTGTGGAGCACGCCTCCTCTCACAGATGGTTCTAAGGGGAGGGCCAGCACAGAAACCAACCAAATATCTGATATGATTTCTTTTAGAATGGCTCCCTCATCTTTCCTGGCTTTTTTTTGGCCAGTTAAAAAAGAATTGTTATTTTTTTTCTTGAATTGAAAGCAGGCACATGGTATAAATATGCCAACAGTATAAAAGAGGCATTTGCTAAAAAGCAGGTGCTTCCTCCCATCCCTGACCCTTAGGTCAACCCTCAAAGCTTTCTGGCTGTGCTATACCTTTTTAATATTTTGGATCTCTATCATGTTTCTGGAAGAATTTATTGTATCAGGGCAGCAGTTCTCAACCTGTGGGTCGCGACCCCTTTGGGGGTCGAATGACCCTCTCACAGGGGTCGCCTAAGACCATCGGAAAACAAAAAGACATTTATATCACGATTCATAACAGTAGCAAAATTACAGTATAAAGTAGCAACGAAAATAATTTTATGGTTGGGGGTCACCGCAACATGAGGAACTCTATTAAGGGGTCGCGGCATTAGGAAGGTTGAGAACCGCTGTCTTAGGGTGAGCTGACTGCTACAATAAACAACCCCCATATCTCTGCAGCTTAGCTCAACAGAAGCTTATTTCTATCCCATGAAAGAGTTCAGTCAGGGTGTCAAGCAGGCCTTCCACATGGTGATTCAGGGACCCAGGATTCTCCCACCTTGTGGCTCATTTACCTCCCAGGGCCTACCACCCTCTGCCAAGTCTGCACTAGGGAAGAGAGAACATGTGAGGATAATGTGGGAATTTTTATAGGCCAGGCCTGGAATTAGTGTACTTCCTTTCTACTCACATTTCATTGGCTAGAATTCAACCACATGACTAATATGAGCTTCAAGGGAGGCTGGGAAATGTAGTGCAGCTGTGGGCCCAGCTCAAATGGCAGATGGATTGGGAAACAGCTAGCTTATGTATAGCAAAATGCATCTCTTTTTCAGGGAATGCCTACAAATACTGGGCACCCTTGGTTTTAAACCAAACTCAAGGTTAGTATGGCCAAATCCCCATCCTAAAGGAGAAAATAGTCTAGATTTCCAGTACAATATTTCTGCTCTAGCTTGCTATCAGTCCCAAAACACTATTTTACCCTGTCATGGACATTTGAGCGGTTTCCAGTCTTTGCCATCTATAAAAAATGCACCAGCGCATGCCTTCGTGTGCATCTCTTCGTGTGCAAATTTGAATCTACCTGTTTGGTTTTCATTTTGTTGCAGCAGGAACAACGCCCCATCCATTTAGTAGCTTGTCCCCAGTTAAGGGTATCAAGTGCCTATTACAGAGCCCCATAGAGTGTGTCAGACCAAATAAAGGGGCCCAATCCTGGGAGTCAGCACCGAGACTTCCAGACCCAGGTCCGCCTTGGACCGGCTACTTAACCTCCTTGAGTTTAATGGGGTTGATGATGGTATTAGCTGACATTTCTTGAGTACTTGCAATGTGTCAGGCACTGTTCTTAGCTTTTTATACACACCAAAACATTTAATCGTCACAACCACCTCCTGAGGAAGGAACTGTTGTCCATCCCATTTTGCAGATGACACTGATGTACAGAAAAGGTCAGCAAATTGCCTAAGGTTTACATAGTCAATGTGCTCCGTTCCTGCTAGGGTGATTTGGGAGCGTCCAATAAAAATGCTGCATGGGCTATGCAGAGAGACAGTACCTGTAGAGTAGGGTCTGCCCTTTGCTGAGCCTGTTTTCTCCTCTGTGAGATGGGAGTAAGTAAGGTCTACCTATCAGGGTTTATTGGATTGGTCATTCCTCCATTTACTCATTCAGCCAGCACTATCCCAGCACCGAAGGGTGATGGAGAAGTGTTCTGACAAGGTCCCAGCTCTCACAGAGCCCACGGTCTCGAGGGAAGGTTCTCTAGGATTAGAGCAAATGCACGTTTACTGCCTGACTGAGCCCAGCGCTTCGTAGGCCCCTGGGGACTGTTAGTTATCATAATGGATAATCACATACATCATAAACTGTTAAGTGCGGTATCAGTGTTAGGTGGAAACGAATATTCTATTGTCTCAGAGAGGAGAGTGTTTTTGGGGAGCAGTCATGCGAAAGGGACTATGTATGGGGAGACCCAGGTTCCATCTGACTTTGTGTCAGGTGTGGAAACGCTTTACATACATGAACTCACTTAATCCTCACAAAAGTCCGACGAGGAAGGTACTGTCTGACATCACCCCCACTTTATGGAGGAAGAAACTGAGGCACAGAGAGGGGCAGAGCTGGGATTCAGACCCAGGCCTTTGGGCTCTACAGCCTGCAGTTTGAATCCCTTTGCTCTGTGGGGCTCCTGGAGTACTAGGGTAGTGTCAGCGGTGCCTGCCAGGTAGCACAAGGCCCAGTCCTTCCAAGCCAGTGCAGGCAGCATTGCGGGTGCTGTAGGGACCCATGGGGGTGGTTTCCTCTTGATCCTCAGGCTGGCCCTCTTGCAGGGTCACACAGCTCAGAGACCAAGGCAGACTTGGCAAGCGCAGAAAATGCTCTGGGGGGGCCGGCCGAGTGGCTCAGTTGGTTAAGAGCTCGCTCAAGAGTTTGAGCTCTGAGCAACAGCGGTTCGAGTCCAGTCCGAGCTGAACAGCCAACAAGTAGCAGGATGGCTCAGCTAAAAAAAAAAAAAAAAAAAAGAAAGAAAGAAAAGAAAATGCTCTGGGCCATGCCCTCGCCCCTTGCTATTTCTGTGATGGTCCCACTGCTGACGCCTGTGGGTTTCCTCTGGCCATCAGAGCCACTGTGTTTGTGTGCAGGGCTGAACAAAAAGTGCCAGGAGTGAATGAATTCTAGGAGCCCAACTCATTGGGGTGGGATAACTCTTAACTTTTCCCTGCATTGTCTCACAGGGCTGCGTGGCAGGATGGAGCCCAGTGGCCCCCAGTGTTCTGTGCTGTAGCAGTGTTCTGGCTTGATAACACACCTTTAATCTGTCTCACTTCTCCACTCACGGCCCAGTATTTCCTGGGGTCACTCCCAAATCAACCACCTGCATTCTGATTCTTGTCTCACATCTGCTTCCCAAACTAAAGACAGCAAGAATACCTGGGATGGGCTGCCTCACCCAGAGCCAGTGGCTGGGGAAGCCCACCTCTCTGCTGCCCTTGGTTTCCGAGCCTCAGGACATGGACCGTGAAGCTTTGAGGAGGCTGGACTGGCCAGAATGTGCACGGCCTGTCGTTCCCCAGCCTGCTGCCTCCATTAGCACCTTGGAGGCTCCGGGGACCAGAACACATGTCTGCGAGCAACTGCAGATGGTCGGCGTGTGAGGAGGGATTCCTCTCCTGGATCTTGATTAGTGGAGAGCTGTGGACGTCGGCGTCTCTGGGGTTGGAAGGCAGCAGCAGCCCTCTCGGCTGCTGACCCTGAAAAGATGTGGGGGAAACGGAACAGTTTGGGCCTTGATGCTCTCCCGACCTCAGCATTTCTGACCAGCTCCTGTGTCCACCAGGATGGACTGGAACTCAGGGAGAGTGGAACTCAGGTGCTTTTGCAATAGGGCGAGTGGTCAGGGCTGAACCTTTTCAAGCTTCGAAGGCTCACTTCTGTGGTTGGAAATCTGCGGTGGGTACGTGGTGCACGGAGGGGTGGAGAGAATGTTCTTTGCAGCAGACACCAATGGTTACCTGCCTCAGACCACAGCACTGCCTGGCTAGCAAAACAGGTTTTCTGAAGATGGTGGGCCCAGCTCCAGAGGTGAATCCTGATTGGTCTCAGCCAGTGTGTCAATCAGCTCCGTCCAGCCAATGAGCTAGAAAAGCAGGTGGGCTGGGGCCTTCTTTGAAAAATGTGCCCCCTGACAAGAAAGGAGTCCGGGAATCTTTTGTTGCCCGCTCTTCCCTGCTCAGGACACAGTCGCTTGAGGGCTCCACGACTGTCCGCGTAGCCACAGTGCAGTGGCGAGGGGCCAGCTTGCCAGCACGCGGAGGAAGGCAGAGCAAAACGCTGGAAAGACGCCCGGGTGCCTAATGACGCCATCGAGCCTCCGAAGCAGCCCTGCCATCGCCCACCTCTGAGCTTCTCGTTAAGTAAATAACACATGTCCTTATGGCTCAAGCCACTTTTAGTTGGGTTTTCTGTCATTTCAGCCAAATGCATCCTGATGGATAAGGTCACCACTTTTCGAGAAGTCTGTCTGAGGAATTCTTTAATATTTTAACACTTGGTCTAGGACTTGCTTTTGCACTTTCTGCATTTTTCTAAGTTAGAACTGACTTACATGTTGTTCCTGTGACATGTGAGTGCACTGAACACCGAACCAAAAAGGGTCCTTGGGGTGACTTGGTCATCCCTCCACAGGTCCCTGTCGCCCAGAAGACAATATTGAGATCTATATTAGGAATTTTGTGATTGCCATGAAGAGAAACCCAACTCAAACTGGCGAAATAAGTTAGCTGTCTGTCTGTCTATTGTCTTTCTGTCTGTTGAAGGAATTTATTGGCTTTGCAGTGAAAAAAAATCAAGGTACAGGGGCTGGCCGAGTGGCTCAGTTGGTTAAGAGTTGGCTTAAAAGTGCGAGCTCTGGGCAACAGGGCTGCCGGTTCGATTCACACGTGGGCCAGTGACACTGCACCCGAGTTGAGCTGTCACTGAGCTGCCAACAGGTGGCAGGATGGCTCAGCTGGTGTAACAACAAGACTGCCTGTTTGATGGTGGGCTATGCCCACCCGCAACTAAGACTGAACTCAGCACCTTCAGCTGAGCTGCCACCCGATGGCTCAGTGAATAGAGCGTGCGCTCTTAACAACAAGGCTGCTGGTTCGACTCCCGTATGGGATGGTGGCTACGCCCACCCGCAACTAAGATTGAACACAGCACCTTGAGCTTAGGGGCCACGAGCTGCCGACGGGAAGCCAGATGGCGACTGGTGCCCTCCACAACTAAGACAAGAACAACAACTTGGCTGTTCCCCTTCTCCAATTCCCCAATAAAATCTTAAAAAAAAAAAAAAGAAAAGAAAAATCAAAGCACAGATTGTCTGCTGCTGCAGCTTCAGGTAGAGCTGCATCCAGGGGCTCAGGCGATATCATTGGGGATTTCCTCTGCAGCTCCTGGCTTTGCTGTCCCTGTTGGATGTGTCACTGGGCAGGTTTTCCTTGTGAAGCGTCAGAATAGCAACTAATGCTGCCAGATTTGTAGGCTCCCATCCTCGCAGTTTTGCAATCCCAGTGGAAAGAGAATTCTTCTTTCTCAGTAGTGTCACCATGTCTCCCAGAATGTCACCTCAGGGACTCAGCTAGGGCTCATCCTGTAACCAGTCACCCTGCTCAGGGGATAGAAAATGCCAGTTGGCCTTGGTCACGTGCTGGGTGGCATCAATCTCCCTGAACCCCATGGGCTGGGCATGGGGGAAGGATGGCTCCCCCAAAGGAAAGCTGGAGGAGATGAACAGAAGGAGGGCTGGAGCCTGGGCAGGCAAAAACAACAGATGTCTGCTCCAGTCAAAGGTATTTTGGGAGGAGAGGAGACACTGCTGATTTCCTCTAGTTTCTTTTTATAATCGCTAGTTGTAGAACCTTTTGTTTTTTTAAAAAAACCTTACACGTGAGGCCATGATGTAAAGGAGAAGTACGTAAGTAAGTGTGCTTCTCAGGTCGTAGCTTCAGGAGGGAGCAGTAGGTTCCCATCTGTTGGAAGAAGTACAGCCGTGCTGCTTATGCATGAAGCTTCAGCACCTGGAACCCTGTTAGACGTGCAGGTTCTCGGGCCCCCGCCCCAGACCCTGGCAGCCAGAAACTATGCAGGTGGGGCCCAAGAATCTGAGTCCTAACAAACCTGCCAGGTGGACCTGAGGATGCGAGAGTTTGAGAACTACTGCAATGGAGAACAAAGGTCAAAACCTCTTTTGGTTTGGTTGTTGGTTCGTGGCCTGTCTACACTGCTGTTTCCCTCTCTGTCTTCCTTTTGTGAGTTGTGTTAGGTTTTAGGGCTGCCACAACAGATGACTACAAACCTGCTGACTTGAAAACAGTGCTGAAGGCCAGAAGTCTGAACTCAAGGTGTCAGCGGGGTCACACTTTCTCTAGAGGCTCTGGGGAAAAGTCCCTCCTGGCCTCTTCCAGCTTTGGGTGGTGGCTGGGAGTCTTTGGGCTTGAGGTCACATCAGTGCAGTCTCTGCCACTGTTGTCACATGGCCTTTTCCCTGGGTGTGTCTCTGCATGTTCTCCTCTTGTAAGGACACCAGTCATCAAATGCGGGGCCTACCCTAAACCAGTAGGATCTCATCTTAATGAGTTACATCTGCAAAGATCCTATTTCCAAAAAAGGTCATATTCTGAGGATCCAGCTGGGCATGAATTTTGCAGGGAGACCTTGTTCAACTTACTATCAACCTCAGTGATTCCAGAAATGTGGATTTTTCAGACCATATCAGTCCCGGAGAGCTGAATAAATGGAGCCTTACTTTAAGTCCGTGCAGGAAAACTTGGACACGTTTTTCTCAGTAAAAACAATGAAATAACCTTGCGCATTTACATTGCCCTTGTCCCAGTGGCTTTGAAATGTGTTTTTTAATGCGGAACTCTTTTATTCCTGCAAGAAACTGTTGTGCAGGAACATAGATTATAAAACACAGCTGCTCCGACTGGAACCAGGTTAGAAGCCCCGCCCACTCCTTGCCCAGACATAGTTTTTAAATTCCAGGCTTCCAGACAACAGAGCTTGAAAGTAATTGCTTATACATTTTTTTTCCTCAAAAAAAGTAAAGAGAAAAAAGGCTTGTCACTCTCATACCAATCCCTAGGAATACATAAAAAAAATACATGCGCCTCGTAGAAATGGTTCAAATAGTACATAAAGTTACAAAATGACACCTGTTTTCTGTTTCTCCACCAAAACTCAGGCTTTCTATACCACTTATCTATCTTATCTATGTGAAGGAAGGCATAGTGCACACTCCTTTGCATTTTGATATTTTTAAAAAATTAGTTTATATTCTAGAGCTCCTCACACAAATGCATACTGGGGTGCCCCCCCAAATGTATACACATGACTTGTATTCATCTTTTGTTATCGGTATTATCAAGTATTACAACTTTAATACATTTTTTGCCTTTCTTAAAATGTGTATACATTTTTTGGGCACCCTCTGTATGTAGATCTGCCCTATCCTTTATAATAGCTACGTAATACTCCACTGCTGTGTATATTATAATTTATTGAAAATGTCTCCCAGTTGATGGGTAGTTATGTTGTTTCCAGGTTTCTTTTCCCATCATAAACAATGCTGGCGTGAACATCTTTCTGTTTCTCATGCATTAGCATCGGCTGTTATTCCCTTTGCTGGATCCTGTCACAGTTCTTTTTGGGGCGTCTCCATTAAAATGTTTCCCATTTGAAGGACAGAGGAGTTTGAAAGTGAGGTGGTGGCCCCACGTTACAGGAACTTGATTTCTTAAATTTCCTTTTCCAAGAACTTCTTGGGAAAAAAAAAATCAACTTCTTGCTTTTCTAACTTGAACCTACTTTTTTTTTCTAGACAAATGCCTGCCGTAGACAATCCCTGATCATGGAATTTTCCTGATGAGTTCCCAGCCAATAAACATCTCCTGATTCATATTCATTGAATTATAAATTGGCTTTAGGAGAAAGTTTTAGGCACAAATATAGAATTGACACCTGCTTGCCAAGACAGACAGGAATGTGCTGTAAATATTGGGACAGGGTTAGATGTACCAAGTCACATTATGCATTTTCTCTCCTCTCGTAAATATATAAATAGCTCCCATGTTGTTCCTGAGGACCCAAGCTTGACTCTTTTGGGCAATAAATTAATTGAAATGTTCAGTGAAGTCGGTTTCTTGTTCTTTTCTGTTTTTAGATTTGGCACAAGTATGATTATGGAGTCCTCTAGTTAATGAGCAGATTTTTTTTTTGCTAACTCAATTTAATTTTATTTAATACTCATTGATACATTAATTTTATCTTATTGTTATTTGTAAAATAATTTTTTATTTGTCGATTACAGTTGACATACAACATTATATTAGTTTTAGGTGTACAACACAGTGATCAGACATTTACGAAATGTCGTGCGATCATACGGCATTTGTCTTTCTCTGTCTGACTTATTTCACTTGGCATAATGCCCTGAGGTCCACCCATGTTGTTCCAAATGGCAGGGTAGGAAATAAAATAATCAGGTTATTTTTTATGGCTGAATAGTATATCTGTATACAGTTTTCTTTACCCATCATCCGTTGGTGGATACTTAGGCTGTTTCCATGTCTTGGCTACCAGGAATAACGCTGCTATGAACATGGGGGTGCGCATCGCTTGACCACCGTTTGTTTATGCATTCTTGCATTTATATACACTTGGGACCAGCACAGCCTTAAAGGGGATCGTGTCTCTTGCCTACTTTTGACATACTTTGCTGCTTCTGCATTGTCCTGGTCCCTTATGCTGCCTGCAGAGTCCTGCCCAGCCTGGCCCAGCGGACCCACCTAACACCCATCTAACACCACCTCATGCCATCCACCCCTCCTTCCCTGCCCCGCCCCTGGCCTTTCTGTCCTTTTAAAAAGCTGAGCTCTCTGCCCTTGGGGCCTTCACGGAGGCCCTTCCTTTCCCAATAACCTATTCATGGCTGTCTGAGTTGGGGTCTCCTCAAAAGCAGACCCCAAGACCAAGATTTGGGAGCGGGGAGTTCAGTGGGCACGTGGTCATAGGCAGGGGAATGGGGACAAGGAAGAGAGGACAGCCAGTGAGCAGGTCACTGGGGCCTGCAGGGGGCACCTGGGGTTCACTACTGGGCGACTGGGTGGGACACACCTCCAAGCCGTCCCGCCCAGGTGTGAAGAATATCCATGACTCCCGACACTTCTTGGGTGACAGTGACTGCCTAGCACTGTCCGCAAGAGGCTGGGCACGCCCTAGCGCCCAGAGAGGGCCTCAGGTAGAGAGAGGTGGGGGGTTCCAGGTGGGAAGCTGCTCGCCAATGCCGAAAGTGACCTCCAGGGGGCGCCCAGACAGGCCTTCTGGGACCACCCGAACGTTCTCTCCGCCGGGACCCTGTAAAACTCGTTAGCATAAGTTGCATTCTGGCTTAAAGTTGAGTGTGCCTCTTGGGTGGCGAACATCACCGCAGCAGCACCCAGCATTGGCTGGTTGGCGTGTCCCGTGTGCACGGGCCCGTCCTGTGCAGCGTGAATGCTCGGTAGATACTGTCCTGCGAAGGCACCAGCGCTGTGGCTGCGGGCGGGTCTCCTCCCCGAGCCCTTCAGAAGGGCCCTGGCTCCAGGAGCAGGTTTTTTCCCCCGCCCCAAGGACTGAGCGTTTTGCACATTTCAGTTGAGAACGCCACAACACCTTGAGATGGAGGGAGCACAGAATAACTGTTCATATTTATTTTTCCAAACCAGACTTGATTGTATTTGGCTTTTGTGCTTCATTTTCTTTTTCTTCTTCTTCTTCTTTTTTTTTTTATCCCTAAAGGGACTGACTTCTAAGAGTAAAGACGTCGGGGAATTTCTAGGAGGTTATTACATATTTTCTCTCACGCGGCTGCCTGTTTGTCAAAACAATCTCAAATTCAACTTTGCGCTCTCCGCCTCGTGCAATTTGGTTTCTCTCTGTGTTCCTTCTCCTTCAAGCTTCGGGCTGTTCCGCTGGAGTTAATTCCCAGGAGCGCTGGGTGTTGATTTTGTATTGGTTCATTTATTGCAGTCAAATAGCTATTTTTATAAGCCTGGTGCTTCCATTTTCTGGGCTTGATTTTTGAGAAGGATTGTGTTTGGAAGGCTCTGGAAGCCAGAGATGGATGGGGGAAATGGATGAGGCGAGATGACTGGGATGGCTAAGATAAGTGGAAGGGTACCAGGTCTTATACATTTTTCACCTACGTGAGAATTTTACAGTTTTACAGACCAATAGGGATTCAGTTTCTCTCAAAACCCTGGCGGTTTGCATTTAAAAGTGTTGAAAATAACTAGAAAGAAGGGAATTAGGGAGTTGATAAGAGAAAGGGGAGATAAAGCAGACGATAAACCCGAAGGAGAGGCATTCATTCATTGGCTAAGAAAATGCCAGTAGAGGCACACAGCCTCTAGTCTCTGATTCGGTGCTGAGAGTAGAAGATGAAAGATACAGACCCTTGCCCTCAAGAGATTTACATTTTCTAGAGCAGCGGTTCTCAACCTTCCTAACGCCGCGACCCCTTAACACAGTTCCTCATGTTGTGGTGACCCCCAACCATAAAATTATTTTCGTTGCTACTCTATAACTGTAATTTTGCTACTGTTATGAATCGTAATGTAAATATCTTTTTCTTTTCTGATGGTCTTAGGCGACCCCTGCGAAGGGGTTGTTTGACCCCCAAAGGGGTCGCGACCCACAGGTTGAGAACCGCTGTTCTAGAGGGAGACCGAGTTTATGTCCAGGGTGATATTACAGTAGCAACATGCTCTGAGACAGCATAGGAGTGCAGAGCTGAGGTGCCTAGGATAGGAAAGTCAGGGGAAGCTTCCTGGGGGAGGTGACAAATGGACAGTTCAGTTTTGGAGGAGAGAGACAGCCAGGAAGATGAGGTGAAGTCTCAGGCTTAGAACCTGTGAGGCAGGTGGAGTGTGAGATTTGTAAGTGTTGATAGAACTGGGCCAGGGGTCCCGTGATCTCTGGTTTGCTCTGGAACGTGTCCCCAAGGATAGCGCTAAGGCTCTGTGGCCTTGGGGGTTGGACTAGAGTCACAGTCATGATTCTTATGGTGATGAGATCCAGAAAGTCAAGTCAAAGTTCTTAAAGGAAGAAACACCTCCCTCCCTTTGGGTATATATAAAGGAGAAGTTCAGGGTTCTGTCCAGCTTCAGGCATGGTTGGATCCAGGAACTCCGGGAGTCCCTTTGGTGCTTAGTGCCTGTTTTTGTCCCTTGGCTTTTTGTCCCCTGCTTTTCTCTGTGTAGCCGCCGTTCTCAGACGGACGGTCTTCTCCTAGCGGCAGGACGGCTGTCAGGTGTTTCAGCCTACGTCCTTACCTTTCCACAGGTGCAACACAACAGCACGCCTCTTCCTTGCTGGTCCCAGACCTGAGAGTGAGTTGGCCCAGGTGTGCGTGCTCGAGGTTTGGAAGGTGGCCGGTGAGGCCGGGCCCCTCTTCTGCCATCTCCCCAGACAAGCAACTGCTGTGGAGGTGCCTGGCTTCCCTGGGGCAGCCAGCAGATGTCTTGCCCGCTACTCACGGCTCTGAGGGAGTGGAGAGGCAGGCTGTGGAGCACCAGCCTCTAGGGGGCGGACTGGAGCAGGCGTGGCGCCACAGTGGGGCTATTTCTGGAGAGTAGTGGCTTCCTTATCAGGCCGGCTTCCAGATGGTGGCAAGTGGTTGTGTGATTCTAGAGCTAGCAGCTATGGTGGCAACTTCCCAATGCGGCTGGTGGCTTCCCGATCGTACAGGAGACAACCGCTCCTTTGTGCCCTGGATGTGCCACGTGGCTTGGAGGGTCCTTTCTGGTGTATGAACCTGTAGAGCCTGTTTCTCCGAACTTTCCTATGACCGGTTATGCCCTTTGCTTGCCTGCAAGTCCCTCTCTATGTCAGTTAACCGGAGTGGGTTCTGTTCTCTGCAACAAGGCTGAGACTGACAGACACGGTTAGTGTCTCCAGGCTATGGTGGTCACGCTGGAGCCGAGGCTCAAACTCCGAGTGGGTTTTGGAATAAGTCCCCGTCATTTCCACAAGTGGCAGAACGGCTCCCCAGAAGTGCCGTCCTGATTACTGGCACGTTTCCCAGCTGCCTGGTCCCTTTGATGGGGCCTGTTATTGGAGTCGATGCCTTCCTTCCTCAGGGCTCATGGGGGCATGCTACCGGCCCTGCTGAACTGTCTTGTAAGCGAGATCCTCCGTGGACAGTTAAAACCGCCATGTCAGTGATATTGCCGGCCTTGGACGGCCTGGAGTCAAGAGTGTAGACTCGAGTCCCAGATATCCTAGCATTGACCTCCTGGGTCCAGTAGGCCATTTGTTAAAGAACACGCACCCTACTTTTATAGAGGTGTGTTCCTGTGCGAGTGAATGCAGAGCTTTTCAGTTCAAACGCCACTTCCTGGACTTCCCGTCACCACCCCTCTGCTTTGTGTCCGTGTGCTCACTGCGGTTTGTAAGGAGGGATCGCAAGTGTGATGAACTTGGTGGTAAACGTCTGCTGCTCTCACTGGGCTGCAAGCCCCGAACCACAGGCCCTTGATGCAGACTTGATGTAGAGTGTGTGTCTCACCCACAGATGCCGACCAAGAGACCCTGTGCGCAAACGTGTGGTGTCAGGTTGGCCAGCGGTGGCACTTCCCCTAAAGCAGGGAGTTTTAACCCATTTTGTGCCGTGGACCCCTTTGCTGGTTAGGCAGAGCTGTTTCAGGAAGACAGTCTCTAAATGTGTACAATAGAATACATGGGGTCGCAAAGGACACCGATTTTATTGAAGCCCAGGTACCAAAATAGAAGGAAAAAGCAATCTGTGGTATGGCAGTTGCTTCTTTAACATGTTAAATAACGCGATACAGTTGTGGCTGTAATAACTACCATGCTTCTGAAATCAGGAGAAGCATAAACGATATTTTGAGATCTGCAAAACGGGAACGTGCGATGAAATTACCCATGATGCTCTCGGTGGCGGGATTCTGTTTCCCAGATAGCAGCCGGCACCAGCTTATCTCTCCTCGTTTTTCACCTAAATATGTTTACCCACAACAACAACGATATATGCCAGCGCTCATGGAACACCAGTATCCCTTGAAGTAATGCGAAAGCAACAACTAAAAGACTTTAGTTGATTTCCTTTTGTTTCATTGGTTTTCATTTTTCCTTTCACTTTATTGGTTTCTTTTTGGAGTTCTATTATAAAAGAGCAGTGTTGAAAATCACTGTGTGAACCTTTCCTTGTTCCCTGGAGCCCCCCAGCTGGGCTGCCTCTGCAGTTTGTGGGGGCAGAGAGCTTTCTACTCTCACCCCCCCACCATGCCTGCCAGGGAAAGACCCCCACTGAGCAGCCCTGGCCCCACCCCTATCCCCCTACCAGTTAATCCTGGTCACAGGAGGCTGTGGTAGGAACCACTGGGGTCGGTGCTGCCCCAGAGGCATGACTGAGGCACAGTCTGAGACCAGCTTGTCACCCTCCAGCTGGGAGTCCCCTGGCACGTCACTGCCAGAGGCCAGTCACACTCTCTTAGGACAGGCAGGAGCTGGAGCCGAGCAGGCTGACTTGGAGGGGAAGCAGCTGTCCCCTGCACAAAGAACCAGAGATGTCCCTGCATCTGGCTGGTCTGAGCTGTGGAGTTTCTGATGAGTTCAAGCACCCTGGCTCCCTGCTCACCCAGACCCCATGTGGGGGACATGGCTCTGGGAACAGGCCCTGATAAGGGTGATGGTTCTGCCGCGTGTGCCGACAGCCCAGGCAGTGGGCGTGGAGACAGCTGGGTGGGGTGCCACCAGACCCCCGTTTTTCCACATCATGTCCTTGCAGATGCCACACACCCATCCCGCTACCCTACTCCGTAGCTGTCCCTCAAGGTCAAGTGGGGTCACCAGCTCCTGGGCCAGGCCTGCCTTGGGGTGCCTGAGTTGACTCGTCCAGACATCTCTGCAGCCTGCTGCATGCCGTCATCAAGGTCATACAACATAGGATGCTTCTCGCAGGAGGAGCGGCAGGCATAGTCATCCCACTGGCCCGTGGGGATAATGGCCCTGGCGCGACCGGCCGCACCTGTCCTGTGATCTTATCGGCTTTCTGCTCGGTGTCAAGTGATAGCTCCGTATGGATTAGAAATCGCTCTGCACGGACTGGAACGTCGATCTGCTCCGTTAGATCCTAGAACCCGCGTTGCCGTCAGTGTGAGCTTGGGCGGCGCCTCCTTCCCCTCCTCCACCTTCCCTGGAGTGGGTTTGGCGTTAGGGAGCAAGTCGATCTGAATAAATAATGCAGAGGATGAGAAATGTGAACGGAGCACCCGTGAAATCCACCCGGAAGTCATCTTCCCGGGGCCTGCAGCGCGAGCCCTGTTTATTTACATGCCATCCCAACTCGGATGCCGTGTGTCAAAACAGCGTGCCAGTGTTATAATGGTGATTACTATTATTATTTGTGCTGCGGCATTTGGAGGCCCTTATTAAGTGACTCCCATGTGCCCCGACGTGTATACACAGCGTGCGAGACTTAGGGACAAATGCTGTGTCTCCAGCGCACACACACTGCCACTTAAGGAGCACGCCTGAGATTCCAGTGTTGGCCTCAGTGTACAAACAAATACTGATTTTTCCATCTTGGGCTCTTTTGTGAAACATCGAAGTGCTTTGATTCCTAAACCGGAGTTGGCTTTCAGGCGTGTTTCATCTCACCCTTTGTTCCCGTGGATAGAAGTGATGGATTTTGCAGTCTGGAGGAATCTGTCATTTTGACTCCGTCTGCTTGTTAGGCATCTCCAGTGTCTGTGGCGTGACACTGTTTGGTATTTTAGCATTTCATCGTATCTCCCACTGAGAGCGCCCAGTTAGATGGCAGGAGAAAGGGGACAGGATTTCCCACTGATTTTAAGTGATTACTATCCCAGGCTTGGGATGGATATTTTTAGGAGACATTAAGCCAAGTGAAAGGAATCTGAGAGGTGCCATCCCCTTAGCAGGGATATGCCTTCTGTGTGCTGCTTGATTGCTCCCAGTCACGAGGCACTTACTACCTAAAAAGGTAACCCTTGACATCAAAGCTCAGATCTGCTTGTTATAATTTGTTTTTTTTTTCTTCTTTCTTTGTGTCCATAACTACCCACCCCTTTGAGCTTCTGGAGTCATTCAGAACAAGTCTAACCTTGTTTCCTTATTTGTCAAACAAATATCACATCACCTCTTCAGGTTAACCTGTCTCCATTCCTTCTGCTTTTGGTTTGCTGACAACTTGCCCAGGACCATTTCGTACAAAAGGCTCTCTCTAGTCCAGAACCTCCCATGAGATAGGTTCTGGGGGATTTTGGGGAGGGCATCCTCCAAGATTCTGCCTGTTCACAGAAGATGGGATATGAGCCAGTCTTCTAGGCCTCGGCCAGCCGCCTCCTGTCTGCACTTTGTTGAGAGTCATTTCTTGAAGATTTTGCGGTGTGGCTGGTTCCCAGCCGGATATCCGTTCCTCTTCCCCAAATATCATTTTTGGTTCAGGGGTAGCTGACATACCTTTAGCCCCAGGGAGGCATGTGACCAATCAGAGAAAACACCCTGGCCAATCAGAGCATAGCATCCTTGTGGCCAATCAGAGCATAGCCTCCCCCGGGGGCCAATCAGAGTATAGCATCTCCCCCAGCTACTGTCATTGGTTCTGGGATGGACTAGACCTATGGGTTCTAATCTCAGAATTTTTTCTGGGGCAATGTGGGAAGGTGTTCCACCAGCTCCAGAGGCTAAGAAGTAGGACGCCCCCCTTCTCTTCTCTTTTCCTTCAGAGAATAAGCTCCCTTTTCCACGTAAGCCAGGTTGAGGTGGTTTTCTGTGATTTGCAGCTAAGAAACGTCCTGAGACACTTAGTGCTTCAGGGCACATCCTTCAACGTTCCTTTGGATTTGCACATAGATTCTGTGCAGTGAGGACGCCCAGCAGACTTTTAAATAAGATCCCAGCCAGCATGATTTTTATTCCCAGAAGCAAATCTTGGAGATGGTGGCTGGGAATAAGAGTCTGAAAGGAGAGAATGTTACCACCACCCTCAGGCGTGTCGATACCCACAGCTGATAGTTTAAGCAACGGTTGTGCAAATCTCGGCTGCCTGACCTTGTCTTCCTCCAGGGGGGAAATTAGGAGCTGGTGGAAAGACAGCCCCAGAAACACTAGAAGAAGCATCTTTATGAGTGTAAACGAAATTAATGCGGCCTAGCCTTATTTAAATATCTTAAAACTCAGAACAGGTTCATCTCAGAGGAGGAAACGAGAATGCGCTCTCTGGATGGAGACGTGAGTTATTGTAATATTTTAGGTAGATTACCAGGGGGCGTCAATTGTTCCGTTGCCATTGGCCTTCTTCTACTCTAACTTTATTACCTTTATCTGGATTTATATAGTGTCTGATAGTTTATATCATAGGTGCGTAAAGAAACATTTGAATGTGCTCATAGCTATGTATCCAAGTGTGCCCCATGGAGACCTAATAAATCATAAAGCAATCTACCTATTCCACTTAAAAATATACACCCAGCTGGTTCAGACTGCTGTATTTGTGTTGGCTTAGGCTTTAGGCTGTGGGAAGGACCCTTATGATTTGGGGGGCGGGGAGGTAGCAATGCTCTCGGAGAGGAATGTCTGCTCAGAAGGTGTGACAGTCAGTCTCGGGCTTACACCGTGACTTTCCTTCTCACTCTGCCCACTTCCCTTCCCTGCCACAGGCAGTGTCCCCAGGGTACCTGCAAATTTACACCCTCCACTCTCACCTCCATGAGAGGGAGGTCTCACAACCTGTGACACCTCCCTCTAATTAACCACCTGTCGGGCCCCCACACTTGTAACCAGTGGTTTAGGGCAAAACTGAGGTCTTGCTGCCACTGAGTCCTCTGTGAGCTGTGTGACCTGTGGGTGGGGTGAGGGAAGGGGCTCTATAACCTCTCTGGGCTTGTTTTCCTAGTGACTTGGGGATCGATATCACCTGTCCAATGCTCTCCCATCCTCAGACCCAGGATCTGAAAGGGTCTTAGAGACAAGTGACAGCTGTGAGGCTTAAATGAGCCAGCGGTTCTCACCCTGGAGTGTGCCGCAGAATCACCTGGGGGGCTTGTTAAAGCACATCTGTTGAGCCCTGCTCCAGAATTTTCGATTCAGTAGGTCTGGGGCCTGAGAACTTTCATTTTCAGCAAGTTCCCAGGTGCCGCAGATGCTGCTGGTGTGAGGACCATACTCAGAGAACCATCGAGTTAAACTAAAAGAGGATCCGGATTGCTCAAGGGCAGGAGCTGTCAGACCTTTTTTTGAACCACAGTGCTGAGGAATTGTCTAGAAATTCCTGGGTGGGGGAGCAGGGGCACAGCATCCTCTCCCACATCATCATCACCCAGATGCCACAGTAGATTAATTGTGCTATGAGATGAAGATGAAGATGATGTAATAATTGCTATGTCGTTCAGACTTGCTTTGGCAAACGCCACCGCCCCTGACATTTTGACGCAGCTCGGCAGCTGTCATCAAGCGTGGGGTGACTGATTGGGTTAGGGGGTCTGTTGACCCCCATGCAATAGTTAGAAAAGCAAGCCCAGAGAGGTTGCGTCTAGGCCACACAGCTCATAAGGGACTCAGTGGCCTCACTTTTGCCCTAAAGCAGTGGTTACCAGCCTGGGGGCCAGGCAGGAGGTGTCCTGGCCAGCTCGGGCTGCTATAACAGAGCACCATGGGTGGGTGGCTTAAACAACAGGCATTCATTTCGCACTGTTCTGGCAGCTGGCTGTCTCAGGTCGGGGTGCCCGCATGGGCAGGCTCCCGGAAGGCTCTCTTTTCGGCTTGCGGACAGCCACCTCCTTCTATCCTCATGTGACAGCGGAGAGAGGAAACAAGCCCTCCCCAGGCTCTTCTCATAAAGATACTGTTCCCATCATGAGGGCTCCACCCTTATGACCTCATCACTTCTCAAAGCCCCCCCCCCATATCATTACCTTGGGGATTAGGATGTCAGCATATGAATTTTGGGGGGAGACAAACATTCAGCTTGTACAGGAGGTGTTGCAGGTTGGGTTCCCAGGGAGAAGACTCCGAGGCAGACGTTAGGCTGCAGGGTATCTAATTAGGAGTGTCCCCCATTGGTCTGAGATGGCTGGGCCTTCACAACCCTGCCCTCCATCCGTAATTGGCTGTGAGTCATCCTGGGAATGGGTGTGACCTTGGGGTAGCCTGAGGCTGTGCGCAGCCCACACTCACAGCAGCTGGGGCCATGAGGCCCTCATGGTGGGGGCACCTGGGCAGTGCATCTCCATGCCCCTCATGGGGGGGGTGGGTGATGCGAGGTCCCTGATGAGTTTGTCTTGATTATTTTAGAAGCCTGCAGGAAACGGGCTCATTTTCCTGCAATAAGTCCCCACTGTGTCAAGAAAATGTCAAGTCACTTTGCTTTTGGTGGAAATAGTTCCCTTGAAGTTCTGTCTTGTGCTTGTTGGACCTTCTGCAGTTCCTTGGATGACCTGGTGCTGGGGGCCCTCCTGGCCCCGCACCCTCGTTGTGTCCCCTCCCTCCACCCCCTCAGTCTGTGGGAGGCAAGCTTGTTCTCACTCATTACCTGTCCTATCAGATCTTTTGTCTAAACACAGGAGGACTTAGTGTGCCCCCAGAGGTGGAGGCTTTTGAAACGCAAACGCCGATCCCCCATTTTTCTTACCTTGCTGGCTCTCTCTGGGGCCGCCTGCCTTGCGGAGCGAGGCATTGAGCACAGAAGTCCCCCCCCCACCCCCACCCCAGGCCTGCATGGGAAATGGGCTGAGGGTGAGGGAGGGTGCACTGGGCCCAGCCAGCACAGCAATTTGCATTTCAAAAATATCACCCCATCTTATCCTCAGAATGGAGGTGTTGGGTGTGAGGCCGATGAGAACCAGGCTGGGAAGGAAGACGTGGATGACACAGACCCCAGAGAGAGTGTCACCGCATGCCACGCAGGGCCACTGGGGAAGCCCCGGAGCAGTCAGGAGGCAGGGGGAGCAGAGAGGAAGCCCAGGCCAGGGCCTTTGTCGGGCTTTCCATGGGGAGGCAAATGGAGCAGAGCAAACGGCTTAGGATGCGCTGGCTGGAAGAACTCCAGTGGGCTCTTGACTATGGGGCTGGTCTCTAGTGGCCTGGCACCTGGCCCTGGGATGACTTAGGATGGGGACAGCCTTGATGGGTGTTAGATGAGGTGGTTGGGGGTATTGTCTCCGGGACCCTCTGGTGGTTTGCACGTGAAAGGTGTGCTCACAGACAGGTTGTTATAATCTTCAGGAATCAGCTAGTCCTTCAAGGGGAAGTCGCTCCCTGGGTCTGTAAGGCTCCCAAATTGCAGAGCACCCAAAATATAGAAAATAAGAAAATGTAGTTAATATAATTGGCCCTGCAAGGAATGGATGCCAAGTAGACAAATACAGCATCTAAGAAAACACAGTTAGGCCGCAGCCCCACTCAGGATCCTGCAGGGCCCTGCTTGCGGCCAGCTGGGAAAATGGCCACGGCTGTCCTCACCCTTCACCTCCTGGAAATCTGGGGCTGCGTCTATTGCCGTCGGAGGCCCAGCAGACGTGCCAGCAGCTCTCAAGGTGACCTTTCAGCATTTCCGGCTTTCATGCCTCCATCTCCTTATCTGATTTTGTAGGTTTTTCTGTTTACAAAGAAGAGATGATTTTCCACCTTGATCATTTAGCACTAAGTGTTTTCGCAGTGCTCAGGAGTGTGGGGCCCCCCCTCTGATTTCTTTATTTCCAAACTGCCATTCTCCATGGATTTCTTTAGGGCATAGGTGTCTTTCTGGGGCTGGCCTGCGAATTTGAGGATTGAATGGCATGGCGGAGGTGCTTTATACATGGTGCAGTCTCCATGGGTGGAGACTGGTTTTGAAAATATCAAAAATATCTTTCATTTGGGCTGACTCAGACTAGTTTTGAAGTTCAATATTAAATACTGTAGAAAAGCATTGCAGAATAAAATAACTGGTTGGAAATGTATTTTGTGACTTGAGATTTTTCATCAAGAGTGGGCCTTAAGAGGTAGTCGTACCCAGGTCCCTTGCTGGACGCAGTTATATGAGCCTTTAAACCAGAGATTGCAAACTCGAATACCTGCAGGGCTCAGGCAGGTAATACAAGTTCTGACAATTAAGTTCATGAACGTATCACAACAGTGTTGCTAACCTTTTTTGATATCAGAGGGGTTATTCATTATGAATTTGTACCAACTGAACAAACAGTAAACCAAGTTTACAATTTGAAAATGCTGAAAAGGCTGCGTGAAAAAGTTAGAAGAAAACGACCTGCACTTGTCTCCAACAATTCATGACTCTTGTATCACGACAATGTACCAGCTCACACGGCACTCTCTGTGAGGGTTTTTTTTTGCCAGTAAACAAATGACTGTATCGGAACTCCCTCCCTACTCACCTGATCTGGCCCCCAGTGACTTCTTTCTTTACCCAAAGATAAAGGAAATACTGAAAGGAAGACATTTTGATGACATTCAGGACATTAAGAGTAATACGACGACAGCTCTGATGGCCATTCCAGAAAAAGAGTTCCAAAATTGCTTTGAAGGGTGGACTAGGTGCTGGCGTCGGTGCATAGCTTCTCAAGGGGACTGTAGTGATATTAGCAACGAGGTATGTAGCACTTTTTCTAGGATGAGTTTGCAAACGTAATTGTCAGACCTCGTCTATGGGAAGGCATCAGGCTGTGTGTAAGAAATCCACCACTCTCTGCCCGTCTTTCGAATCTTCTTTTGATAGGGTCTTGGGTACAGAGAAACATGTCTTCTATTATAAGAAAAACAACATTGTAAGCTCGCCAAAGCAACTGACACCTAGACTCAGGGTTGGCGGGACAATAGGGAATGGAGGGGACTGTGGCAAACTGGAGCCAGATGAAGGAGATGGTGGCAGCTCAACTCTAGCTAATCGGGTCTGCTTGGGAATACGGGCCCAGTGTTGCCAAACCCAATTTCTCCAGAAAGGTCATACATTCGGATTTTCATGTGAAACCTCCCAATTTTATCATGTTAACCATTAACAATTTCAAAAAAATAGTGGGTGGACCAAAGAAAACAAAAGAACACCAGTCAATCAGAACACATCTACATGTATGTGTGACCTCACGTTTCCTAGAATTTGGAGCTGGAAGGATTTCTAGAGCGTGTTCAATCCAACCTCCTCCTTAACTTAGGAGAATTATATGTGCGGGCTCCTTGCAGGCAGGCATCCTTCCTCTAGTATACTCCGACTGCTGGGGTGCTCACTACCTCAAGAGATGGAATTCCCACTCTCGACTGGTCAGAGTTGTAAGAAATTCTCTTGGGTGGTAAGAACAGAAACCAAGGCAAACTCACCGAAAGGTGAGCCTTGTGCAACCTCGGGGCAGAATGCAGGCAGCTGGGCATCAGGAAGGGACTGGCGTCAGGAAACAGGAAGTCACCAGCACCCCCGATCTCTCCTGCTTCTCTCTGCACACTTGCTCTCCTCCTCTGTCTCCAGTCACGGCTTTTCGCCTGTTCTCTGGTCCTCCCGGTGGGATATGGTCATCTCACAGCTTCTTCCTTTAGACGCTTCTGTTCCAACCCCCCGCAGAGACCCACATGCACTGTCCCTGGGTCTCACCTCCACAGGCTCAGGAGAGAGAATCTGATTGGCTCGCCTGGAGTCATGTGTCCAATCAGCTGTGGCCAGGGGACAAGGTCGCACAGAACAAAGATGGCTCCTGAACAAACCCGGCCAATGCCATGGGTGGGATTGTTCTTGTGACTCCCAGAATAGCCACAGTGATTGAACGGCTCACGCACCTGCTTTGCAGAATGGCCAGGAGCCCCAGAAAGTGTCCATATGATTCAATAGAGCTGGCCTTTGTTTCAGGGTGACCCTCTTGGCCCTGCCTCCCACAGGAGCACACGGAGCTGTGCCTGCCCACTGTTCAGGCGCTGTCTCCTGTGAATGTTTACCTCCTGGCTTCATAGTCACAGTTCTTCCGCCTGTGTCCCGGACAGTGAGGCCCCAAAGCCCTCCTCCCCCTGGGCGCTCCCTCAGGAAAAGCTTAACTTCATCAACATTTTCTTGAAATATACTATCTGATCTCGTCCCGACCCTAAGAACTCAAAAGGGTTAACCAAAAGATGAAAGCAGCTGAAAAAACCCCCGCTTGCTCGCTGTGTCTATCTGGAGCCCCGCGGAGCTAGGAGGGCCTGTCTCCCCTGCGAGATGCCGAGATGGGAATGTGAGCTGTCTGATTTTGAAAAATCCATCTGTCATCGCGAAAGAGCTTGGCAGAAAGAAATGACCCCCTCGCGGAGGCCGCCTCTGACCCCCCTCCTCCCCAGGCAGAAGGAGATACTGTCTCGCCTCGTGTTTCCTCGGCGCTACATCCATCTTCTTAGGAGAGCTGTGTCCCCGGTGTAGCCACGCCATTCCTGCTGAAGGTAACAAGCGTTCGTATTTATGGACAGCCACTGTGTGCCCGGCACTGTGTTAGGTCCCTGACAAGGCCAGGTCCTTGTCTGTCTAGAACATGCTAATCCGTATTAATAGCAACAGTGACTATTGATGGAGCACGGCACTCAGCACGCGTCACACATCCCTTCATTTGCTATCCTCATAA
>NW_017731478.1:326686-329353 GCF_001890085.2 Hipposideros armiger | reverse complement strand
AGTGACTGGAATGTGGGGGGCTGCCAAGACGTCTCTAAAAGGTGACATTTAACCTGAATTCTGAACGGGGAGAAGGAGCCAGCACTGGCAAGACCTGGGGTGGGGAGCAGAGGGGAAATTATTTGTATCTTTGACAAACGTATGGTGCAACTTTGACCAATGGAGGAAGAACCCGTTGGCCAGTCGGAATGATGCCAGCTGTGCGTATGAACTTGCGTGTGCCCGTGGGTCCCAGGAGGAGGGAAGACCCAAGGGCAAAGTCCCTGGAGTGAGAATGATCTTTGCTTCCCTGGTCACTCTGCCTCATCACCTCATCATCCTGCTTTACTGTCTTCTTTGCACTTACTCACTTTCCGAAGTTATCTCACTTGTCATTCGTTGATGATTTGTCTCTCCCACCAGATTAGAGCTCCATGGGAACTGGGACCTTGTCCGTCTTGGAAACCCACGTTCTCACGTGTGTTGGAGTGCCCAGCATACAATGGGTACCTGGTAGGAATTTGCTGAATGAATGATGCATCTTGGAGTGGGCCTACCTCCTCGCCATGGGCTGTCCGGCAAAATCAGAGTTTCTCCCTGATTTTGATGTGGGTAGCTGCAGTAATTGTCACAAGATTAAGTAATTAGAGAAAAGCCAAAGAATGTCATCAACCCTCTGGACACTGGGCATTTGTCACAGGGTCGTGTTGAAACCTGGTAATGATGCTACTCATATGGGCCATTGGTCTTTTAAATGAAATTCTCTTTTCTTGGATTGAAAAATACTCTGAGAATCGGGAGGGAACAGAGCCTAAGGAACCCCTCGTAAATGGTTTCTGTAATTAATCCCCTGGGACTTGTCGGTGGTGGCATTGCGTCCATTACTTATGCACAGAAATAAAGATAAATGTGGCTGGAGAATAGCCCTGGGAAGGTATAAATCTTGCTTGTTTATGGGGGAAGGCCGCACACGAGGACTTGTCACCATGATTCAGGTTTGTGGAGATTTATAAGAACACACATATGGGTAAGATTTAGAATCAAAAGGTCACGAGAGAGGATGGGTGCGTCCGGCTGGCCCTGCGGTGTTTTCACGTTTGAGATTCAGCAGCCGCCGTCCTCAGGAAGGGCTTCTCGTAACCACAGAAAGGACATTTTTTGCTTTTGAATGAGCCGAGGACGCAGGCTAGCTTGGTACAGGCTGTTGATGTGCACGAAAGACATTGTGCAAATCAGGATGGAGCTGACAGATCAGAATAGATGTTGGTGTCCAGGGATGTGTTTCGTTTGGTCATTTCCTCGATGTTTGTCGAGGTCCTGCTGTGTGCAAAGCACAGAAGCTGCGGCGTTTTCGAAGGGGCCTGGGTGTCTACAGTGCATTATTACTTGAAGGAATCCCAGTGGTTCCCCAGCTGCCAATACTTCTGACCACCTTGTCACCATATACCGAGTCTACTGTGACTTCTGAATATTTATCTTTAAATGGGCCCACTTGTTTTTACACTTAAGGGCCAAGCTGCGCTTTGTCCTGTTGTCAATCTCACCGGCTTGTTCATCCTGGTTTGTTCTGCCAGTTGTATTTCTTTCTAACTCATGTTAAAATAAATATATGTGTCAAAACCTCAAAATGTTTCCTAAAATAGCGCCGTGTGCTCCCCACCCTGGTTTGTGTTCTTCACTTCGAGAAACAAAACGTTCGCTTTGGCTGATCGTCTTTACTTTTTTGGCGGCTCTGTGGAACTTGCAGCTTCTCACCATGGTCTGCTGTGGTGGTTCATTTTATGTGTCAACTCGACCAGGCTAAGGAACGCCCAAAATAACTGGTAAAGCATTATTGCTGAGTGTGTCTGGGAGGCGGTTTCTGGAAAAGATGGACTTTCGAGTTGGAGAGCTGAGCAAAGCGCCTGGCCCTCACCCATCTGTGAGTGCCCAAGTGGGATCAAAGGTGAAGGAGGGGTGAACTTGCTCTCTGCTTGAGCCGGGACGTCCAACTCCTCCTGCCCTCGGATGCTGACGCTTCTGGTTCTCAGGTCTTTGGATGCGGACTGGAACTACCCCATCAGCTTTCCTAGGCCTCCAGCTTGTAGACAGTAGGTCCTGGGTTTCTCAGCCTCCATAACTGTGTGAGCCCATCGCTCATAACATAACTAACTCTCTCTCTCTATCTCTGTCTCCTCTTGGTTCTCTTTTTCTGGGGGAACCCGGACTAACATATCTCCCCAATGAGAGGTCTCTGGCCCAGGGGTTTTCAGGGCAACGATTGAGCCTGTCTTCAATTCTGTGACTGTTTTCACTGCCCATTTTTTTTCCCTGAAAAATGATGTAAGGGCAAGAAAGACCTTTCAGAAGCCTATGGACGGGCTTCCAGAAGAGTCAGAATGAGTCTCCCCAGAGGCACAGGCCACCTTGCATGGACCTGAGAGGCACTCTTGCTTCGCGCCCAGAGACCGGGATGAGACCGTGCCCCGGGCGGCCTTGTTCTCCAGCGTCGCTGTCTGGCTGAAAGTCCAGTGGGATGCACTTCAGTGCTCAGCTGAGCGACAGATGGGGATGTGTGCCTCAACGGGTACTGTTTGGTGAGGAGCTAAGCTTACACACGCCGCGCCTGTGTTTCCTAGGCCCCAAGTCAGGGTGTGTTCTCTGCCTGCCTTTCTTTTTCTTTCTTTCTTTCTTTCTTTCTTTCTTTCT
>NW_017731478.1:316949-320385 GCF_001890085.2 Hipposideros armiger | reverse complement strand
AGAACATGCTAATCCGTATTAATAGCAACAGTGACTATTGATGGAGCACGGCACTCAGCACGCGTCACACATCCCTTCATTTGCTATCCTCATAATAACCTCCTGAGGTGGTGTTGTTATTATCTCCATTCCAGAGCCCCAGAAGGATAAAATATCACACTCAAGGTCACTCATGGGATTTGAACCTGGGTCTGACTGGTGTTTGCTTGTGTCCTGGCGCTGTCTTACGAATTTGTCTGCATCCTTGTTTCTGTGGGCCTTGGTTCACACGAGGAGCTTGAGAGACATGGGTGAAGGAGAAAAGGAACAAGCAAACAAAAGCAATTTGGGGCAGAAGGACAAAGCCAAAAACTTGCAGGCGATGCCTGGGGGCGTCTTGTTGGGGGGGCTCCCTGACCAGGCTCCCTTGGCTCTGCTTAGCCAGGTGAGCCCAGAGGCTCTGCAAAGCAGCAGGAGACAAGTTTCCTGGAGGTCTGTGCTTGCAAGTGTGTTGTTTTGCTGCCTGCCAAGCGAGCTGATAGCTCTGCCGGGGGGCCTCCTCCCCGCAGGACCGGCACAGAGGACCTCAGAGATTGTCTGTCATCCTCCTCAGAGGCACTCAGATCTGAGACGGAAATGCATTTCCCTTTAAGTGTATATCCTGTTCTCCTGGGGCTTGGGAATGCGCCCGCAAGCCTCTTCCTACCTCTCTGTGATGTGACAAGGCATTGACAGGGAGCCCTCAGCTGCTGTGATTGGATGGAAGGTGAAGACATGCAGGAAGCAGGTGGGCACAACTGCTTTGCGTTTCCATGGGGGTGGCAGAATTCCATGTGACACATCCCACCATTGCCACCTCTCATACCTACCTCAGAGCCACGGTGGGGGGTTGCGGCTTGCAGAGCAAAGTGTGTGTGTGTGTGTGTGTGTGTGTAGGGGGTTGTCAAGCCACAGTTGCCCACGGGGGCGGCATGGCTGTGCTGTATGCTTTAGGCAATTATCAGTTCTCTCTCTAATTCTGTTCAAGGTGACTGTCAAAAATCCACAGAAGACTCGCCTAATGAAATGGCAAAGTGTGCAGATTCATCCTGCTGCATAGAGATGCCTGTGCTTTTTATCTCCTAATAACTGCTCCCTGAGGTTCGGTTTTCTGATATTAAAGGGTCTTTTCTTATTCAACAATTAGTCAAAACAGGCCACCTCATGCGCCTTCTAGATGCTGGACTTTGGAGGCTGACGAGCAGGGACTGGGGACCTTGGACTGAGGGCTCTGCCCTTTCGCGTCCTGTCCCCTTTTTATGTTATTTTAGTTACTTATTTTTATCTTCCAGGGGTGGTTAGAATGCAGGTGAAATGAGGTGCTCTTGAGAGCGGATATGTGTGAGGGGAAAATCATACCTTTCAACAAGTCAAGATGAAACGACGGCTCTAGAAGGACTTGTTCTGGTTGAAGTTGTCACAGCGCCTGATTGTGGCTTTGATGAAAACGAGCATCCGATGCTGGGGAACAATTAGTAGAGTCACCTGGCTCCTGTTTTAGGCGTCTGGTGTGCAGCCCTGATCATTGAGTTTTAAGTTCTCTGGTTGTATGTTTTCTTCTTTTCTTTTTTTTTAAAACTGCATTTGAGTTTCTCATCTCTTGGATTTCACAGGAGCGATTCTGGGCCAGTCGGTTCATTCCCGCCCTGGCACCTGTCATCGAACCCCAAAGATCTCACCGAGGCTGGGAAATGACTCGTGTCTGCTGCGGGAGATGGAGGCCAGTGTCAGGAAGCTGCTGATCTCTTTCCTCCGACTGCCATGCTAGGAAACAGGGAGGCCGTTTGCAAATCACAACCGAGTCTGTAGAAGAGGAGCGTGTCTATCCACAGGCTTCATATATTTTTAATGCCGCCTCACTGAGGGAAATACAAAGGCATATGCTATGCTCTTAAGGAAAGGCAGGTGTGTGTGGGTTGCTGCAAAGCTTCCATGTGCTCTCAGGTTTGATGGCCAGCGAGGTTGGGAGTCAAAAACCTTGACGTAGAGCTGATGAGGTTGGCCAACTCTGGCCCATGAGCCAAATCCAGCCCCCAACCTGTTTTTGTAAAGTTTTATTGGAACACAGCGACATCCGTTCACCCTGCAGCTGCTTTTGGAGCTGCTGAGGCAGAGTTGAAGAGATGTGACATGCGGAACTTAAAATATTTCCTATTTTCCCTTTTGTAGAAAACGTTCGCGCACCCCTGGTTACGGGATGATACTCTCGCTGTTCTGTTTCCAAAAGTGAAAATGAAGAGCGAGGCAGCTCGGTCTTGCCTTCGGTTCACGGCTACTGAGGCCTGTTTGTTGGCCTTTGTTTCACCTCTTCTGGGACACTCTCCCACTCACCTGAGGGGGCAGGTGAGGGGACAGGGGGCCCTTCTCGGGGAAGCTTTCTGCTTCTTGGCAGGCGTTCCGACAAGAAGGCTTTTGGGGGCAGAAGCTGGAGATCGTTGTCATCATCAGGCCTGGGACTGATGGGAAACAGCAGTGCTCGCAGGCTGAAATAGCAGCAGTTCCCATGGCTCCAGCTTAGACCCTTGCGCGTTATACCTGGAGGCTCCTCGTTTTTGCCAAAGGTCAGTGGAGGGAGAATAAACAGCCAGGCTGGCTTTTCTTTTGCACTGTTTAATCTCTGTTCTTGCTTCTCTAAACATTAAGGGGCTCTGCATTTCTGGGTCTCACAGCTGCCACCAGGCGTGTGCTAGTGGAACCCCCGGGGATAGACGCTGTGGGGGTGTGGGGTGCTCCGGGGGCCCGCTGTGTTGTCAGGGGCTGGGTCTGCTTTCTTGGATGGTGCGGTTGGCTGAATAATCATGTCCCCTGTTTCTGCAGGTTGGAGGTTTGACTGGGGCACGGCGGGGATGACCGTTTCTGCCCCACAATGCCTGGGGCCTCACCTGGGAAGGCGCAAAGGTTGCGGGGTGACTTGATGGCTGGGGGCAGGAATCACTGAAGACTCCCTCACTCACATGTCTGGCCCCTGGGCTGGGACGACTTGAAGGCTAAGAGTACCGGTCAGAGTAGCCTCACGCAGCCCCTGTGCGTGGCTGGGCATCCTAGCAACATGGCGGCCACTGGGCTCCCAGTGTGACACAGCTGCGTAACCTGTTAGGACCCAGCCTCTGAAGTCTCACAGCATCACTGGTGCTATGATACAATCTACTGGTCAAAGCAGACACAAGCCTGCCCAGGGCGAAGGGTAGGGGACATGCAGCCCACCTCTCCGTGGAAGGAAATGTCAAGGTGACATTGTAGACGAGCGTGTGGGATGGGAGATGGTGTTGCCGCCGTCTTTGGAAAATGCTGTGAAGATGACAAAGCAGGGTACAGGGAATATGAGTGACTGGAATGTGGGGGGCTGCCAAGACGTCTCTAAAAGGTGACATTTAACCTGAATTCTGAACGGGGAGAAGGAGCCAGCACTGGCAAGACC
>NW_017731478.1:304526-314052 GCF_001890085.2 Hipposideros armiger | reverse complement strand
CTTGCTTGCTTGCTTCCTTCCTTCCTCTTTCTTCCTTTTTAAAGATTTTATTGGGGGAATCGGGGAAGGAGAACAACAAGCTGCTGTCCTTTTGTTCTTCAGTCTACTTGTGGAGGATGTCACTTCACTGGCCCATGTTGGTATTATCGTTGCGCTCTTCCCGGGTGAGGCAGTCACTTGCCGGCCATTGGACAGCCACTCACGGCGGTTCATGAAAGCTCATACCCGCTGCCAGCCAGCCCCACTGCAACCTACACCATCGCCGGCGACTCACGGCAGCCCAGCTCCAGGTCGAGCTGTTGTTCACCATCTTAGCTGTAGAGGGTGCAGCGTCACTGGCCCTCATGTGGTATCCAGACCAGGGACCTGCTGCTCAGAGCTGGCGTCCCAAGCCAACTCCTAACCAACGCGCCACTCGGCCAGCCCTGTTCTCTGCATTTATTAACATGACACTGACAAGCATAGAAAAATTAAGTTATCATTAGCTCTGTGGCTAACCAGTGGGTTTTACCGAGAGGATGACATTATGTGAAAATGTAACAGTTTCACAGTATCTGGAATGTGTGGAACTTGAAGGGGAGATTTTCAGACCAGAAGACGCCCGGGAGGGGGCTTTCATGTGTTCCTGGACACTGGACTTTGCTTCTGTAATCCATGGCCCTTATTTCTCCTAAGCCAAAGAAGCAAAATGGTGCCTCTTAGGCTGAATCTGGACAATGGATATATTTTGTTTTGCTTAAGGAGTGTTTGAAAAAGATAGGGGCCAACATAAAAGAACCAAACAGTTGCTCATAAATATCCAGGGTTTCGGTCTGTCTCAAAACAGGAAGCCCTGGCAGTGCTGGCCCTGCGTTCCCACTTGGAAACAGACTCCTGCAGTGGTGTTGAGTGGTGCGGGTCCCCTTCAGACAGGCAGGGGCTCATGACTTTGCCACAGTCGCCACCACCCCCTCGTGTCTGAGGTTGTCAGTTACCATTTATAATCCTCCTTGCACTGGGATTTTTCTTACGGCAGACAAGTATTTTTCTGTTTCTCAGACTCTGTCAAAAATGAGAGGTATTCCAGAGGGCTGTGTGTGTGTGTTTCCAGAACAATAGGAGGGAACATCTCTGTAGAAGTGAGATCATTCCTATATACTTCAGATGCAAGCAAAGTGCTGTGGCCGTCTCTGTTCATTTAACGTTGCTGCCTGGTCCCTGCAGGCATTTGACTTTCTGACCTCTGGACCCAGCAAAGAGGTCAAGGAGGGGCCCTGTGAAGTTGGCAGTCTATTGGGAAGCCCCTTGCAGAGCCTGATACCCCCCACAGTTGCAATAAACAGGCCTCCTGGGCCCCTTGGAGATGGAGTGGATTGGAGTCTGTTTCATCCTTAATGAATGAATTGAATAGCTCACAGCAGGGGAAGCTTTTACCCAGCAGTTTTCCACTTAGACTACTCTTTCCTTCTGTCCTCAACTAAACACTCGAGTTTGCTCTTGTGTATTATTATCCTGTGGAATTGGGGGTGGCGGTTTTACATCTGCGGGGACACTGATCTTCCCAGTTTGAGGTCAGATTTTCCTTATATCACGTCTCTGGACCCTCCACTTCACCTCATAGGGAAGGCAGCATAGAGTGGAATGAACACGTGACGTGCGTGGGTGCGTGGGTCCTTTCCTGCTGTACCGTGTAGAGAGGTGAATAAAAGCAGGCTGCTCGTCACATCCTGCGAGCTGTCTAACCTTTGTGGGCCTCGGCGTCCTCATGTGTACAACAGGCATAATAATCACAACACTTATCCTGGTAAGGTTGCTGCAATTAGCAAGGACATTGTGTGTTTTGTTTATGGCGCTGTTTCCAGCACTCAGAGTAGTTTTGTTCCCTGGTGTAACTTCAGCACCTAGGACAGTTCCGAGGTCTTGCGTTGGTGGTCAATCAACACTTATTCCAAGAAAAGAAAGAATGAATGGTTTCAGGATGGTGTTTTGAGGCCATGTGCATCTGAGATATGAGTACAAAGACACACTCTCCAAATCAGAAGTCAGATATGTGGTATGACCAAGGACTTTGGTGTCCCTCCCGGGTGCAAGAGGACATGTAATCTGGATGTGACACACTGGCATTTGTGGGTGTGTTAATGGTTTATGGGAGATGGGGCCAGACAAGGAAAGCCACAACCGTCTCAGGGAATTGTGGAGTAGATTTGCTCCAGATGTTGGCTCTGGGCTGGCTGTTAGGGCAAGCTCAGGGCCCGGGTATTTGTCCTCTGCTGCTGCAGTAACAAATGATCGCAGATGTAGTGGCTTACCACGACACAAACTTATTATCTTGCAGTCTGGAGGTCAGAAGTCTGAAATGGCCTTAAGGACTACTATCACGGTGTGGGAAGGGCGGCGTCCCCTAACATCCTCTAGGAGCACCTGCATTTTTCTTGGCTTGTGTCTCCTCCCTCCATCTTCCAAGTGCATCACTCGGGGCCCTGCTGCCATCCTCACCACACCTCTCTGACTCCGCCCCTCCTGCCTCCCTCTTGTAAGGACCCTTGTGATTTCACTGAATAATCCAGGATAACCACTCCATCTCACTCCCAGAACCACGTTTTGTTTCCCAGGCAATCTTCCCGTGCTGCTGGATTTTGCTTTTAGAGATTGTTCAGAAGAACCTCTACCTTATTAACTAGCAAGTTGGAATATATTTGACTAGCTGATAGAAGTAATTTGGTTCTTTGTTGGAGCTTCTCTTTCCTCTGCCTCAGTAACAACAGCCCCGAGGCGAGGCCGTCTTCTGCAGGATCTTGGGCTGCAAGATGCACATCTGATTACATCTACAGTTACTTTGCAGTTCACTGAGCACACCTGAGCCAGTTTCCCTGTGTTGCCTTCCTCACCTGAGCATTTGTAACCTTGGCAGCTGATGCGGGGGGTGGGAGGCCAGATACCTCTGAGTGTTGTCAGCATGCCAGTAACTTGGAGGGGCTCCTTGCTGCCTCACCTTTCTCCGATGGCGCCAGGAAAAATAATGATTTCTTGGCTGCAGAAAGTGGGGTGACTAATGTGGAGCCTCGGTGGAGTGAGGCAGGCAGCCCTTCTGGTTCCTGGCAAAGATGCTGTTTAAATGACATTTTTCTTGAAGATGAGAGAGATGTTGGGAGCTGCGCTGGGACTGGAGCCTGGTAATTAGCTCTTTACCTGTGTCCTGAGGATTCTCAGCACAGCCGCTTGTCAAGGGAGCTTGGGAGAGGAGATACTTTGTTCTGACCCAAGATGAATTAGAACTTTCTCCTTGTTTAAACAAAACAAGAAATCCAGGTGTCTGGGGATTGTACTGTCACCTTAGGTTTCCCCAGTGCAGTAGGATCCAGCATGGGGCATGATTGACTGCTTATGTTGTATGTGTTAGGTGCAGTAGAGGTCTGGTCACGGATCACCCAGGCCTTAAATGACAATGGTTTAAGCAAGAGACGTGTGTATTTCTCATATTAAAGAGCGTAAATAAGCAGCCAGTGCTAGTACAGAAGCTGCATTCTGCAAAACCCTTGAGGTTGCAGTTCCTTCCAGCTCAGCACCCTTCCTAAGAGGTGGCCTCTCTTCATGATGCAAGCTAGAGCCCCAGCTGTCCCGCCCACACTCCAGGCAGCAGGGAATGGGGAAAGGTCAAAGGCAAGAAAGTACAAGTTCTGGCTCCTTAAAACCATCGTTTTAAGAAGTTGCTTGCAGAACCTCCCTAAAGCCCCATTTTCAGAACCTAGTTATGTTAACTTGGCTTCACCCCCAAAGCACAACCTGATATTAGTTAGGGCTTGTGTTCAGGGGATTTATTCTGGGAATGGATTCAAAGGAGCTGGAATGGGGTAACTGGGAAGAGGAGACAGGGGTGGATGGAAAACCAGTCCTGGCTGCATTTTGAGCTACTTTCCACTGTGGGCAACTGGGGTTCAGTCCTGCGGAGATTGCTTCCGGGAGGTTGTTTTGCCCGAGACCCGGTGGAGGGGAGTGTTTACCCACAGGCCTCTGTGCCGGTTGCTCCCAGCACTGGCAATTCCTTGCCCTTGAAGTTTTGCACATGTGCAGAATGGCTGGAAAGAATCTCTGCAGAGATTCTGTGGGCCGAGAGCGAAGGACACGCTGTACCACACAGGTGCTGTCAGGCTACAAGTGTGCAAACCTCTGGCTGCCACAACAGCCGGAGCAAAGAGGACTGACCACAGGATGCGAGATGGGGCGTCAGTTACCTGGCCTTCCTTAGCCGCAAAGCAACCTGGGAAATACAGATTTTATTCACGGTGATCATGAGCCCAGCAAAAAACAGGTTTTGGTTATTGTCGAAAGGGTGTTGGGGAACAAATGGTAGAATTCTGGCACACCATCATCTTTTTCTGTCCAAAAATTAAGGATTTGTCAACCTCAGTGACCTGGACTGCAGCTGACAATATATGAAACGCCCTGAGTGGCCGATACAGCTGTCGAAGTCCATGCACCAAAGCCCACTTTCACAGCATGGCCTCTAAGACCCCGCTGGAGACCTACTCACTCGTACTTGGGACACAATTCTAACAAGCATATTGTATTGGTCTGTCCTCCAAGTGCCGACACGTGGAAGTGGATGGAGATGGAGGAATTGTTAAGGGTCTGTCCACAGATGGAAGCCTGAGTTTTCTCCCAACTCCAGCCTGTCCTCTGCAGACATTCAGAGTGACTTACAAAAATGCAGGTGCCGCCTCCTTTTTAAAAACTTCCCGGTGCCCTGGGGATCTGGTCCTTGCCTTTTTCTCCACTCTCTTGCCTGTCTCCCCTGGAGCCAAGCTCCATGCCAAATTTTAGCTCCTCCGATGCCCTCTGCCCACCCTGCTGCCTCTTGTCTTGCGTCTCCTCCCCGGTTTGCCCCCAATCTAGCCACTCCTGGTCATCCTTCAGTTTCCTGCTGAGTATTAGATCGGCTAGGCCCTCCTACCACAGGCTCTGATGGCACATACTTCATCAATATTTCTTGTTCAGCGGTCTTTCCGCTCGACTGGACTGTACGCGCTATGATGGCGGGTGGGAGCTGTGTCCGTGCTGTTCGTTGCTGGGTCTCCAGGCCCTGGCACACAGTAGGTGCGAGCATCTTTGTGGAATGGGGGGGTGGTTGGAGACACAGCGTATCTCTGATCCCAGGTAGCTTCTCTCCAGTGTATATCCTCGGTTTTTAGTGAGAGAGGGTGCAGGAGTCCACTGCTGGGGTTCTGTTCTGAGCTTATGCTCTATTGCTGGGGGTCTGAAAGAGGAGAACTGTGGCTGTACAGCTATTCCCAACTGCTGCTGCTCAACACAGACTTGCCCAAAAGAGGGGGCTCCGTGCATGAATCAATCATCTAACCAGTCAGCCCTTTTCAAAGAAGGACACTGCCTCCTACTGGATGACGGGTGTATTGGAGACCCAGGCACCGTGGCATTGGCAAAGCTAGTTATCTTTTCAATTCTTACTGCTACCTCTTTACTTTCAATTGAAACTATTCACCTTAAACTGTTGTTCCCCAAATATAAAACAAACTCAACAAAAATTTAAAAATAAGTTATTAGTCCTCCTGAAAATTCTTAGAAAGGATTCTTCCTCCCACCCTGACTTTAAAACCAATGTTGAAATAAAGAATGAAAATTAAAATCATCCAGGAAATGTCACCATTAATTTACTTTCAATCTTTGTACAGTGTATATTAAGATGCATGTACACACACACACACACACACACATGAAAACACACACACACACACACACACACACAAACACACACACACACCCCTAAGATGATTATCCTAAATGTAAAGGTTTGCATCTTGATGTTTGCATAAAGTTTGCAAATTTACGTGAGATTTTCAGCTTGTTCCTATGACTTTAAGTATTCGCCAATGATTTTTGAAGCCTGCATAGTATTTCTATGCAGTGGCATACCTTTTCAAATTTAACCAATCCCTTATATTTTTGAGCAGTTAGGTTGTTGGGATTTTTCACTGCCATGGCTTTCTTGCAATGAATTTTCTTTGCAAGAAAATTCTTATTATTTCTAGTAGATTCTTAGGAATACAATTCTTGGGTTAAGGGTATGAATATTTTTCAGTCTTTCAATTTACATTGCCAAATTAATTTTTAGAAAGATTATCTGTTGACAGCCCCACCAACAATATGTGAGGTTGGTTTTTTTTTTTAACTGCACCTCCAGCAATCGTGTTGATTTTAATTAAAAAAAAATCAATTCGATAGTCTCCACACTTCCAGGATTGGATGGGTTGTCATGTAACTCTGATCACTGTGCAAATAAGGCCGCTTCCTCTATTAAAGTGTTTATATGCCACCTATTTCCAAAACAGGATGTGCAGCGGCGTACAGCAAAAAATACAAAAATACAGCACAATGTTAAAACCAACTGTTTTCACTTCACATTTTATTAAAACATTTTCGTGTGTTGGAAACATTTGCATACATCTTGCTGTTGTGGGTGACTGGTGTTGTAGGAAAGAGCTCCGTGATTGATTAGCAATGTCTGCCGTGCATGTGGCTGTGGGTGGCTGTGGAGAGATGGGAAGATTTGTGTTGAGAGGCCGCTCTCCCTGACCCCGGGTGGTTTGCAGCCACTTGCAGTTCAGCTTTGAGTGGAAAAAAGTTTTAAAAATTGGTCAGAGTGGTAAAAGATCCCTCTGGAAATGGTTCAGCTTCTCTGGAGCTATGCTTTGCTTTTCTGCTCTCTCTGGCTTGCCTTTATTTTTATTTTCAGCCGACTTGAACTGCAAACCTACTATGTGCACAGCGAGTACCTGGATAGGTCCACTGGTGCCAAGGGTACAATGAGGAGGCCGTGTTTCCCCAACTTTCGTCTTTGATGTATTACCTTCATGATTTTTATTTTTTTTGCCCCATCTGGGGGTATTCCTGTGCTATTTTAAATTTAATATATAATTTTAAAATTGACTTATTGATCTTACTTAAATATGTTTATTTTGAAAGCATCTTGGTCACTATCAGAAGTGGAAGGCCAGTATCGCTTGCCATAAATAGATGGAAATCTTCAAAATAAGGACAATGAAGACAAAGCAGTGGTCGTAACTTCCAGCTAGATGCTGTTACTTGCCGAAGGCTCCCAGACAGAGGCCTGCTGTCTCTTGGTTAACAGGGGTGATTAGCCACATGTTGGAGACTTGTTGGCATGCAACGGAGGCTTCCTCTCTTTAGGGGAAGGGTTGCAGGAGAAGGAAGAAGTGAGTAACTTCCTAATTGACGTTCCCCAAAACCTTTGCTAATTGGTCTCCACACTGGTGGAGGGACCTGGATAAGGTCTGGTGAGGGCAGCTTTGGGAAGGAATTAAATGCCAGGTCAGAGGGGGTGGGTATGCTGGCATTGAGGCTTCTGGACATGTTTGGGGGGTTGCTGGGGGAGGGCACAGGAGTAGTTTGTTTCAATAGCAGACTATACTGATGACTAGAGCTGCCCTGTTTCCCAGTGGGATATTCCTGTTCAGGCAAACACCTCCCGCTCTGACCCAGGGGTTGGTGACTCCATGGATCCACACCTGCCTCGCAATCAGCGCCCAACCGCATTCGTTCCTTTGGAGGCACCTTGAGCTGCTTGAGCTCCGGTGAGTTGTGGGCACGAAAAAAATAAAACCGAGTTGGCACCACCTCCAGGCGGCATGTGGCGCAGGCGTGTGCAGCCGGATTATTTTTATTTATGATAGCTGATTCACAACCATCTCCATGGTGATGGGGGAGCTGAAGGCAGAGGGAAGAAGTGAGTCGTCCCATTATTAAATAACCCCACAAAAGGGGAAAAAAAAGCCCTCAAACACATTAAGGATTAATGTAACGCGGTGGCCTTGCCGGGCGGGTCACTACCCACCCCTGCTGCAAATGTGGGTATTGCCATTTCCAGGGCATTCTGAACGGAGTGGCTCATCTCTGTGCGTGTGAATGTCATGCTTTGCTCAAAGCCAGCCAGATGCTGAGGGCAGGAGGGGGCCGCCGGCGACCTCACTGGGAGCCGTTCTCTGCCATCGAATATTCAGGAAGATGGCGCTCTTAATGTCAGTGTGTGTGTGTGTGTGTGTGTGTGTGTGTGTGTGTGTGTGTGTGTGTTTGTGTTTGTTTTTAAATGGAGCTGGATACATACAAAATCATCTGTGTAAATCATATGTGATGAAATACAACCACACAACGAACACTCATGTATACCTACTGTGTAGGGCAGAAGGCTGACATGCACAGGAGGACACAATGTCTTGATTGTCCCAGATCGCCCTAGCGCTCTCCTGTTGTTTTCACAAAATCCTTAATAACATCCCTTTTCACTCTCAAAAGGTGTGTTTGGGTTTGGGTGGAAATTTGTGTGTCTGCTGTGCTTTTCAGCCTACTCCATGCCCCCCCCCCACGTCCCCTCCCCTCGCCTCGGGAAGGACCCCTCCCCCAGATTTTAGTCCCTCGTTCCTTTGCGGTTCTATGTGTGCCTCCCTAAGTGATACGTTATTTTGGTTGGTGGCCTTATGAACTGTGCGCGGGTGACATCGTCGCCTGGGTGTCCCTCAGTGGCACTCTTTCACCGAGCATCGCGTGTGGGGGAGTCCGCTGCTGCTCGCGGTGGTGACTCACCCATTTGTACAGCTGCGTACTATTCCACCGGCGGATGCGTCACCATGAATCCATTTTGCTGCTGGCAGGCGTTTGGACTGTGTCTGCTTTTTGCACTCATGGAAAAGGCTGCTCTGAGCGTTTCTGTGCATCTAGCCTGACGCACACGTGCATGAGTTCTTCCAGGCTCTGTGTCTGGAATGGCTGGGTCATGTGTTCACCGCATCTTCAGCTTTACAGGTGGCGCCAAACTGTTTTCCAATGTGGAGGTACAGGTTTGTGCTTCCCACCAGCAAGCAATGTGGAGGTGTTTGGGTTGCCAGACTGTGTAATTTTTACCAGTGTGGTGGGTGCAGATGGCATCTCATTGTGCATTTAGATCCCAGTGCTGCCTGGGACCGTCACCAGCCTGCCCAACTCTGGGGTTCAGTCTGAGGAAATCTGCCTCCCTGTAAAGAGGAGACCAGGCTCTATTCTCCAGTATTAACTTTACAGTAATAAAGCCAATACTGGGGTCGACATCAGCCTTACTTCTTTGTCTGTTTTAACTGGTTGAGTGGGGAAGAGGGGTACCACTTAAGGGTGCTGAAAAGGAAAAACTCCCGTGTTTCTTCTTTACAATCGCACTCTGCTTCCAGAACATTCCTGACAACTCGGCGACACAGGCTGGGTGTCCCACAGCTGCACTCAGTTCTGACACGATTGACCTGGAGGGCGATGGACCAAGGGCTCAGACCCACAAGACTGCCCCCACTTCCAATGCCAATCACAAGTCCAGGTTGTCACCTTCTGACAAACTGTCTACATCTCAGGGGCTCCCAAGACCCCCTTCTCTGGTTCGTTTAATCTGCCTGGACAGCTCACAGAACTCAGGAAAACAGTTCACTTAATAGATTTCAGGTTTAGTATAAGAGGATACAACTCAGGAACAGCCAGATGGAAGGATGCGGGGGGG
>NW_017731478.1:254064-304407 GCF_001890085.2 Hipposideros armiger | reverse complement strand
TCTGGCCCCTCTGTCTCTCCTCTCTAGGGGTTGGGGGGTGGAGCTGGAAGTTCCAACCTTCTCATCACCTGGTTGGTTCCCCTGGCAACCGTTGGCCCTCATCCTGTGGTTATATTGGGACTTTGCAAAAGTCACCGGCCTCATTAACATAAACCCACCCCAGCGCACACAGCTTTCCTCCATCCTCTGAGTTCATAGGGTTTGTTGTGGATTCAGCCTTTTTCCTGTTTAGTCCCATTCCATTAGCCCTTTGTGGGTGTAAATCTTGCTTCCTTAATTTGCTATCTTGTTAAGTTTTCCTCATCTTTATCCTTCCCTCAGGGACTATGGCTGTGTTCTGTCCAGGCTTATTCTTCCAGGAAACGTTCGGCAGAGCATTGTGTGCTCGGCCCGATGATAAAGGCTATTAATTGATGATGACTGCAAAAATAAGGAAACCAAACTCCTTGCCTGTGTCAGGGATGTGCTTTTCAGGAGAAATGAAAGAAATAAACCAGAGCAATGTGATGTGACGCTGGACAGAAGGAGTATCCAGGTGACTAAGGAGGCTTTCTTTGCCTGGGACGTTGGGTAAAGCATCCCAGATGAACTGTAACTCTGAACTGGGTTTTGAAGGGTGAGTAGGAGTTGAACAGATGGCCAACTAGCTGTCAGAAATCTGCACTGGTAAGCCGACCATGTCCTGCCTTCCTAGCTTTGGGGAGTGGTGTAGTTTTGCTAGTTTGCGTCCTTGGAAACCTTTGGCTAGAAAAAGTTTTAAAGGCAAATGTTAATGAATATTGAAAAATGTTCTTTCCCTATCCATGGGGTCCTGACTCTGACCATGAAGCATTGGAAATGAGGTGAGAAATGGGTGTGGGTGGTGACTTTTATTCCTTCCTTCTTTTATTTGAATGCATAATTTGCACTTGTTGGCAGCTTTGAATAAAAGATCAAGGAAAATAGAACAAACCGCATTCTTAGAGCTGTGGCTGCCCTGGCTTCGTTCTGACCTCACTGGGGTCACACGACTCCAGCTGGTGGCAGCAGCTGTCACCACTGAGGTGTGTTCTCCGGGCATTTTTGAGCTGCTTAGATCAGACTGTGGGTCTGATTGCAGTGGCCAGCATTGCAGAGTCATTTTGGGCATTTGGCTAATTAGAACAAAGCCATCAGGTGAAATGAACTATTCATCCCAGACTCCATTCGAATGATCTATGGACGGGATCTCGGATGAGCTGGTCCTGGGCTGTGCTTAGTTCCTGGCTCCTCAGGGCTGTTTGGGGCTGTTAGTCAGGGCTGAATGGCTGGGTGGGAGTTGGGACTGAGATGTTTTTTCTCAGGGGGGGGAGCCTTGAGAGAGTGTTTGTGTGGGTGTGAGTCCCTCGTGCCCTGGGGGCTGCCTGTCTGTGAGGCCACGCTTGCTGTGTCCTTGGCCTTCACCTGACCCTTGGTGAAGCTGTTAGTCACATAAGCAGAGGCCCTGGCATGTCCCCTGACAGCTGGCGCGGTCACTGCTGTCCGTGCCGGGGAAGTCCGGTGTCTTTTGAAAGGCGCATGTGATGTTTTAATCTGGAGAGACGGCCAACTGAGGGATGGGCTGGTGACAGGCAGGCAGGAGTTCAGGGTTTCCAGGCATCCAGGTTGGGCGTGATTCTGGGTTCTAATACAGTGACCTTTCATCACGTTGGCGTACCACATTCGATTTTAATGTAGGGGTTGCAAACTGGAGGACCCTGAGTTGGATTTGTGGGTGTTGTGGGCTGACTTGTGTCCCCCTAAAAGGTAGGTCCAAGTGCTAACCCCCAGTCCCTGAGAATGTGACCCCTTGCTGATCTGGTCACGTACTAAGCCTTAGCCATAAGCACAACCATATGCTGAGTTCCCTGAGTTCTTTAGTGAATCGCTGAAGTATGGTGGTCTTAGGAAACTCCCCAACTGGATGGTGCGTTGTTAACGCAATTCTGGCATTAATAAACATTCAGAAAGTGCACGCCTCAATGATAGTGATAGTGATAAGAAGTGTCAGCGAGCATATTCATAACCATACTTACGTGGTGCTCACTATATGACCGGCACTGGTGGAACCCCGCCGCACAGATGAACTGACTTAATATCCTTGTAACCACCCTTAGAGGTAGGTATTGCTTTTATTCCCATTCTACAGATGAAAAGACTGAAGCACAGGGAGGTTCACTGACCCGCCCTTCATCACCTAGCTTGTCAGTGGCAGACCTGGGAATGAGGCCCCCAGACTGCGGATGGCAGATAGGGGGCTCCTTGTAGCACACAGGACTCTCCTTGGCATGGTGACAGGGCCACTGCCTCCTCGGAAATGATCTTTGGTCTAAGGAGGCTAAATGGCATCATTATTGTTTCTGATGGAGGGCGTATCGGTGAGGATACGCTGGGATAACAAGTCATCTCCAAATTTCAGTGGCTTAAAAGAACGCTGTTAACTCCTTGCTCAATCTATCCGTCGTCCACCCCAGACTGGCTGGGGGCTGTGCTCCTGCTGTCCTCCCTCAGGGACCCAGGTGCTGGAGCTGACACCTTCCTCACGTGCTGACACCATCTTCAGGTGCTGCTGGGCGCTCCCCCACCCCGCATGAGCCAGGGTCTGGCTTCTGCCCTGGAGGCCCGTTTCCCATTGGCCAGAACGTCCCATGACCCCGCCCACACACAGGGGAACCAGGAAGTGACTCCTGCCCTGGACCTAAGTCAGAGAACTATTTAGTGCAGGGCGCATGGAAGACTACAGCGAGGATTCGAAAACCAAGAAATGACTTATTTCCCTGGACTCCAGGCTCGGGTGAAGACTGCTCATGGAAGGAAAAGCTGGGAGTTGAGAGCAGAGGGGTTGGAGGGAGCTCGTTATTGTCAAAGGGAGGAGTGAGAAAACAGGGGGCCGGATAGTGAAGTCCTTTGAGAGCGAAGGAAAGGGATTTCCATGACAACAATTCAATTAGAGAGCCACTGCGAAGTTCTCTGTAAGGGAACACTGAGGAATTATGCCCCAGTGAAGGAGGCAGGCAGGCGGTTGGCCTTGGGGTGCAGCGGGGAGAGAAGGTGGCCCAGCAGGGCACCCCAGCAGTTTCAGGATGCCCACGCGGCCCCTGGGTGGGAGGCTCACCCTTTCCCCCAGGAGGCCAGCGGGGCACAGAGGAAAGGGGAGGGGCATGCGCCCAAGTGAGCGGAGGCAGGGGTGGGGTGAGTGGGCGTGAGCAGGGAGACGGCGAGGCGGGGACTGGTGGGTGGTGATCAAGGAGGCGCCTTGTTTTGCTTCTGAGGGGCGGTGGCTGGGGAGCGCAGGTTGGCCGGTAGGGTTGCAGAATAAGTGTTGCCCTGGTGGAAAGAAAGCAGGCTTTGAAATCACACCCTCAGGGCTTGGAATCAGTTTTCCCCCTTTGCGTTCCGTGTTTGAACGTCAGCTCCCTGAGCCTTAATTTTCTTAACAAACGAGCCTACTGGCAGGATGAGGCTGAGCAGCAATGTGGCCTCGTATCTGGCACACAGTAGGCCCACTCTATAATGTGCGTGTGCTTTCCTCCCTTTTGATTAGGGGTGATGGCAAAGAGACGCCGTCTCAGCGGCAAACTGCACCTTCCGTGATGCAGCCTATGTTCAGCCTCTTGTCATCCGAACCTTAATTTCTTACCACCCCTTCCATGGACCTTCTGCTCCGCTCAGATGGGTCAGCTCACGGCCCCCGAGTGGCTGTGTGCTGCCTGTCGTCTTGGGCCCGGAGCACTCTTCCTCCCTCCCCAGCTCATCCAGATTTGGTTCTATCCCCACCTCAGGGACTGCCAGCCGTTCCAGGACTGAGTGATGTCATCATTTTATGGCTTCCCAAACCACTCACCATCTCTTCCATGGCCTTGACACACTTCCCCAAACAGCCTCTCACGTGGGTATCCGTGGCTTCTCTTGACTGTCAGCTCCCAGGGGCAACCACATTGTCTGCTTCTCCTCTGTTACCCCCATACCCGCTGGGCCAGCCTTCACACCCCATCCCTGTGCAGGGATGCGATTTAGATGCTTTAACTGGCAGAGTATGGAAGTGTGTTGCTAGGGGCCTGGATGTGGCCATTGAGATTCTGGCTTGGAGTCCCAGCACTGCCACTTTAGGCTGTGTGACCTTAGATAAGTCCCTTGACCTCTCTGAGCCTCAGATTCCTCTTCTAAGAGTACTGAGAGAGTCACTGGGAGCGTACCGTGAGGTAGCCTGTGTCTGGTGCCTTCTCTGTTCCGGGCACACAGTCAGTGCTTACTGTGGGGTAGCGGCTACTGCGTTCTCTCTCCTCTGTGCCCCTTTCCTTCCCTCTGGGCCTTGTTCTTGGACAATCATTTCAATGGGACTTTTTCATCTGTCACCAGGCTGGTCCTACAGGTATTGCTTGGGTATCCCTGGGCTGGTACAGCTGGATGCCCCTTGGTGCAGGAGAAAGATGGTATTTGTCCAGCCATGGAAAACTACCCCCCCCACTCCCCCCAGTCCAAGGGCACCCTCACTCCCCATGTTAGGCAGCAGCCGATTCTCAAATAACTGTGTGCAATTGCAATTTGATTCATTTTACCATGAGCCCTCCTTTCGAAACCCTAGGGGACTTGCCAATTAAAGACCTGTGTGACAAAATCCTTTTGTAAAATGCAGCCACCAAATTGTTCTGCTTTGTGATTTTTGGATTCATATATATTAGGCTTTCTTAACGCAGGTACTATTTCAGCGGCGAAACCTCCTTATCATATTCCAGCCAAGTTTTTCAGCTCCGGCAGTCAAAACTGGTATTTATTTCAACCCGTTGAATATGTATTATATTCCGGAAAGATATTTCCAACTCATGAAAATTAAGTGAGAAAACCAGCGTTCCCAGGGTTAGTCTCCTGTTCCCGCTATGCACCGACTCTCGCTGGGGCGTCACTGGCAGATGCTCAGCTGTCCTTGATAAAGGAACAGGAGTGATAAAAACCAGGAAGACACTGCGAATGAATTATCTGGCCGGAGAAACATGTAATTACCATGAGTGTCAGTCTCTGTAATGAAGCATCGATAGGGCCAAATCCAGAGCATGCATTACTAGGGAAAGCGGTGAGGTAATGTGCCGCGCGCAATAATTTAGCGTCTGAGTGGCTCCTGGCAGCCACCCTGTGATGTACAGATGCTCCACCGTGGAAATCCGCGCGCTCCGCTGTGGATATCCACGCGCTCCACCTCCCAGGGAGATGGATGCAGAATGACTCAAGTGAGCACGCTGAGATAGCTGCTGTCTATCATGTCCTCCTGGAGAGATGCTAGATTTTTAGGAAAGACCTTGAGATCACTGTCCAAGGCTCCCATTTTATAGATGAGGAAAACCTGAGACTCAGGGAAGGGAGGGAGATTCCCACCAAAGCCTCCTAGTGAGTCGGTAGCCCCGGTTGGTCCGTGAACACCCATCTTTTGATGGTGGTTTGCCTCCACCACCCGCGCGTTCCTTCCTGCTCCCAATGCTACAGAGACTAAGCTTGGCCAGCCACCCATTTCCTAGGGGACATCGGGGACACCAATTTCTAGGGAGAGACGAGATTTTTCCCTTCTGTGCAGAGATGGCGTTTTGTCTTGTTATTTATTTAGTTCATTTTTCTGAACAGATGTGCTTGTACATGTTCAAAATTCAAAAGGTAGGTGTTGAAAATCAGGTCTCCCACTCTCCCACGCCTATCCCGCCACCTCGCCGGCGTCCCTCCCAGAGGCAGCTGGTTCTCATCAGATGTTTTCTGTATCCTTCCTGAGACTTTTCTATACCTACGTGAGCAAGCACATTTTCGTTGGTTCACTCACTCAACAAGGGTTTCTGGAGCACCGTCCGGGTGCCAGGTTCCATTCTGGGCTACAGGACAGCAGAAGGAAGATCTCGTGGCAGGGAGCTGGCATCACCGCCCCCCCCCAGCCCCCCTCCCCACCCCCATAGGAGCACATAGCCCTGTGCTTTCAGTCAACCTTGACCTCACGCCTGGGAGAGTCTCCGTACCAGTTCACGAACAGTTGCTTCTTTCTTTTTAACTATGGTGTTGCATTTCAGTGTGCGGATTGACCGGAATTTATTTAGCCAGTACCTGATGGATAAGACGCTTAGATGGTTTCTGGGTTTGTTTGTTTGTTTGTTTTTGTTTTTTTTCTATTAGAAGCAACACCACAAGGTCCCTGTAGACATGTTTGTTTTTGCACATGTGGGAGTATATCTGGTAATTTATTAGCCAACGTGGCTAAACGTCTGGAGGGATTGGGATTCAGGCTTGGCTTTATCCAGGTGCAGAGACTGTGTGATTTGGAGCTGATCTTGGGAGTCCTGCTTTGCTTATGTTGGCTTCATTCTCAGATATAAGAAGCCTTATTAAATCCTTATTCAATAGTATTAAGTGCACACCTACAATGAGCCAGATGTCCTCGGTGCTGGGGATATAGTGAGGGAGAAAACACCAAATCCTGGTCCTTGTGGAGCTGACATTCTCAAGAAGCTCCACTCCCATCAGTCAGAGGTCTATACTCTCCCACGTTGGAGGAAAAAGAAACCTCCTTTCTCCCAGCGGTCCCAAATATCAAAATTGAATGTCATTGGACCGACATGTGTCATGTGATAATCCCTGACCCAATCATTTTGGCTGGGGGCAGGGGTGGAATCAGCTGATTGGCCAGGCTGGGCCCTTGGAATTAGGGGGGTGGAGTTAACCTCTCCAGAAACCATGGGGCCTGAGGATGGGTTGAGGGGGTTCTGCAAAGCACACTGGGCTTTGTTATCAGAAGAAGGTGGTACGTCACCAGGCGGGCGCCTGTGTTCACTACAGTGGCAGACAGAGTCAGAGGCAGACGGTGAGGTAAGCCCAGGAAAGAACGAGAACGGGAGAGGAAGCGAGGGCACGACTGGGGCCCAGGCAAAGCCTTGACTGGCTGCTGGGCAGAGCCGAGGGAGGTGGAAGAAGCTGGGGACGGGGATCATTAAACCTTAGAGAAGGTAAGTGCCCTTGACACGGAGTCTTGGGGTGCCCACCGCTCCTGGAAACGCTGTGCTTATAGCAAGAGTATACGCTTAGCACCCATTTAGCACTAAACACCAGTCACGGGGGAAAAAAATCACGCCAAACTGCATTAACCTGAGATGAATTATAGTGATGATACTTTTATTGAAGTCGTTCTAGTGCCAGGTGCTTAACACTTATGAGTCCATTTCATGCTCACAGGCGCCTTCTAAAGCGGGTGCTATTACGATCCTCATTTGAGGAGGAGAAGAGAGGCACAGAGAGATTAATTAACTTGCCCAAGATCACACAGCCAGTCAGGGGGCAGAGCCAGCATTTGAACCCAGGCAGCCTGGCTCCAGAAGCCATGCTCTGAGTCCAGCCTTCTTCTGTCTGTGCTAATTTGTGTCAGGGAGAACCCAGCCCCAGTGCTGGCTCTGACTCGAAAGTAGCTCCCGGGTCGTTGGCAGCTGACATTGAATAGTTCTGTGCCTCGGTTTCCACATGCACCGAATGGGACACCAGCCTGACCCAGAGTTCTTTAAGGATCATATGAGGTATTTGGTGGGCATCCTTTTGGTGGAAAAACAATGTACGTGCTTCGCACATGGATGAGTTTTCTATGGCTACTGTAACAAAGGACCGCAAGCTTGGTGGCTTCAAACAACATGTGCCTGTTGTCTTACTGTTCTGGAGGTCGGGAACTGGAAATCGGGCTCAGTGGGCTAAAATCAGGTGCCGGCAGCCCTGGTCCTTCTGGAGGCCTTAGGGACATTTTTTATTTTTATTTTTAATTTTTTTGCCTTTTTCCAGCTTCTAGAGGTGCCGCCCGCATTTCTTGGCTCATGGCCCCTTCCTCCGTCTTCAAGGCCAGCAGGACTGCATCTTCAAAGCACATGCCCCCTCCCGTTCCCCCCACCCTCTCCCCTCTGTTTCTGTCATCACATCTCCTCTCTCCTTCCTGCCTCTTTCTTGCAAGGACCCGTGTGAGAACACTGTGCCCATGGCATAATCCAGGATAATCGCATCTCAAACATATGAATTCCTAATTCAACTTAGTCACACCTGCCAAGTCCCCTTTGCCACGTAAGGTCACACATTCTCAGGTTCTGGGGATCACCACGAGGACATCTTTGGGGAGACACTTTATTCTGTCAACCAGACTACACTTCAGATCATTTTAATTATTTCATTCTCTGGCACCTATGTAGCTGCTTTTAAATCAGCGGTTCTCAACCTGTGGGTCGCAACCCCTTTGGGGGTCGAACGACCCTTTCACAGGGGTCACCTAAGACCATTGGAAAACAAAAAGATATTTACATTACGATTCATCACAGTAGCAAAGTGACAGTTATAGAGTAGCAATGAAAATAATTTTATGGTTGGGGGTCACCACAACATGAGGAACTGTATTAAGGGGTCGTGGCATTAGGAAGGTTGAGAACCGCTGTTTTAAATGGACCGTTTTTTCCCCCAAGCTTTTAAAACACACTGAGATAGATACTCAGAAGAAAACAAAAAATGGGTTTTCTTCTCCCTCCCTAGATAACCCTGCGGGATGGGTTTTCCTGTTTTGACATTTAGACAGAAAATGCAAGTAAGTTGAGTAGAAGGGTAAAGAATGCGTGCTGCCGCACAGTCCCAGGTGGAACCTTAACGCTGTCCTTGCTCCTTGCTTGCTCTTTTCCCAAAGGGAACCACTTTGCATAAACCGGAATAAATGCATCTATATCCCTCATATACCTTCCCTTCTAGAAAATACCAGAGGGCGTGTTACTCACACCATTATGCACCTTGCTTTTTTCACACTATTTGCCATCTTTTGGACCTTTTGCCCCGGCACGTAGAGACCTCCTTCTCTTTTAAAGAACTTCTTGCATTTCGCTGTGGAGATGGCGTGTCATTTATTCATTTAGTTTTGTAACTAGTCCCCTCTTGTTGGTTACTTTGGTTGTACCCAGCTGGTCATCATCGACAGTGACGGATGGGTCTCCTCGCATGTTGCTTCTAAGACAATATCCGTGACTATTTTTAGCACGGTTGGGTTCCTTAACATCCAGGGCAGGAATTTCTCCGTCCCAGGGGCCATCTTGTGCCTTGTAGGATGTTTAGCAGCAACCCTGGACTCCACCCATTAGATGCCAGAACCCCCCCGGCCGACCCCCGAACTGCGACAACCAAGAATGTCTCCTGACATTGCCAAACTTCCCCTGGGGTAATCCCCACTTTGAGGACCATAATTTTTAGTGGGGCATGCTTTATAAACCTGTCCCAAGCGGCTGATGGCAGATGGTTGGTTGGGCCCTGGTTTAGCTCAAAGGGCAGTGCAGGGGGAAGGGGACGATTCAGAGATAGCAGGAAGTTTGTAAAGGAGCCTGTAGCTTGGAGGGGGCAGGTGGGCTGCGCTGAGTGTCTTACACCTTGTTGCGGGTGGTTAAGCAGTTTCCGGGCACCTTGCCTATTGCTGGGAGAGTTTGTGCAAGCTTTGTCTGGCATGCTCAGGAATGTTCTGTGCGTCCTGCCCACCTGGCCCAGCAGCTCACCCTGCCCTGGCTGAGTTCCTGCCTCTCTACTCTGAGCCTGAAGTCTTTACATTTATATAACGAACAACCCCAAACAAACACATAACAACCTGACCCTTTGCGAGGGATTCTTTTTCCCTCTTCCTGAAACGAGGATTGAATAGATCACCTATAGGCAGAGGCACAAGGCACCCTATGTGCGCATGATTTATATCAATTTATTTAACCCTCAGCCCTGCCTGCTGTTATCATTATCCATAGTTCATAGGGGAGCAAACCGAGGCTCAGAGAGGGCATGTAACTTGCCCCAGGCCACGTAACCCGTGAGTGGCGAGGCTGGGGTTTGAACCCAGGGAGGCTAGCTCTGGCATCGGTGTCTCAGTCGTTGGATGAGGACCATGCTGTCTTACAGTGAAGCTCAGTCAGATAATCACAATAGTTGACATTTATCATGTCTGCCACGTGCTGGGCTCTGTTCCAGGCGCTGTACGTGTGTTCACACATTCAGACTTCCAAGCGGCCCTGTGAAGCAGGTACCTTCATCACCCGCGTTTTGCAGATGGAGTTCAAGGCACAGAGAGGCCACGTAACTTGGCTGAGGTCATAGAGCTAAGATGTGGCCAAGTGTGGATTGGAACCCAAGTGGCTCCGGGGTGCGTGGGCGCAACCATCAGGCCACACTGCCTCTGGACAGATGAAAGCAGATTTCTAAAGCCATAGCAGCTTCGACCATCATCACCGTGGGAATATTCCCAAGGCTTGTGGAGAATTTATGCCCTAGCCATGCTGTAGACTTATCTGGGCACTCTTTGATCCCCCAATTATAATCCATCATGCTTTAGGTCCCCCTTAAATTAAAGATACACCCCGTCAGCAAGAGGAAGCCTGGATATGTACGTAACATGTGTTTTTCTAGCTGATGGTCGTTTCTTCACTAGAATCCACAAAGTCGGTATGTTTTAAAATCCCAAACTGGAACAAAATGAAAGCCGTCCATGAATCTTGGCTGGTTTGGGGCTGTAATTCATTCAAGTAGCTCATTACCCATCAGAGTCACCGAACTGCCGAAGCTTCTGCACAGCAGGCAATTCCGAAGTTTCAGCCTTAACTTTCTGTTCTTCTTGATTTATGAAACCTCACTACCTTGAAAATTACGAAATACTCCAGGCATACAAGGAGAGAGAGAGAAAGAGACAGAGACAGAATATTTTAATGAACACCATGCACCCACCACCCAGCTGAAGAAATAAAACATGACAGTTACAGTTGATGCTGCTCCCAGATCTCAGGTCCCTCTCTCTCTCCCTAGAGGAAATTACTGCCTGAAGTTAGCACTTTTTCTTAAGTTTGCCATCCATATATAACCATAAATTACATAAAACATTGTGAATGTTAAAAACAATACAAATAGCACCTTCTTATAGGAGGTCTGACAATTAAGTTTGAGGACTTGTTGCAACAATGTTGCTAACCTTTTTTTGCTATCAGGGGTTATTCATTATGAATTCACAAACAGTGAACCAAGTTGACTATTTGGAAGTGCTGAAAAGGTGGTGTGAAAAAGTTAGACCACCTGAACTTTTTGCCAACAATTCACGGCTCTTGCATCACGACAATGCACCAGCTCACATGGCACTGTCTGTGAATGAGTTTTTAGCCAATAAACAAATAACTGTATCGGAACACCCTCCCTACTCACCTGATCTGGCCCCCAGTGACTTCTTTCTTTACCCAAAGAGAAAGGAAACATTGAAAGGAAGACTTTTTTAAAAAAAAATTTTATATATATATTGGGTTGTCAGAAAAGTCATGACATATTTTTTCTGGTTTTCATTGCAAAAATGCGTCATGACTTTTCCCACAACCACACACACAAACACACACACACACACACACACATACACACACATATATATATAATATATATTTATCTATAAAATATATATATTATATATATAAATATATATATATAATATATATTTAAATATATATAAATATATATTTAATTTTATTGAGGAACAGCCATTGGTCATTGGTTACACATTGCTTTCATGCTATAATAGTGTAGTTGACTCTTTTAAGGAGGTCACAGTTCACAGTGGCCCATGCAGGGATCAAACCGGCAACCTTGGTGTTATCAGCACCATACTCCAACCAACTGAGCTAACCTGTCACCCCGAAAGGAAGACATTTTGATGACATTCAGGACATCAAGGGTAATCTGACAACAGCTCTGATGGCCATTCCAGAAAAAGAGTTCCAGAATTGCTTTGAAGGGTGGACTAGGCGCTGGCGTCTGTGCATAGCTTCCCAAGGGGAGTCCGTTGAAGGTGACTGTGGTAATATTCAGCAGTGAGGGATGTAGCACTTTCTCTAGGAAGAGTTCACGCACTTATTGGTCTGACCTCGTACACACCCTTCTGCAGTGCGTTTCTCCTGCCACGTTTGTGGGAGTCGCCTGTGCTGATACACACACTGAGGTAGTGCCTTTCACTGCTGTATAGCATTCCGCCATGTGAACCCATCACAGTGTGTTTATCCAGTCTCCCATCGATGGGCATTTAGGCTGCTTTGCCGTTTTCCACGAAGATAAGCAGCGCTGAAGGCGTGCCTCGTACACCTCTTTGTGTACAAGAGCAAACATTTCTTCGGCACATCTCCTTAAGGTTGGAATTGTCAGGTGTTAGGGTGTGTGTGGTCAACAGAGTTGAGATGGCCTTTGACAGACCCCTGTCCCCGATGTGCTGCCCTGTCTGATCCCTGGGACCATGACTGTGACGGGTTTACTCCTGAAATTGGCTTCTGTTTTATGGCACAATCGGCTTTAAGAAAGGAAGGTGATCTGGGTGGGCGCGATTGAATCAGCGGCCCCTTTAAATCAAAGCCTGGAGGTCAAACATTGAGACGTTAGAGATTCGAAGTTTAAGAGGGATTTCCCTTGCTGGCTTTGAAGATGGAGAGGCCTGTGGCAAGGAGCACAGCTGGCCTCAAAGAGCGACAGCAGCATTCAGCTGACGGCCAGCTAGGAACCTGGGACCTCAGTCCTACAACCGCAGAGACTGGACTCTGCCAACAACCTGAGTGAGCTTGTGAGAAACCCGGAGTTCCAGAGAAGGACACAGCCAGCGGACACCTTGATTCTATCCTTGTGAGGGCCAGGGTGGACCCAGACAGTCCATGCCAGGACTTCTGACCTGCAGAAACTTTAAAATAAATTTGCATTTTTTTAAAAAAAGATTTTATTGGAGAATTGGGGGATGGGGAACAGATAAGTTGCTGTCCTTTTGTTCTTCAGTCTAGTTGTGGAAGACGTTGCTTCACTGGCCCATGTTGGTATTGTGATCATTGCGATCTCCCCAGGTGAGGCAGATCGGTCACTGGCTTCTGGACGGCCGCTCACGGCGGCTCTTGGCAGCTCACACCAGCTGCCAGCCACTCACAGTAGCTTATGGCAGCCCACTGCAGCAGGGGCTGCAGCCTACGCCGCTGCCAGCAACTCACGGCAGCCCAGCTCCAGGTCAAGCTGTTGTTCACCATCATAGCTGCAGAGGGCAGTGTCACTGGCCCTCATGTGGGATCCAAACTGGGGCCCGGCCATTCAGAGCTGGCGTCCCAAGCCAGCTCTTAACCAACGTGCCACTGGACCGGCCCTAAATTTGCATTTTTAAAACTGTGGTAAAATTTACCATGTTTAGGTATACAGTTCAGTGGCACTAAGTCCATTTACATGGACCATCATTACCATCCATCTCTAGAACTTTCTTCCCAAACTGAAATTCTCTACCCATTAAAATTAACATTGTTTTGGGGCTGGCTGGGTGGTTCAGTTGGTTAGAGCGTGAGCTCTGAGCAACAGGGTTGCCAGTTTGATTCCCACATGAGCCAATGAGCTACGCCCGAGCTGAGCTGCTGCTGAGCTGGTGAGAGCGCATGCTCTTAGCAGCAAGGCTGCCAGTTGAAAGTGGTTACTGGACTTGGAGCTGAGCATGTGCCCCCTACAACTAAGACTGAAGGACACCAACTTGACTTGGAGCTGATGGATCCTGGAAAAACACACTGTTCCCCTTCCCCAATTCCCCAATAAAATCTTTAAAAAAAATTAACATTGTTTTAAGTTGCTGTGTTTGTGGCAATTCGTAAACAGCTATAGGAGACTAATACGTATCCAAAGCAGTAAGGGGTTTTGCAGAAATCGTATCTCAGCTTCACTCATTTGTCCGCACTGAGCATCACTGTACAAGTATTTCCAGGGTGCGTTTATTGCCAGTGTATCAGAGAAGAATTAAAATAGCCCAACCTTCCCTTTCATTCTCCTGTGGAGGTTCCACGCAGGTAACAACTTCAGGAAGAAAGGGAAATAGTTTCTAACTAGATTAAACCTTCTAATTCCCCCCCCCTCCCCATTACGTATGTAATTTGTTGCTAAGAAACACTTTGATTTCCCATTTTAGTTTTTAAATTGCTGTGACAGGATGGATGGGAGGGAGATGTTAGGTGTTAGCTTGAAAGGCTTTATGAACTGGAATAATTGTGAAATATTTCTGTTACTCTTGTTTTGGACCTGGTGGCCTGCAGCCTGGAAAGACTTTTTTTTTTTTTGGACTACATTGATTGACGTTGGGTGTAAGATCAAGTTTGAGGAAATGACTGTGATGAGACACTCAGGGAAGTAGATGGGAATCTTTCATTTGCAAGTGACAGAAATTCAACTTGAAACTGGCGTAAGGAAAGATTGGCTCAGAAAACTACTCTCTGGGGGCAACAGCTTCAGGCCTGACTGGATCTAGGGGCTCAAGTGAGGTCATCAGGACTTGGTTCCTCTTTGCCTCGTGGCTCTGTGCTGGCCTCGTTCTCAGGTGCCCCTCCAGAGACTAGCCTGTGGCATCCACGCCCGTGGCATCCTGGTAGCTGGAAATGGGGAGAGAGCTTCTTTTTCCCCGTCATTTGAGCAGAAGTGACAGGATTGATCCTCACTGGATTTTATGAGGTTATGTACCTGCCTCTGAACTTATTACTGTGGCCAGAAGTTTAGACAATGCTGATTGGCCAGGTCTGGGTCACGTGTTCAACTAAACCAAAGGAAAATTTAGGTCTTGTTAATGAATGGATGGGGAATGGTTGCTTGGCGTGCAAGGACCATGGATGCTTACTTCAGCCAGGAGTCCTTAAGCCAACCAAGGTCATGGATTCGATACTTTTGAGGGCTGGGGAGCTTTGTGCTGTGGCCCCCAGCTGGAGCCCTGGCTGGGCCAACCTTCTTATGGACACATGTCCCTATGATGGAGACGCAGAGTGTCATGGCGATAGGGAGACTTCAGTACAATCTCTTCGTCACCTTTGCAAATTCTGCCAGACCCACTGTCCACTCATGATTGCTCACTATAGATAAGAGGACGTGTTTCTCTTGTATTGCTTTATTGAGTCAATTCAGAGTGCAAGATGTTACGGCAGTTCTGAAACTGGCCGCACGGTTTTGACATTCCTCCTGTTGAAAGAGGTGGGGCCTGTGTTCCCTCCCTTTGAATCTGGGCTGACTTGTGACTGCTCTGACTTACACGGATGATGGAGGTGACTTCTGAGGCCAGGTTCTTAAAGACCACACAGTTTGGCTTTCTTGGAACGTACCGTCCTGAGACACTTTCCGCTCAGAGCCCAGTCGCCGTGCCATGGGGAAGCCCAGCCCCATGGAGAGGCCACGTGGAGGCACTCTGGTTGACAGCTGAGCCTTCCAGCCGCCCAAGGCCAGGCGCTAGACGTGTAAGTGGAACAGCCATCAGATGAATCAAGTGGGTGAGTTACTTAATCTCTCTGAGCCATTCAAGTCTCCACAGCTGAGCCCCCATCTTCATGGAGCAGACAACCCACCCCTCTGTGCCTGGTCTGAATCCCTGATCCACGGAATCCATGAGCTCTAAGGAAATGTGATTGGGCCATACCACTACGTGTAGGAGTGGTTTCTTATGCTGCAAACAACTGGAACAGTTGCTTGCGTGGCTGGCTATATCTGCTGGACAAAGCAAGCCAGCAATGGCAGAGATTTGAGTGTTTTCCCTGTACTGCTTGACCCAGTAGTCCTACTACTGGAAATCTATGCAAAGGAAATAATCGCAAGTGTGAAAAATGGATCAAGTGTTAGGTACAGGCACATTCATTACAGTGCTGTTTATGACAGTGAGAAATGGAAAACATTTTAGTTTTCCAATGACAGGGATATGGTCCCTTGATAAAGTTACTATGACTGCCACTGAGTGCTGGTTTGTGCCCAGCACTGTGGAAGGGCTGCCCATAAATCGTCTTCGAATCCTTCTAGCAGCCTTGGGGGTAGGAATTTTGACCCCGATTTCCCCACCATAGGAATGTGGACATTCATGCTGAGAAAGCTTGTCACTCACCTGAGGTTGTAAGTAGCCAGACTGCTGACTCCAAAGCCATGCTGTTCAAAATATACATGATACTGACTAAAGGCAGTAGAACGATCTAGAAAAAACCCGTGGTAGAGCCATTCAATGGCATATTAGGTCATCTTTACAGGTGATGTGTATAAAGAATTTTAAATAATAGGAGAAAGTGTTAGTGCTAAGTTACGTGGGAGGAAAAATGCAGAATGAAAGCTGTACATACAATAAGATATCAACTGATTAAAACTACGCACAGCAGGAAAAGCCAGAAGAATGCAAAATGTTAAGAGTGGGTGGTAGGATTATGTACGTGTGAGCCACCCTAAGCTTTTTCTGCAGTTGCAACTTCTCTACCATAAGAAGCAAATGCAACAGAAGAAAAAAAAAGAAAAAAGGGAGTGAAAAAAAGTTAGCAATAGTCAAACATAAATAAACAGTGAAATAACAAAAGGCAGCTAAAGTTGCTTGTTAGCAAAAAACAAAAAAACCCTTTCAGTTCTTTAGGCGCAGCAGCCACTTCTGGCCTCCATAGCCATGTGTGCCCCGCGGCAATGGTATTGGACAGTGCAGGGTGGGAGAGCATCCCTGTGGGCTTTAGAACCAGTCTGCCTGGGTTCCAGTCTTTACCATGCACCAGCTGTGTGACCGTGGGTGAGTTACTTAACCTCTCTGAGCCTGTTTCCTATCTGTAAGATGGGGATAATAACAGTAACAAATACTTCCTAGAGTTGTGAGAATGAACCTGAAGCCCTGGGAATGCTGTCAGACACGCAATGCAATCAGTAAAGATGCCGGTAGCACTCTGCAGAACATGCGGGAAACTGAACTCTGGCTTTGACTTAGGTTTTGAGTACCCAAATGAGCCAGTGCTGATAGATCCGCAAGCAGCAGCCATGTCTCGAAGGCAGTGAGCCCAATTACTAAGAGCACAGACCTTACACCTAGGTTTCCGCTGTTCACATCTCTGCCGTGCTACTGAATAGCTGCGCGACCCTGGGAAGGTAACCTCTGTGCCTGCACCATCTTCATATGTAAAGAGGGGTTAATTGGTTTTGGGAGATTTGAGTGAATCTACATCCCAGTACCTGTTACCTAGTATAGTCGGTTTCGTTTACGGAGTTGCTTTATTTTTATACTGTTATAAAAAGCCATTCTGTCAGCCGATGAATATTGCTAATTCAGATGTAAAACCCTTCAAAATCACAGAAATCGTTGGAACCTCTAAGACAGAAGTTGCCGTGGGTAGGAATGTGCCTACTCCTGTATGTGGATGTGTTTTGTTTGGCTTGCTTACTGTTTGGCCCACAGAGAATTGAAAAAAAAGATGGAGTTAGTTGCCAAACATTAAAAATAGAGAGGTTTCAAATAAAAATCCAGATTTCTAGCTTCTCTTGAAAACTGGTGAGTTTAATCCACCCTGGCCCCACCTTTCCATGTGGCAAGGAGAAACTGGAGCTGAGAGCTGCCTGGCCTGGAGATGGGCTGCTCTCTGCAGTTAACCGCAGTCCCCACCACTCCCTTTTGCCTCACCGCTGCTCTGCTTCACCCATGTAGCTCACCTGCCTGGCCCGGGGCAGCATTTGAGTTTGGGGATCCTGGGGTCCTTGTCTGGATCTGAAGGGAGATACAAAAGCCGCTGTGAACTCCGATGTGAAGGTGACTTTTGCGGGAGTACCTCGGGGCCGCTGGAGTTTCCCACGTGCCTGGGCCTGTGTCAGAGCTCGTAGGATTGTCTGTGACGGCGCAGGCGTCCTGGCCCACAGCCCTGCCCCACACATTCTCATCCCACTTGGGGCCAATGCTGTCCCCCAGAATCCTGGAATCACCCCAACTTTTCGTCATCTTTCATCCCACATCCTCTTGGCTGTATCTTCAGAACACGCCTGGGACCAGTTTATTTCTCCCACCGATGCCTCTTGCCTCCTGCTGTCCTCTTGCCCCTAGTCGCCCCAGCACAGCAGCCAGAGGGACACTTAAAAAAAAATGAACAGACTGTATTTTTTTAGAGCAGTGTTAGTATTACAGAAAAATGAGCAGAAAGCCCGAGTTCCCATCTACTCTCCCCCCACCCCTGGTCTTCCCTATTATTATCAGCTTACATCAGGATTTATCAGCTTACATTTGTTCCAGTTGATGAGCTAATGGTGACACATTAACGAAAGCCCACAGTTTCCATGAGGGCTCTCCCACTGTGCTGTGCGTTCTCTGGGCTTTGGCAGGTGCGTGTCTTGGATCCACATCCCAGGGTCCCGCAGAGGACTCCCACTGCCCTGAAGGTCATCCCCCTTTCTCACCTTCCCCCCAAACTGCTGGCCACCACTCATCGTTTCACTGACTCCATGCATTGTTTTGCATTTTTTTGAAACGTCACATAGGATGTGGCCTTTTCACATTGGCTCCTCTCACTTAGTGACCTGAATTTAAGGTTCGTCCCTGTCTTTTCATGGCTCAACAGCTAATTTTTCTTGATGAATAATAGTCCATTGAATGGACGTACCACCGTTTGTGTATCCGCTTACCAGTGAAGGACATCTCAGTTGCTTCCAACGGTTGATTATATCTGCCACATTGGTTCACTGTTTTCCATTTGTTGCTTTCGTTCTTTGTTTGTTCTGGTCTTCTACTCTTTTTCTGCTTCTCTGGTTCGAATTGAACATTTGATATGATGCCAGTTTGTCGCCTCTCAGTGTATCAGTTATGGTTTTTTGTTTTTTACTGTATTTAGTGGTTGCCCTTGAGTTTGCAGTATAATTTATAACTACTCCCAAGTCAGAGGGAGCCTTTCAGAGCCTGAGTCAGACCATCTCTTTCTTCTGCTCCTAACCCACAGAGTGCTCACCCCACTCAGGTGGGAGACTCCAGCCTTCCTGACCCCCTGAATCTCACTCAGCCCATGCCCCTCGGCCCTCCTGCTCCAGTCACACACACAGGGCCCCCTACTCCCAGGTTTTGCTCCAGCCCTCCCCCCAGCCAGGAGTCCTCTTCCCAGACCTCCATTTGGCCGACACCCTCAGCCCCTGCCAGTCTTTGTTCAGATCTGACACAGCCTTTGGTGACGTCTCTCGTCACACGGTCACGCAACCTGAACCCCCACCATGCGGACCCTCCTGAGCCGCCCTGTTTTCCCAGCACTCACATCAGCCTCTAACAAGCTCCAGGATTGACTAGCTGTGTTTATGGTTCGCTGTCTGTCTCCCCGACGAGAATGTGCACCCCACGAGGACCGGGCCCATGTGGTCTTGTTCTCTGCTGTGTCCCGAATGCCCCGCACACAGCCTGATCCACAGCAGGTGTCCTGTTGGTCGAATGAATGAGTACAGGGGCGTGTTGGCCGCAAAGCGTCTTCGGACAGATCCTTTCACCCTGTGCCGAGAACCACAGAATCAGGACCAGGCCGCTTGGAAGGCACCGGGACTCTCCAAGCTCCTTGTGTTAAGTCGGGGATCAGCGAAGGGAGCCGAGAGCTGTTAAGCTGGCAGCTCCGGCTGGGTGATCCCTTAACCGCGCTCGGGAGGCCTGCGGATTACCAGCTGCTGTGGAAGAGAAGCGCTGGTCCCTAATTGGTCCTTGAGGCCCGCCTGGCTGTTAATGAGCTTGTCTGGGAGACAGGAGCAGGTGGGGGAAGTGGCTTTGCCTGGTCTCTATGCTCTAGGCCAGCGGTTCTCAACCTGTGGGTCGCGACCCCTTTTGGGGGTCGAACGACCCTTTCCCAGGGGTCGCCTAAGACCATCGGAAAACAAAAAGATATTTACATTACGATTCATAACAGTAGCAAAATGACAGTTATAGAGTAGCAACGAAAATAATTTGATGGTTGGGGGTCGCCACAACATGAGGAACTGTATTAAGGGGTCGTGGCATTAGGAAGGTTGAGAACCGCTGCTCTAGGCCAATAGGGGGGGTGAAAAAGAGGGTGACAGGGCTGGAAGTCTCTGTGCTTGAAACAGGTTGAGCACACCAGGTTCTCCACGGGAAGGTACCTGCCTCCCCTTGGGAGGGGATTAACGGGAGGCCTTGTTTCAGCCTTCCTGCTGCCATGTAGACCTGACCCGTGCCACGGGGTACCTACAGCATCACCCTAGAATGACCTGAAAATGCAACCAGTCTCTTTCTGTTTAAAAGTGGAAATGACACTGATATCTAGGAATGCTTTTAGAAAACTTCCGACTCCTAAAAGTATAGTACTTTTGGGCCGTAGTTTTGCTGATGCCAATGTGTCCGTACGTGGTAGTGTTTTAGAAACTTCTCACAAAAGAAGGGCGTTTCCAGCCTGTGCTCAGTGAACCTGGCACAGCACGCTTGCTAATCCGAGGGCAATGCTATATTTCAATCACCTCAATCACCTATGAAATAAGTTGATCCTTCTCCATCCTCAGCAGTCATATCTGCGAAGTCATGAGTTTAGTTAGACTATAGGTTGTGCAGACAGAGACCCTACCTTAAAGAAGCCTACCGTTATGGTGGCTTAAATGAGCACTTCTCTCTCACATAGGAGTCTGGGTGGAAGCTGTCCAGGATTGGTGGAGAGTCAGGGACCTGTGCTCCCATCTCGCTCTACCATCCCTAAGTAATGCCCTCACCCACACGGTCCAAGATGGCCCACTTCTATGTCTGCATTCCAGCCAATGGCCCACCTCCATGTCTGCATTCCAGCCAATGGCCCACCTCCATGTCTGCATTCCAGCCAATGACCAGCACAAAGAGGATGTGGAGGACATGTCCCCTTCGTGTCATCATTTCTGCTCCACTTCCGTTGGCCAGAACTCAAAGACACGCCCATACCTAGCTGCAAGGGAAGCAGAACTAGGTAGCTTTTTCTAGGAGGCTAAATTTTGCAGACTCTACTGATATCAAAGAAGGGGTGAGAGGTGGGACATTTGATAGTTTCTGCCACACTATGATGGTTATAAATTTTTCTAATAATATTAAAGTAAATATTACTAAAAAATGTTTTCAAGTTCATTCATGTAGCACCTACCATCATGTGGCATGTGTGTTACACCTGAGAAAACAGTATTATAAGTCATCGTCCTCTGCGCCAGTCACCCTGTTGGAACCCATGCCTCATTGGAAGAAGGACATGCGCTTTTCTGTTTTCTGATGTGGGGCTTGTTGCTCTGATTGGCACCTCCGGGGGGAGGATGGACACGTCTGTGTACGGAGCGGAGAGCACCCCAGCTACTCTGAAGATGTCGGTACGCTTCTGAAGCCTTACAAGTATCACCTGTCGGTTTTCAGTCCATCCTCCACCTTCCTCCAGGAGCAGCTGCCATGGTCAGACATGGGCGGGAGTTTGGGCTCTGGACTTCCCCTCAGCTCCCAGAGGCCTGTGTGAATGGATATTGCTGACACCTTTGAGCCGTGCACCTTAGCGTCTTGCATGAAGGCTGGGGTTTGTCTGAGTCCGGGTGCGTCAGCTGGAGCTCATAACTCCAGTTTTGACGGGAAGCAGGAGTCCCATTTTAATGACCTAGCACAGCGTGGGGTGGCAGCCACATGTCCCAAAGCCGGAGGAAGCCTGTCTGTTGAAAGCTAATGATCTAAGAAGCCCTGACAAAGTAAAACCTTGAGTGAAATTCCACAGTGCTGCAGACTGTTAATTCTTTATTAGGTTGTCTTAAGACTGAGATAAAAAGCATTTTTATCTTTTTAAAGGTTTTTGTTAACATGTCATTAGATTTTACAGACACATTGATCTTCATTTGGCTAATCTGGGACAGGTAATGGAAATTGGTGTGCTGGGGTGCGGCAGACAACTCCCCAGCACTTGGCCGACTTGGTTTTTGTTTTGGTGGGGATCTCACGTGTAAAGGATGAGGCCATCTTGACTTAGGCCAATGAGAACCAGATGGACTGTTTTGTGTTTACTCATCGTTGGCTGGTGTTGAGTTTCCGCCTTCCTCTGTTGCCCTGTGTGTGTTTCGGAACGTTGTACTCCACCGAAGTCAGACACTGTGCTCCGTCATTTTGTCTGAGACAGCCTCGTAGTGAGCTTTTTTGGTTAGAGAAGGAGAAAGGTCAGAAGTTCCAGGGTTCATTCACTACCTTTGTGCTACAGCAGTTGGAGTCCGACAAGGCATGGAAACCCAGACGCCCGCAGGACCCAGGTAGGGGGTGCTGGGAAGTGGGTTGGCCAGCTGGGGGCTGCGGTGTGATCCCTGGCCCCGTGGGGGCAGACACTGCTCCTCTGCACTCAGGACTGGGGGTCCAGAGTTGCCAGACCCTCCCATGACCAGCCAAGGCTGGAAACCTGGCCTCTTACAAGAAGGGTTCACAATAAATCTAAGTTAGAAAGTACTGTGCAGGCAAAACAAAACACACCTGCAGGCCACTGTTAGCGCTTGGAGCCTCGGGTTTTAGCAGACGGTCCGTGAGAGTTACTCATTCCGTCGCCAGCCGGGACCCCTCCCCTGAGCTCTGCATGTCTCTATCTGCCCATGTGACACCCCTCCCTGTATGTCTCATGGCCCCGTCTTTGCCCTGAACCCATTCCTCCCACAGCCTCCTCTGTTTCTGTCAATGGCAACTCCATCCTTCCCACTGCTCGGGTTGAAAAGCCTGGAGCCATTGTTGATTCCCCCTTTTATCATGTCCAAGCCGGCAGCAAATCTTAAGGCTCCACCTTCCAAATACATGCAGGACCTGATCGCTTCTCCCCACCCTTACTGCTCCCGGCCGCCATCATGGCTCACCTGGACTGTGGCAGTGGTCTCCACTTTGGTCTCGCTGCTTCCTGCCCTCACGTCCCCCCTGCCCCTATCCTTTCTTCCCACGGCAACCAGAGCTGCCCGGCTACGTGGAAATTGGACCCCCTCTGCTCACAGTGATCCAGTGGCTCCCATTTAATTCCATATTTAAGCCAATGCCCTTAAAATGGACCACAGTGTCCTAAATAATTGTGGCTGCCTGTCTGTTTACTCGCCCTATTCTGGTCACACTGGCCTCCTGCTGTCCCATCATGCTCCTACCCCAGGACATTTGCACCTGCTCTTCCCTTTTCCTGGAACCCCTTCCCTTCTCTCACCCTCACCTCCTCAGAACTTTATGCCAGGGGCTCTTGCTCAGAGAAGTTTCCCGGCCCACCCCCGCCAACGTTCTTCATCCCCGTTCCCTTCTTTATTTTTCTTTATGGCACATGCTACTGTTTGACTTTCCCATGCATTTGATTCGTTTATTTATTCTGGGGATGGTCTTTTCCTCACTAAAATGTCTGTTCCGTGAGATGGGGGTGACTCTTTCTGGCACATCGAGAGGGCCCATTTTGAAACAGGTGAATGGATGGTGTCCATTCAGGAAGGATTTTGTGCATTGTAATTACAAACCCCTGGGTTGATACGTTGTTAAAACGTTTCAGTTTCTTGCAGCTGTGACTCTGTTTGATTTAGGAGGCACCTTAACCTCTCTATGGCTTGGGACCCTTCCTATAAAATGGGATAATGAGAGCACCCAAACTCATAGGGATGTGGTTGGATTAAAGGGATGAATGTGTGAAATGCTCTCAGAACGGTGTCTGGCAGATAGGACCCACTATATAAAGGTTGGTATTATTGTTATTGCTACTATATTACGTATCCATGTGAAAATGAACATGTTACAAGTAGGGCTTGAAGTCTCCTGTGATCAACACCCCAAACAAAGCCTACTTCTCTCCCCACTGTGTCCTCAGAGGTAACCACAGTAAATTACACTTTTGTCTTTTATTTCAGAACTTTTCTGTGCAGTTAACTATAAACATATGACCTGTAGAAAAATATAGCACTTAAAAGCATAAATGCTATACTTCATCTCATTTTTTTTTTTTTTGCGTCTTGCTTTTCTTTCCCTCTCACCAATGCGTGGTGGAGATAGTTTCACACCAGTGCGTAGTTGGCAATCTTAGTGTTGGCCGCGGCTGTACACTGTTCTAGAAAATGAACTGCTCTAGGTTCTATGGCTGTTCCCCACTGGTGGACATTTAAGCTGCTTCCAAGTTTCTGCAGCTACAGACAATGCTCGGTTATATCCCGAGCCCCCGCCGAGCATGTGCCTTTCGCCAGGGTGGATCCCAAAGCCCGATGTTGCTTCGTCCAGGGGTCTCTCCATCTGCCATTTTAATAAGTACCACATACTGCCTTCTGAGACAGGGCGGCCATGTACAAACTTACCAGCAGGATGTGAAAAGCATTTCCTATCTTTTTAATTGTCATTTTTATTTTGAAAAAGCAAGGATAGGAAAAGTACAAAGAGTAATGTAACAAACCTCAGCATACTCAGCACCTAGAAATGTCAGCTGTTAACATTTTGTCACATTTGCAGCAAAGTCTTTTATTATCTTATTAAAAAAACACCCAAATGTTCCAGAAAAAAGTTGAAGTTCTCTTTTGCACAATTCCACCCCCTCAGATAACCACAATTATGAATGTATCATGTGCCCTTGCAAACCATTTTTATGTTACTTTTGTGTAGAACCATGAACAGTCTATGATTTTTTTGTGCATTTTAAATTTTTATCCAAGTATTGTACTGACCGTAGTATTCTGCAACTTGGTTTTTTTCAGTTAACATTTTATGTGTATTTTGCAGACCTACCCTTGTTGGCAGAGTTAGACCCACTTTATTCTTTTTTCCTGCTGTGTAATATTCCACCGTGCCATGGTTTATTTAGTTCTTCTCCAAATGATGGGCATTTTGGCTGATTCCAGTGACACTATTAATTCCCACCAGTCCCGAGATGAACATCCTAGTCAGAAAGTATTCGGATACTTCATCGTGCAATTTTATAATCCTTCAGTTTCGTATACAATACACAAGAAGATGTTCTTTATCTTTTCACAGACACACAAACAACCTTGAAAAGAAAAAAAACATCATTTTATCTGCCTTTTTCTATCCGCCAGATGATTGTCCTTTGCAGGTTAGAAGGGACCGGAAATTTGCAGTTTGCTTTTATTCGTTTGGTGATTGTTATTACTAATGTACACCGACATGGAAAAAAACTCCCACCTTCTAGGGTCGTAATCATTTGAGTCTTTCTGTATTGGATGTTCTCGTGCATGCAGCTGATGTTTGCTGAGTGCCTACTCTGTGCTGGGCTCTGTTCTGGGCAGGAAAACTCAGACATGGTTCTTGTTGCCATGGGTTTCCATTCCGGCGGGAAACGGGCGATGTGACAGGCGCAGGTCCACGCCTTCCCGTCCCTTCCAGGGCTCATTGCTTAAAAGCTAACGCATGTGCCTCCTTGGCTAAGTCTGTCCTCTGGCCGAGCCCTTGGGGAGATTTATGGCGTGCACTTTGAGTGGGGCTCAAATTTAAAACTTCCGAGGGTTGTCTTCTGATTATCTATGGCTGCATAACAAACCACCTGGAACATGGTGGCTTAAAATCACGATGGCCTTTATTTTTTGCTCAGTAACCTACACTTGGGGCAGGGCTTGTCAGGGACAGCTGTCTGGGCAACGCTCCCCATCACCCAGGGCAAATAGAAGGGACCACCTGAAGGCTCGCTCACAGACATCGTGGTAGATGCTGGCTGTCGCTGGGACCTCAGCTGGGCTGTGGCCAGGACGCCTCCGTGTGGCTGCCTGCCTTTCTCATGATATGATGGCCGGTGGCAAAGCTGAGCATCCCAGGAGGACCGGGCGGGAGCTGCATTGCCTTTGATGAGGTAGTCTCAAAAGTCATCCGGGGTCACTTCTGCTATAGCCACAGTCCCCTGCAGACTCAAGGGGAGGGGACACTGACCTCTCCTCTCCATGTGCCTTGTAAGAAGAGCAGGTGGGATGGATATAGGACGGATACACTGGCGCGACCATCTTTGGAAAGTACCACGCACCACAAGCTGTGCAAAGCAACCCTTAGTCCTGCACATGCGTTTAGCCGGCTCGTCCAGTGGACAGTGAGGCCCGTGGCTGAGATTGTTGCAGAATCCTTGAGGGCTCCTCAGTGCATTGAGACATCGCGCTGCCTCCGAAACTCCCCACAACACCTGTCGTCCCTCCCATTTCCCATTTTACAGATGAGGAAACCGAGGTTCCCTTGAGTAACCATCAGAGTCCACAGTTGGTAAGCAAGGACGCTTGGGCTGTTGCTCAGGCATAGAGGATAGACTCCCTCCCTCAATACAATGTACCCCTTTCCCCCAGTAAGGTAAGGCTTCTCTGTTTGCTCTGAAAGCTTCTGGACATAGGACTCCATGGGACTGCCCTGGTTACCATGACAACGGTGGCCAGCCACGCAGAGAGACACTTTGACCTTTCCATTTCCCCCCACTCGGGCTCTGGCTCTTTTGAACAGAGAGAACAGCACAAGGCATTTCAAGGCTGCAGAAGCCACCTCCTATCTAATGGGCTTGTTGATTTGAGCAATGGTCTCAGGACGTCTCCTGGACTCAAGGCATGGGCTGAGCAATTATAAAAATGAAATTCGATGTCACGTCAGGTGGTCCATCACCGAGTCCGGGTGTCTGAGACTGTTCAATTATACACACCTGTGTCCAGGGCTTCCGGATTCTTCAATAAAAGGCCTTTGGGTGGAATTTTCCTGCTCTCTCTTCTGGGCTATTTTGGGAAGAAGGGATATGACATGGTTCACATATTCTTAGACATGATAGCGGACAGCAAAAGGTGTGTGTGTGTTGGTGTTTGCAGAATTCCATAGCCAAAGGGAATTCCTACGTAAGGATGTTCCCGGCTCTTAATGCTTACCCCGTGTGACATCTCTGTTTATTAGTCACAAAGGATCCAGGCCACTGTTATAAAAATGAGAGCATTTTGATTCTGGGTTACAAGGGGAGGCAGCTGCCACTTAAGAATGGGGACTTAAAATCAAAGTTAATTGGGACTTAACTGAAATAGACACAAACACTTTCCATTCACAAAACACACATGGCAATGGATGGCCACTCCATCCTCCTGGTTTGCTCAGGTTGCACGAGTCACGTCAAGTTTAGCCTCAGATACCCAGGATCTGACCGCGTCTTCCCTGTCCATGCGGATCCAAGCCCCATCGCGTCCTGCCTGAAACCTGTTGTGACCTCCATCACCTCTCCTGCTTCCGTGCTGGTCTCTTTACAGTCTATTTTCAAGGAGCCAGAATGAACCTTTAAAAATATAAGCATGTCATGCTGCCCCTCTGCTTAGAACCCCAAACAGAGAGCGGGCAGTGCAGCGGGCAGGCGGCGCGGGCACGGAGGCGGGACGAGGACGCGATGCGTCTTTTTTTCAGTCACCTGGTATTTCCTTCCTGGCCAGGGGCTTCGAGAGAAGCAGGCTGGAGAGGCTGGTCAGGCCGGATCTGACTTCTAGGGGCACCTGGATGAGGGATGTGCCAGAGAATAAGGACATTTCCGACCGAAGTGACAGGCACATGGTGTAAAGGAGTGAGGCAGGTGCTTACATGGAAGCTAGAGGGCTTCTGGCACCTCCCCTAGGTCGGACCATAGGGAGTGGTGGGGCCTGTGGCAAAGTGGAGACCATTGCTCTGCCTGTAACGGGCACCCAGCCCCAGCCAGCTGCTGTCCTGTGAGAAGTAGGTCTGATGCTGCCAGGTCTGCCAGTTCTTTCTTTCTCTCTCTCTCTCTCTCTCTCTCTCTCTCTCTCTCCCTCTCTCTCTCTTTCTCTTTTTTAAGCTGAGCCATCCTGCCACCTGTTGGCAGCTCAGCGTTTGCTCAGCTCAGGCCAGGACTTGAACCGCTGTTGCTCAGAGCTCACACTCTTGAGCGAGCTCTTAACCAACTGAGCTACTCGGCCGGCCCCTTCTGCCAGCTCTTTGAGAGAAGCCAGAAACCCAGCCCTGTGGACTCTGCCCGGTTTTGTTCTTGAGTATCGCTCTGAACACATGGACTTTCACATCCTCGATGCGTTTCAGCCATTGAATCATTCGTTTGGATGCTCCGAAGCATCCCGGCTGTGGCCAGCGAACCCTCCATCGAGCTGGCTCTTGTGTCCTTTGGACACGTCCCTGTCAGCTTTGGAGCGCTTTCCTACATCCTGGCGCACATTATTCCAGGTTCATCTGGTACGTTTCCTGCTCCAGGCGTGCAACCAGCCACTTCTCCAAGAAGCCTGGATTTGAGCCCTGTTTTTAAAGGTTGGTGCTAAAGCTCTGCAGCAACCAGGTCTGTTCCCAGGGTGGTCCCCTGGGGTCACTGGGTGGCTGCATCAGCACCATTTGGAGGGCCCCAGGCTGAGTGCCACCATCCCTGGGGAGACTGGCCTCGGCTCCTGGTGCCTGCTGGGCTGATGAACGGCGCAGCTAATGTATTGGGATGGTTGCATTCTACGGGGGCAGCCACCCAAGAAATACGCGAAATGCACTTTCCCGGAGAGCTGCCCTCACAGGCGTCACCTTGCAGAAATCTGGCAAGACGCAGGTGTGGATTCAGAGGGAACGTCGCAGGCTCTAAAGCATGTGAATTTCCCCATCCCATCGTCTTGTCCATCATCGTAGAGCTACGGGGTGGACCCGTGACAAGGGCGGTGCCTGGAATGGGTCGTCTCTAATGCACAGATGCTCTTTTAAACCTTCTGCCCCTGCTGGCAGCCAGCGTTCACGCCTCTGCCTCTGCCCCTTAGAAGACTGTTCATGCCGAGGACACAGGCTCTCTGACTCCCCTTCACAGCTGCAGTGTGAGCCACAAGTCAGAAGGCCTGGGCTTGAATCCTGGCTGGTCACCGGGCCAGGTCGTCACCTTGGGCAAGTTTCTGTGCCTCAGTTTCCTCATCTCAAAGTGGAGACGGTGGGAACAGCTACCTCAGAGGGTTGTGATGAGTAAATGAGTTAATACATGCAAATCCCTTAGCACAGTGACTGCAGCACAGCAAGGCTCAGTAAACACTGACATTTATGATTACGGGAATCTGCGTCCAGGCAGGAGTCAGCATTCCTGGATTGTTAGCTGCACGGGCCCGGATATTTGGGTTTTTCTTTTCCTTTTCCCTTTGCTTTCTTCTCTTTCTTCACTCCCCCTGTCTCTCTCCTTCCTTCTTCCTTCCCCCCTCCCCCTGCCTTTCTCCTTCCCTCCCTCTCTCCTTTGAATGACTTTGCTGCCACGTGTGCAGTTTCACAGGGTGCCACACGCAGAAGGGTCCCGCACTTCGTTCAAAGCTTTGTTGTTGCTGACTTAATAATTTTTGAGCGACGGCGCCCGCGTTCTCACTTTGCACCAGGCCCACAAAGTGCGCAGTTGTGCTGTGTGTCACCAAGGCCGTTCTCTCTGCTGGCCTGTCCCTCTGTTTCTGACTCCTGGCACATGATGGACTTCCAGGAAATACCGATCGAATGGAGTCATGGCACACTGGGTCCAGTGCCCCTTGCCTCGCCTCTGCTCCCTGCACCCGGCCCCTGCCTAGACAGCGTGTGAGTGTGTGTAATTGTGTGCAGGAAACTTTGGCCGAGTGTGCGGGATGGATTAGATTTTGCCCTGTGTCTTGGAAAGTTTCGTTCCGATTTGTGGTCCAGCGGCCGTCCCAGGCTCCAGTCCTGTTTGGGCTCAGCCATTTCTTCCTGAGAGAGACTGAGCCACCGAGGGCCTGAACCAGGCAAATCCGCTAAGCTGGGAGCAGCGCGAGGTCGCGAACCCTTGTGAAGGAGGCACAAAGATCTTTTCTTCTAGTCCAAATTAGTGAAATTGCCAGAAGCTGTTGTCATGTTTCAGCTAGGTCTGAGGGGTTAGGAGTTGGGATGGGCTTTCCTTTCTTTGCGCTGATGACCAGGCCGCCTGGCTGTTCTTTCGTAGATTAGAATCGACATGAACTGAGAAATGTCTTCTTTGTGCAAAGCGGCTGTCCTTGGTCTTGCAGCTGCCTGGGAGGTCTGCACATCCCGCTGGAATGAGAGACGCGGCCAGGCTGGCGAGGGTGCGGGGCGGGCTCTGTGCTTGCAGGCGGGGTTGGGGCTGTTATCTGGGTCGGGCTGTTTGGTGCCCTGCGTTGGTTCTGCTGTCCCCCCGAGTCCTTCGGACAGGCTCAAGAAGGTGACCTCCCAGGGTTGCCAAGTCGACCAGTTCCAGAGCCCAGGCAGGCACGCATACAGAGGGAGTAATGAGGGGTTAGGGAGGAACACCATGTTGGCACCTGGCAGCCAAGGGACAATGAGCTGGGGTGACGGTGTGACGTCCGGGACAGAGGACATCTGGCAGTGGCCAAGCCCCTCTCCATTTTCTGCCTGCGCCCACTACTCTGCATTACCTACCCGGTCCGCCAGGTGCTTGAGTTTTCACTTCCTGCTTTCTAGTCACACTAGGTATTTTTTCATCAGTTCCAGAGGTGGCTTTCAGACCACATCTTACAGAGGCTGGTAGGGGCTAAGACTGTGCAACCTGCAACTGCCTGGGTTCAAATCCTGGCTCCGCCCCCGCTAGCTGTGTGGCCAGTGCCTTAACCTCTCTGTTCTTCCATTTCCTCATCCGATGGAGCCGACCACGGAACCTACGGCTGTAGGGGGCGTGAAAATGGGTTAATACACGTCAAGCGCTTCGAAGGGCACCTGGCACTGAGTGAGCGCTTGGTGACCGTCAAATGCTGTTAGTTAATCAAATTCACCCGGAGCTTTTTATCACCTCGCATGCACCTACATAAAAGGGGGCACCTGCCTGCACCTGCAGTAGGCAGGCGATGTGTAAAGGACCAGGCGACGTGTGCTCACGGACCTGCCAGCCGGGCGCCCCTGAGACATGGGTGGTACTGTCTTCCAGCTCCTTGTCCTTGCCTTGTCTTGGGCCGGGAGCGGGACCTTGGGCTTTGGACCTGGTCCTGTCATTTGCATGATGTGTGGCTGTTGGCAGATGGCCTCACCTGCTGGGCTTCCACCTGGAGCCGTTGCCTCTGGGGCTGCCGGGTGGGGTGGGCGGGCTTCCCTGCGAGAAGCTCCAAGTCGCCTCTGCTGCATCGGGGAGCTCTGAGTGGGTGACTTTATTGGCTTTCCCCGTGAGGGAGATGTTCTTCCCTTCAACAACTCAGAAACTCTGCTCCTTAGGCAGTGGAAATGCAGGTGTAAACAGGAGACGCGTGCGAGAGCTGTGTCTTCCAACATGGCAGATGATCACAGAAGCTCGAAACCCACGTAACCACCCAGCATGAGAGCGGATCCATAGGGCGTTTCCATACAATGGGGGCTCTCAGCAGTGCGCATCGATGCCTGTGAACTTCACAGTGTAACGTGGAGCGGGACATACAAATTGCAGAGGCCCAGCGTGGAATTACTATTGGTGTGAAGTTTAAGATCCTGGAGACGATACCACATTTCCTAGCAGAAGTAGAGGTCATATATTGTAGTCGAAGTAAAAACAGACGCAGCCCCGATGAACTCCGAGTTCAGCAACCCCAAGTTCAGGACGGGAATGTGGTCGGCGGGGGAGCCCAGGGCCTTCAGCTGTACTTGCGATGACTTGTTTCTTCAGTTGGGTGGTGGACGTGCGCACTCATTATATCGAACACCCTTTGGTATAACTCAAATAGCGCGTAATAGATTTTAGAGTGTTTTGTTGAACAAAAGTTTGGATAACTAAGAAAAATAAGTCTGAAAGGTACTGGACCAAAGTCCCTGATTTCCTCCCTGGCCCTGGCCCTCTAGGACCCCCTGAGTGTCCCCAGAGGCCATCAGGGTGACCTTGGATTCCCAGGTGGTAGGGAGGTGCAGTGGTTAGAGAATCTATTGATAACAGCGGTGGCTGGTTTGACCTGGTGACCTTGGATAAGAACCAGGTCCTCTGTGGGTGTCACTTTCCTCAACTGTGGACTGGGAAGAATTAGATCCTGTAACTACAGTTGACCCTTGAACAACGAGAAGGTTAGGGGTGCCAACCCCCTCACCGAGTCGAAAATGCACATATAACTTTTGACTCCCCCAAAACTTGGTTGTCTCTCGGTATCTGCAGGGGAAACCCCCTCACCCAGTCGAAAATGCACATATAACTTTTGACTCCCCCAAAACTTGGTTCGTCTCTCGGTATCTGCGGGGGAATTGGTTCCAGGGTCGCCCTGCAGATATCAAAATCCGCGGATGCTCAAGTTCCCTAAATAAAAGGGTGTAGATCAATGCACACCATGGCCCCCTGCACCCACGGACCCTCAACCACGGATCAAAAGCAGTACGGGTATTTACTGAAAGAGGTGTAAGTGGACCCGTGTATGTAGTTCCAAGGTCAACTGTGTACCTCACCGTGTGTGATGCTGCCTGTCGTGGCTCCGAGCTGGGGGCGTGGTGACTGTGTCGTACGTAGTAGACTCTTAGTGATAATAATGGACAGTACTTTCATCCCCAGAGTGGAGGAAGGAAGTGGGGGGGGGTGATGGGGACACGGCCCCCAGCAGAGACCTCTGCTTCCCTAGCTCCTGACGCCTCCTCCTGAACGAGGCTGCTGTCTCAAGTTCAAAGCCCCTTGAGGACCCATCGGTTTTGAATCACACTGCTCCCAAGCCTCTTTTGTTCTGGCCACACACACTGCTTCTTCTCTCTTGGCTACAGGCTGACCCTGACCCATCACAGATCCCGTGGCAAACGGTGAACTCAGACTGACCTCCCCATCCTGCCAGGCTGGGGACCGACTCTGGGGTGTTCTCCGGGCTGGGACGGCGGCCGTCCCTCTCGGTGACACAGAGTGGTGGTGGCAGCTTGTTGACCCTCTGCTCGAGGGCGGGCCTTTCTCTCTGAAGGTGGGAACTCTGGACCCCAGAGGGCAGGAACTCTGATTAAACCAAGAGAACGGAAGAAGGGGCCTGCTCTCTGGCGGAGCAGTCAGGCCTGGCGGCCTTTTCAGAACCACATACGTCCTTTGTCACGCGGGCTGGCCTGTCCCGCTGGCCACCTGCTGTGCACTGGGTTATAGGACAAGTTCCGTAGGCTTTGTGGGGACAGGGGAAAATGAAAACCTGGAAAAAAGGGGGAGAAAGGGCCCAGCCCCACAGCTCCATCGGCTCTGGGGGAGGGTGTGCAGGGTCTGGCCAGCACACAGAGCGGGGTGTGCACGGCAATGGGGGGGACATCGCCCAGGCTCCCCGCTTTTGATGGAGCTAGCCAGAGAAAGCAGACGTGTGCGTGGGGGAGCCCTCAGGCTCTTTGGTACCAGACGGTGTGGATTTGGAGCCCCAGTTATTTTTCACAATTGTCTGAGAACGCCAACAGCCCACACCTGGGAAGCTCAGGCTGGGTCCTGCCGGAGAGCAAAGCCGCCGTTCCTGTGGGAAGCTGAGCTCGTGGGCCAGGCAGCCCTGAGTGGGCACCCACAGTGAGCACGGCACACCATGCTCCTTACCACCCCCTTGCTTTCTCATTCACCCCCTTGCTGGGACCTAGATCTGGGGTACTATGTCCTAGCAGGGGAAACCCTGATAGGTATTTCCCTCTGCCCTCTGAGCAATCAGACACCCCCTTTATTAGCACAGAAAGCCAAGTCGAACGATGGGCTCATTTTCCTATGAAATGCTGAGAAGCGATGACATCGGTGAGGGCATTTTTGGCTTCCAGAGACAGAAATGAAACAGGGCATAGCGGAATGTGTTGGTTCATAGAATTGAGAAGCTGAGGGGTAAAGCTTCAGGTGTGGCTTGATCCAGCAGTCCAAACAGTGTTTCCAGGACCTCTTCTTGTCGTGGGTTCCCCGTGAGGACTCGCTTAGCTCTGTGCATCCACAGGGGGAGAAGACGTCGAGCCTGGAGGGAATAAATAAAGAGTTCTGCCAAATATTTTAAGCAGGAGTCCAGTGCCCCGTTATCGCTGGGCTGCACTGGGTCTCTGGCTGGGCCTCGGGCCAGGACCCCTTCCTGGAAATGAGAGAGGAATCACTGCTGCCTGAAATGGGGGCAAGGGAAGAGGTAGTTCTCAAGGGAAAACTGGAGTGCAGGTACCTGAAGGGGGACGGATGCCCAGCGCGTGTCCACGGGGACCCAGTAGGAGCGGATGGTCTCAGGGCAGCACAACTCGTGTTCCTGACAAGGACCGAGCCTCCTGAGTCCTGAACTCAGCCTCCGGCCTTTGGGGCCCTGCCTGGCTCCTGGCCTTCCTCCCGGAGCCGCGCGCTGGAACCGTAACAGCAGTGGCCCCACCGGCGAGCGAGTCTGACCCCGAGGCCTCATTCCTACAGGCGCCAGAGAGGAGATCGGAGCAGAGAAATTGCTGGTCTGCATGAAATTTAGATTTATTCTGTTGGAGTTAATTGTAATCTTTATTTGCTCCCGAGTGATTCATTCTTATCGTTCTTATTATAGCTGAGAAAATTAATTTTTATTCTACCATAAAGGTGGCTGTAATAATCTCAGTTCAGGGAGGGGAACTCCTTTAATAAGATTTGCCAGGAGGCTTTGAGACAGTCAGCTTTCATTAGCACGAGCAGCCAGCCTGTTGCCCTGGAGAGGATGTGAGGGGGTCCCCGTGGGACTGGCAGAGTGGGCTTGGCCAGGAGAAGAGAGCGGTGTGTTTGTTCTGTGGAGGGTTCAGGCGTGTTTTCATTCCCGTCTTTAAGTAGAGGGGAGACCCCGAGAGCAGGAGCGGGGCGCTGAGCAGATCTCCGTTCCCTTAACCGATTTCAATGGAAACAGAGGCATTGAAATGAGCCCTGAGCCTGCTGGGGACTCCACGTAGCAGAACCGGATGAGGGAACCGGCTTCTGAGGTCAGACACGCCGTGTACATGGGGACCACGGGGACTTGCAAAGCATGCCCATCCTTTAGAAGGAGCAGGTATCCTAGCCCTGTCACCTCTGATTTGCAATTTCTAATCCTGATAGCTCTGAACACGGAAGTGTCCTGGGTAAACTCCGCACCCCCGTTTGGTGGTGGAACCTCCCCCAAATTCATTTACAGCTTCCTTCCATTTAAGACGCGTGTTCATATCTCTGACTTCAGGACCCTGATGTGTTATTTAGATGAAAGGACGCCACTCCAGATCCCATGAAAGGTGCTACCGATATTCAGTCGTCTGCAGGGCACTCTGCCTTTCTCAGTCAGAAAAACGAGCAACTGAGAGTTCTGGGAAAGAGGTGTTAGGTGTGTATGGACCGCAGACCCGGTGTTGTCTGATTTTCTGATTTTGGGGAGAGAAAGCAGAGGCCCTGATTTTCTGGGGAAATTTCTCAGTTTCTGTATGTCAGTGATGGGTTCCACGTTTACATTTAAGCTTCTGAGGACAGAAAAAGTCCATCAGGGAAATGCAAATCGCAGTCTCTGTAATGAGGCATCGCTGCACCACCAGCTCCCAGGATGGTTAGAGCAGAGACTGTGAGGTCAGGAGTTGGCCAGGATGTGGGAAAGCTGGAACCCTCTCCCCCAGTGGCTGGTGGAAAGAGAAAATGGGACAGTAGCTTTGGGAACCAGGTTGGCGGTTTCCTAAAAAGTTCAACATAACCTGCCCTGCGACCCCGCCGTCCTACGCGTGGGGAGCTACCTAAAAGATAGGAAAGACTTGCTTAAAAATGTTCGGGACACCTTTATTCATCATCGCCCCAAAACTGAAAACAGCCCAACTGTCCATCTAGTGAGTACATGAACACACTGGCATAGGTGGACCATGGCATGAAAGAGCAAGTCATACAACAACGTGGGTGGCTTTCAAATAACCATGCTGAGTGAAAGAAGCCAGACCTGGCGTCTGCATTTATCTGAACATCTGTGGGTACGGATTCCTAGAACAGGCAGAAATGCGGAGACAGACAGACAGCAGATCCGCAGTTGCCGGGGGCTGTGGGGTGGGTGTGGGGATGACCTGCAGATAAGCACAGGGAACTTTTTGGGGTGCTGGCAGTGTTCTAAACTGGATTGGGGTGATGGCTGCACAGCTGTATAGATTCCCATAGAATTGCACCCTTAAAATGTGTGCATTGATGGTATGTGACGTGTACCTCAGTAAAGCCACTAAAATGTCTGAAGACAAAATACACTCCCATGACTCAAATTTCAAAAAGTGTAAAAACAAATATAGTGAAGAAAAGCGATTGTAATAATTGTAATTAAAAAGCCCTCCCCTGCAGCAATCCAGTTCCTTCTGCGCAGGCAACCAATATTATTAGCTTTCCCTCAGTGTGTTCAGAAACACTTCAGGCTTGGAAAAGTATATAAATAGATTCGTCTATGCATAAAAAATACATATGTTATACTATATATAGTTTGCTTTCCCCTCCCAAATACTAGTAAACCATGAATACTATTTTGCACCTAGTTTTTTTTCACTTAACACACAACATGTCTTGGAGATGTTTCTCTAACAAAGGGCCGCATTTTTTCTCACGTGCTGTCATTTCACTTCCGTCGTCGGCTAGCTCATAAGTGAGGTCGCCACTCTATGGGTGAACAGTTGGCTCGTTTCCAGCCTGTGGCCACTACAAAAATACTTGGCTCGATTACTTTGCCGCACGGTACCTCTCGGCCTCCTTATCTTTATTTAAAAAAAAATTTATTGTGGTGACATTGGTTAATAATTATATAAGTTTCAAGTGTACAATTCTGTGATACATCACCTGTCTATTGCAGTGTGTGTTCACCGCCCAGAGTCAGTTCTCTTCCCGTCACGATATATGTGTGACCCCTTTTCCCTCTTCACCCTCCCCCTACCCACACCCCTCTGGCGACCACCATACTGTTGTCTGTGTCTATGAGTTTGTTTGTTTTGTCTGTTCATTTGTTGCCTTTTGTTTTATATCCCACATAGGAGTGAAATCATACGGTTCTTGTCCTTTTCCATCTGACTTATTTCACTCAGCATGATACTCTTAAGATCCATCCATGTTGTCCCAAATGGCAGGATTTCATCTTTTTTTTTTTTTAATGTCAGCCTCCTTCTCTTTTAACGGAGCTGATGGTAGCACCTCCTTACCTCACATAGTTGGAGTGAGGATACGGTACCCTACGGTACCTGGTGCCCAGGAACCCTAAAGCATCAGCCGGCACAATAATTACTTCCCAGGAGAATGTTGTACGTGGGTTGTTTCACGTGTGCAGGTGTGTTAGTAGGATGAACTCTGAGGAGAGACGTTACTCAATCAGAAGATATGTGCACGGTAATCTCGGGTGGATTTTGCCAAACTATCGATTTTACTCCCTCGAATGATGAATGAGATCATGTCCTTATAGCCCCACCAAACTGCACCAGACTCCAAAAGTCTGGTCTTTTGGGTTTTTGTCAACCAAAGAGGTACGATATGGAGTCTGCTAGTTTTGGAGAAACCCCCCTGACTTTAATGAGGTTCCAACAAAACTACCCGAGGCCAGTTCCTGCCCCGGGCTCATGGGATAGACAGTTCTCTGTGGGAAATGCAAAACGGAGAGCATTCTGGGGTCCTTGCCCCAGAGATGGCTGGTACCCGCGGGACGATGTTGGAGCCCCAGGCACCAACTGCATCCCATTTGCCATTTTTGCAAATAGAGTAAATGATGCAAACGGGTCCTCAGGACACAGCTGCCAGTGGCTTATGTTTGTCACCTCGCAGGAGCATATGGGTAAGGTAAAAACACAAATGCGTGAAACCCAGAGAAAAGCACAACACCCCAGCCGGCCAGAAGCCTTTTGAGTTCTCATCAAAACCTGAATGTTTTAATGCACCTGCCCAGTGGGTGACTATGTGAGAAGCCTTCCCAAACCAGGCCACCGGGAAGTGACATTAAATGCACCCGCTTTATGGACGTGGAGCAATTTTCCTCTGCAGCCCTGCTTGTTTTGGATTAGACTGCTAGGAAAGTTAGGCAGCATTGGAGAAATGATTAGAAAGTGATATGTCAATATAGTTATTCATTAAGCATTCAAAGGATTGTTATTTGAATGCATGGATTGTGGCATTTGAAAGTCATTGATCCGACAGTTGACATTTTTGCAAAGAATTCCAGAAACCCAGGGCCTCCGTTATCTGATCTGAAGCTGAGCTCATTTTTTATGATGCAAAAAAGGCGCTTGGTTCCTGTATTTCCGCCCCCCCCCCTCTCGTGTTCACAGGACCTTTGTGGTTTTTGTTTCCAACTTTTCAGTTGGATCTTTCTGGCTTCCTGTCTTCTGGTGACGATTTCTCTCCTTTATACACAAGCCATGGAAACTCACAGGGTGCCATGGATTCGTCTTTCATGTGCCTCATGGAGTGAATTGTGTGCATACAAGGATTGCTCATATAGGATGCAGTGACTTCACCCAGCCGCTCCGACTGTATCTCTTAAGGATCTGGTCTCTCGCTGACTTCCGGTTTGCTGTCCATGGTGCTGGCCCCTGCAGCTCTGAGCTCCCTGCCTGGCATAATAACACCCCTCTGCGGTTCTCTGGCCCTTAGCCCCACACCACACTGTTCCTGGGACGAATAGAGGTCTCTTTGGGGGAGCCTCTGTGCAAGTCCACAGATTTTCCATCTCCTTTAGTCGCCAGCACTGGGTCACATACCCATTTATGACCAAATCGCCGAGGTTTTTTCCCCAAAGGGAGAGAAGAGAAATAGGTATTGGGGAGGCATCTAACAAATGCTTGATAATAGGAAAAAGACTCATAATGGTCCTCTAGCACTTGGCCTATCTCCGTGCCTTTGAACGTACGAGGAATCGATTTGTGATCTGTTCATGGCTTTTGGGGAGAAGTACTCTATCCTTGCGTGATTGGTCTTGAGCTCAGCAATCTCTATTTCAGTATTTCAGATTCTGCTGAAAAAGCTACCTACCCCCTTCATTGACCTGTTTTCAATAAAGATGGTATGAACTCAAAATGGGGCATGCACTGACATTCTGTCGTCATAGCAACCCAGGTGGTAAACATCAGCTTAATGCTCTTTTGACGGGGGTGGCAGGTATTAGGAATTGGGGGCATTTGAGTAAAGCTGAAGATCTGGTGCTGTGGTCTCAGCGCCGTTCTGCACGGTGGAGTGTCTGTCTGGAAAGGACGCCACTTCTGTCGCCCCCAGGGGACATCAAAAGGGAATGGGTTGGAGCTACCAGGAGAGGGTTTGGGACCAGACCCGAGGGGAGGGTCCTGTAACTCCTATTTTGAGCCGCCCTTTACGGCCACACTTCTTGAAAGAGCTGTCTGCTCTTTTTTTTTTTTTTTTTCGAGCCGTCCTGCCAACTGTTGGCAGCTCAGCGGCAGCTCAGCTCAGGCCGGGAATTGAACCGGCGACCCTGTTGCTCAGAGCTCGCACTCTTGAGCAAGCTCTTAACCAACTGAGCCACTCGCCCGGCCCCAAGCTGTCTGCTCTGATGCTTCCCTTCCTTGCGTCCTGCTCCGTCCTTCTCACCATCGTCGTGTTTCTTGCCGACTGCCCGCTAAGGTCATCAGAGCTGTGGCCAAACGCTAGGGCTGCTTCTTGGGAATGGCTCCCTCCTCAAAAGTTTCTCCCGCGTCCCACTGGCATTTCTGACAACACACGCACCTGCTTTCGCCCCCCTGTTCCTGGATGCCTTTCTCACCTTCTCTGCAGGCCCCTAGTCATCTGCCAGCCCCCTACATGTTAGGGGCCCTCTTCCCACTCTTATTCCAGTGATGTCCATCGCCCCTCCCTTCTGACGACGCCTAAATCCCTCCCTCACTCCGAGTTCTCTCCTGAGCTTCAGCATCTAATGCATGACCTCACGGGCATTTCTACTTATGGGGCCCACATGTATCTCAAACTCAATCTGTCCCAAGCAGAACTCATCACCATCCCCCAAAATGCTGCCATGCCCTGTCTCAGTGACTGTCCCCCACTTTTGCCTGAGCCTGAACCCAACAAAACTCTTTTTCCTCTCAACACCCTTTGCCCTGCTGCCATATTGAATTCATTTCCAAGTCCTCTCAACATCTCTTGTTGAGATGTTGGCCTCGTCACGCCATTCATATGTTGAAGCCCTGAACCCCAATGTGATGGTATGGGGTGGGGGGGGCTTTCGGAGGTGATTAGGTTCAGATGCAGTCATGAGGATGGGGGCACCCACGATGGGTCAGTGCCCTTGTAAGGAGAGGAAAACATAGCAGAGCCTCCTGTCTGCCATGTGAGGACACAGGCAGACGCTGGCCATCTACAAGCAAGGATGACACCACACACTGAATCAGCCGGCACCTTGACCTTGGGCTCCTCGGCCCCCAGAACTGTGAGAAAACGAGTGTCTGGTGTTTGAGCCATGCCGTCTGTGTATTTTGTGTTGTGCTGACTAAGACAAATGGATGTGCCTGCCCATCCCTTCCGATACCCGCAGAACGCAAGGACTGGAGCACCTCCCCGCCTCCCTCCTTCCCCTGTTCCCCAGGGCTGAGGCCGTCACCGTGGGGACCAGGTGGCCCAGATGCAGGCTGATTCTCCAGCCCAGGTCGCCGCCTGCTCCAGAATCCAGGCTCCTCTCCCACCCTTGGGTTTGGGGAGCTTGGAGGAGGCCGGAGGCCTGGGCAGGGCATAAGGGACCCCTGGCTGGACGGAGAGCGGGCGATGGGCTGGTTGCTTCCGTGGGGAGAGTTCCCTAACAAGCGTCTCAGAACTGGATGGCTCCGTCCCCGAGTCCCTCTCTGTCAGCACACAGGCTGGTGTCATCTCTGTGGGGATCAGCTTTCTGAGGTCTTCTCCCCGCTGGCCCCTCAGTGCCCAGGTGGCCTCTGTGAGGGAAGAAGGTTGGGGACAGTTTTCCCGTCAGAGACTTGGAGAGGCTTCCATGGGAGTGAAAGCCGCTGAAACGGGGAAGAAAGGCCCTTTCATGAAACTGCCAGAACTTGCCTGGGAGGAATGTGACCGATTCAGGCAAAAATCATCTCTCCTCGCCTGGCAACTTCTCAGGATGAAAGCAGTGGACAAAGGGGAGGCGGAGCCTGGGCTTCCAGCATTTCGGAGTGGGGGGGTCTCAGGCGGGCAGCCTGGCGCTCCCGGCTCAGTACCCCTGCTGTGTGTTTCTCCAAGTCATAAGGGGCACGTGATGTTTCCTGCCTTGGGGTTCACGGTCACCCCCTTGCAGAGCGCAGGGAACCTAGTCGTGGTGGGACCTCCCCCACCGCTGCTTTGCTGCCCCTTTGCTCCCGGGGAGGTGACACCCTCTCACTGAAGCCCACCCGGGCTGGGGTTCTGTTACTCGCCAATAAAGAATGTGGTCACGCGGGGCCATCAGGCTTGGCTAATGGTTCGCTGCCCGGAAGCAGCCATGGGTCTTGGTTAAAGTCTCCTAGTCGCCCCGAATCTCGGTGTCAGCTCTGGAAATCCGGAACAAGCCCGATTCTTCTGCACGGTGGTGATAACCTCGGCCACTAGGTGGCAGTGTCGTCACGCCCGAGGTCCCTGTTTCTGCCCAGGCGTCCAGAGAGGGGAGCCCGGGTCCGGGGGCAGCTGGGGCGAACCCAGCGTCTGAACTGGGGTGTCCCGGGCTGGGTCCAGGCGCTTGCACCGCGGCATCCCCAGGGACCTGCCTCTACCTCCCGGGATGCTGTCCCCTGTTGTCCCTTTGTTCCCAGGCGGACTCTGCCCCACACAGAATAAGCTCTGAATTACATCTGAGAAAAAAGGGACTGAGGTTCCCCAAAGCTGTTGTGAAGCGATTTTACCTATGACTGGGGTCCGTGGCATAGCCCGGGGGCCAGTGCCGTGAGGAGGGTTCCATTCCTCGCCTCGCGTTCTCTGTGGGTTTTATTCTGAAGTCTTCTGGGCCATAGTATCAGTTGAGGGTAATACTGGATGGAGCCCGCCTTTGCTTTGGCTGAATGGAGGCGACCGAGCCTGGCACGGCAGCAGCCTTGAGGCCAAGCGGAGGAAAATAAGCAGAAGCTACAGGTTCCAGGAACCATTGGAGAGCGGTGGTTAGAGCCTGGACTCCGGAGCCCAATCTCTCACATGCTGTGTGACTTTAGGCATGTTTCTTGACATCTCTGTGCCTTTGTTTTCTACTCTGTAAAATGGGCATAATATTACTTATAGAATTATGTTATTTATATAATTATATAATAATAGTAATAATATAACACTATGAGAAGAATATCCTACCTCACAGGCTTGTGTAAAGAATAAGCGAGTAAAAAGCTAGTGACATACAGCAGTTAGCGCAGTGATTAGTGAGAATACGTATGAATTTTATCAGGCAAGTTAACAGTTCATGTGTTACTTCCTTTTATTGTTATCAATTTTTTAATGTAGGTTTATCATCTCTTCTCAGTTAATGTTTTAAGTTCCTCAAAAGCTGGCCATCTCCCCTCTGCTTGTCTTTTTCGTCACAGCTCTGTACTCCCTGCACCCCAGGGCCCCTTTACTTTCTTGATTGTCCCCCAAAATTAACTCGGACAGAAAGTATGCTTAAGTTTTTGTTTTGTTTTTTGGTGGGGAGGAGGGCAATAGGTGAGAAAGGGTTTTCAAGCAATTGAATAGCCAACAGGATGTTGGAGAGACATTTAAGGCGTCTGAGATCATGACGTTTAAACTCCTATTAAAAAACCGTCTTGGGCCAGCAGAGTGGCGTGTTGGTTAAGAGCTGGCTTGGGACACCAGCTATGAGCAGCAGGACCCCAGTTTGGATCCCACATGAGGGCCAGTGACACTGCGCCCTCTACAGCTAAGATGCTGAACAACAGCTCGACCTGGAGCTGGGCTGCAGTGAGTCACCGGCAACGGCATAGGCTGCAGCCCCTGCTGCAGTGGGCTGCCGTGAGCTACCGTGCATGGCCGGCAGCCAGTGTGAGCTGCCAAGAGCCACCGTGAGCAGCCGTCCAGTGACTGGCCACCAATCTGCTCCAGAAGAGCGCAATGATAATACCAACATGGGCCAGTGAAGCAACGTCCTCCACAACTAGACTGAAGAACAAAAGGACAGCAACTTGTCTGTTCCCCNCAGCCAGTGTGAGCTGTCAAGAGCTGCCATGAGCGGCCGGCCGTTCAGAGGCCAGTGACTGATCTGCTTCACCCAGGAAGAGCACAGTGATAATACCAACATGGGCCAGTGAAGCAACGTCCTCCACAACTAGACTGAAGAACAAAAGGACAGCAACTTGTCTGTTCCCCTTCCCCCGATTCTCCAGCACTATTCCCCTGCCCCAATTCCCCCCAAAAATAAAATTAAAAAAAACCAACAACAAAAAACCGTCTTGACGATTCACTACAGCAGACCGTCCAGGGAGCAATCGTAAAGACTGGGTGAGGTTTGTTTCCCATCATCTGGTTTCTTCATGTGTTTGAGAATAGTGGACCGCCTTAAAAGAATAAGGAAGAGAAGGAAAGATAATCCATGAACGATTTTGGATTGGCCCAAGCTAGCCATGGTTCGTGGTGTTTTATGGTATTGGTCAAATGCTTTTCCTGGATCTGTGGAGATGATCATACGATTTTTACATTTCATAAGATGGTGTACCACTCATCTTTTCCTTGTGCGATACCAGTTGTAAACTAAAATGTAAGAGCAACTAACCCACATGCAGAGCCCTCCAAATGACACGTTCGCCTTTTGTCGCTCAGACGCGCAGACGCGTTTTGCTGCACAGAATGAGCTCAGCTGCTGTCATTTCACTTGCCGACGGGCACACGTTCTACCAGCTCTCTGCCTTCAGCTCCCTGATGAGTCAGGAAGGACGGGAAGGGAAGGAACTATTTTCCCCTTTCCTTCCGTGTGATCTATATTCAGCGTGAGCTGTTGGCTAATATAGAAAAATAACAGGAGTAAGAAAGAACAGGATAGGGCTTCTTAGTTGGTTGTGTTTCTTAGCAGGTTCTTGCCTATTTCCTGCATTTGAAGCACGTCCTGGTTTGAACAGGAGGTATGTCTTATCCGAGCTGTCAGTGTCCCTGCTTACTCAACGTAGATGTAACACACTTACCTGTCTGGCTTTGAGTCTTGCCGAACTCCCACGCATCCTGGGCTCTCTGCAATTCTGTGCTCCTGTGGCATCCAGACTAGGATTTGCAAACAGGGCATCAAGGACCCGCAGACAAGCACGTATCTCCTTTTTCCCGTGCACGCTTCATGGTCCCATTAGATCACTTGCAAAGCACAAGTTCAAAGATGGATCTCTTAAGAATTTTAGAGGTGAATGCCACGACGACAGAGCATTAAACCAAGCACGGGCCCTTCTGAGCTTGGGACCCTGTGCGATGGCATAGGTCACACAGCCATGAAGCTGGCGCCGTGTACACTTCTGTTTGGACACTGCCCGCTGAGATCACGTTTGAAAACTTGATTCCCTAAAGTAAACACATTAGCCCTCTAGTGGCTATTGGTCTGTTTTGGGCCCTGGGTTCAGATTCTCCAACTTGTGTTTCAAAGGGAGTATGTCAAACTCTAAGTAACACATTGCTGCAGGGTAATTGCTAATATGTCCGGTTTGCGATCCCAGGCGTATCCTGAATTTTCTTTTTCAACTTCAGTAATGTTGAGAGTAGTATTGGTAGTAAATAAATCAGCTCTGACCTGATGTAAATAATTTCATTTGGGTAATAGAATGAATTTTTGTCTTGCTTCCTATGAAGAACAATCTTGCTCTTCTGGTCAAAATGGTACTCTGATTGATGATGCTTTGGGGACCACCCCCTTCAAACTTCAGCCAAAACTGATCTATCACCAGGCTCCTGGGAAGGGCCACGTGACTATGGCTGAGCCAATTGGAACAGGTCATTTCCCTTGCCACACTGATTGGCTCAGAGATGGGCATGTGACTCAGAGATAAGGAGATGTTCTGAGATTTTTTTTTCCTATGACTTTGGGAAAGAGACCCTCGCATTTTCTGTTGGATTGGAAGGGAGGAAAATGTGAGGTTTGGGGATCTAAGCTTGCCACGACGTGGAGACTGAGAGTGAAGCCAGCTCCGCTGAAGAGAGCAGAGCAATGGATGAAAACGCATCTTGACAAAAACTTTTAAAATTTACTTTCAGTGAAATTCACTCTTTTTGGTGTATAACTCTTTGAGTTTTGACAAATGATAGAGTTATGTATTGGGTCTTCAGAAAAGTCATGACGTATTTTGTCTATGTTTTTCAAAGGTCATGTATTTATATAAAGAACAAAGATCAATCAATGATACATTGCCTGTTTTGTTCGATAACCTTTTGCCATCTTTCAGTGAGCTTCATAATTCCTCATCATAGAAGGACCTGTCTTTATTTGTGAAAAACTGAACAAGGTGCTTATTTACAGCCTCATCTGAACTGAACATTATACCACACAAAGAGTTTTAAAGAGAGTGAAACAAGTGGAAGTCTGACGGCGCAAGGTCAGGCGAGTATGGTGGGTGTGGCCACACATCCCTCCCAAGCTCCAATAATTTTTGACAGGTGATCAAACTTGTGTGTGGTCTCGTGTTGTCATGATGGAACACAACTCCTTTACAGTTAACAAGCTCTGGTTGTTTCTGGATGATGGATTCGTTCAAACTGTTCAATTTCTGACAGTATGCATTCAAATTGATTGTTTGGTTCCTTGGTAGGAGCTCAAAGAAGCACAACACCTTTAAATTCCCACCACACTGAGAGCATAGCCTTCCTCTGATGAATGTCTGCTTTTGATGTCATTTTAGGCAAATCATCACATTGAGACCAAGACTGTTTGCGCACCACATTGTTGTAAACAATCCACTTCTCATCACCAGTTATCAGTTGCTTCATAAAAGGATCGTTTTCCTCATGTTTAATGAGCATATTTCAGATGTTCATATGCACCATCAAATGAACTTCTTTGAGTTTATGCGGAACCCAAATATCGAGCTTGCTTATGTATCCCACCTTCTTCAGGTGGTTGTGAACACTTGAATGATGGATGTTCAATGTTTCTGCAATCTCTCGTGTTGTGTAACATGAGTTTGATTCCATCAATGCCTTTATTTTGTCGTCATCAACCTCGGCGGGCCTCCCTGACCAAGGAGCGTCATTGAGATCAAAATCACCAGCACAGAATTTCATGAACCATCATTGGCACTGACATTCTTGTAGAACATTGTCACCATAAACTTTATGCAACTTTTCACAAGCTTGACAGGCATTCTTCTCTTTATGGAAGTAAAACAGTAAAATATGGCAAAAATGCACAGTTTGGTCTTCTATCTTCAACTTGTTGTAAAACCTCCAAAACTCAACCAAATCGCTCAATTTTTTTTCTAGAATGAAGCTAAAACTGTCAGCTGTCAAATGACACAGCAATAACATAGCTGCGAATGACTCTAGTCCTCCCAAAACTGAACTAGTGCCATCTCTTGCAAACATGCTTCATGACTTTTTCAAGGACCCAATAGCCAACACAACCATTGGCATGTAGAACAGCTGCATCACTTGCACCTCAATCTTTTGCTTTGAATTTCAAACCCTCCCCCGCCCCAGTCACTGGCAATTCCTGATCTCGTCTCCATCCCTCTAATGTTGGTTTCTGAATGTCACATGAATGGAATCCTACAGTAGGTAGCTCTCCGAGGTTGCCTTCTTTCATTCAGCACAAGGTATTTGAGATGTATCCACATTGTTGTGTGTATCCATTTGTTCTTTATTGCTGACTAGTATTCCATCCAGTGGGTGTGCCGTGGGTCAAAGGACATTTGGGGACATTGGTGATGACATTGTTTAAACCCCGAATCTGGCCAGCCCTGAAGCTAGCCTACCCGTAGACTCTCCAGCTGTGACTGCCGTCAACTTCCAATTTTGTTTAGATGTGCGTGGTATGGGTTTCTGTGACTTGAAAGAATCGTTTTTGCTCTCAACAACACGATGAAGGGAAAGCTTGTCTGAGTTAGTGACAGGTCCAGCAAACAGGCTCCACACAGGACATTCCTGTTACTGGGTCCCCTCATGGGGTGTCCCTGATGGGTGGTCGGAGGTGACACCACTCGACACAGAGGGAAACGGCATCTCAGAGGGATGAAGTGACTACTTGTCTTGGTACATCAACTGAGCCAAAGGCAGACCTGGGACCCCAGCCCGGGTGTCCTCTGCTTCTTGTAAACCTCAGCTGCCTCCAATCAGACAGGGGCAGAGCTGTCAGAGCGACTTAGGGAATTCCCCTCTCTTCTTTAAACCATCTCCGAGGTGTCCGATTTAGAATAAATATAAATGGAAATGAGAACAAGGTCATCAATGTTTCCTACTGTTTAACAGCTGACGGTGCCTGCAGGAGGTCAAAATGATTGTCACTGAGATCTAGACAATCCGTTTAATAACGCTCTCCCTACATCTGGTGCCTCACGGAAACCTCTCACTGTTGGCTTATCAGCTCTTCACTTTTGCTTCCCCGAGTATCTTTATGCCCATGTTTCCTTGGCCAGAGCTCCTCACATGACCACGCCTGGCTGCAGGAGAGGCTGGGAAATTCCCAGGCTGAGCAGCCTATGTAATGCTGTGAATGGGAAGGTCTTTGTTTTGTGTTTTTGGACAGGTAGCCATCTCTCCCACAGACATGATGCCTTCGTGTCTGGATGAAGGCCACTCTCTCCTCACTCCCACACTCAGATTTCCAGCAGTGTGTTCGGCGCTGTCCTGCCCTGATTGGCTAGTTTTCAGTTCAGGCAGGTGTGTGTGTGTGTGTGTGTGTGTGTGTGTGTGTGTGTGTGTGTGTGTGTGTGTGTGTGTAGAAAATAAAATAGCGCAGCATGACTTTCACTGAAAGGCGACAGTCTCCCATCCTTCTGGATTTTTGATCTCCCAGCCCCGCTAGTCAGGTCCTGCCATCCCTGCTTTTAGTCCTTCCGATGATCGTTTCTAAATCTAATTCTATATACCATCCCCCTCTGTCTGCTTTTTGAGTTCACACAAGTAGACAGCACGGCTTTCTATATAAAAGAGGGGGGTTTAGTTGCTTGACACCCCTTCTTACTCCCTTTCTTACCAGTTAACATTGTATCTGGCTGCAAGTAACAGAGACCCCAGCCGCAGTGCCTTAGGCCAGTAGGAGATTATCTTATCTTGTTTTATTTGTCCTTTAATCTCGTGTTGTGCTAGCTCCTTCAGACTTCCTGCATTGCTTCGTGTCTTTGGTCTTTGGTCTTCATGGTGACACGGTGCCTGTCCCACCTCCATCCGCTCTTGGGATGTGAACCCAACACCCACGCTTGGGCACCTGCCCTGTCTCTCAAGGGTTAACTCAGTTTCCGTAGAGGAGAGCTGAGTTCTGACGGGACAAATACCAAGCGTCCTGCTTTTCACTCAGAGCTGGGACCTGGGAAGGAGGTGTGCCTGGAGGGGGTTTCCATCTATAGAATTTCGTCACTCCCAGGTTCAGCCATATTCAAACAATTCAGAGATTGTTTAAAGAAGAGAGGGGAATTCACCCCTGTCCTCACTGTATGTGCCCCAATGAGTTGAGTCCCCTAGGATCCCAGGGGGCAGAGCAGCCCACAAACACTCTTGCACCCACTTATTTTCTGCTACAGCTTTGTTGAAATATTTTATCCTCAGATGGCTCTCTTCCATTTCTCTGGACCTTTTTGTACTTTTATGCGTTTATTTCTGTGGCGTTTCTGTGGAGATGCGAGGAAATGAGTGTACTCAGCCTGCCACTTAAAATCCAATTCCGTATCTTTCTTTTTAAGGGGGAAATGCCAGTAGTTCTCTTAGATTGAATGAGCAAGACTTGTTTATTCTGCACAACTTGAAAACCCATAAAAAATAGAGCAGAAAGTTGAAAGGCTCCCATTACATCCCCCCCCACATGCAGACCTTCATCTTCAGGTAAGAGTCCCGTTGGGTTTGGAAGGGATGGGCACAACTTGACGAAACGATCCTAAAGTTAATCTAGAGACAAAAACGGCAAGACTAGCCAACAGAATTTTGAATAGTAATCTTTCTGTATTAGTTTGCGAGGGCTGCCGTAACAAAGTGCCACAAACTGGGTGACTAAAGCAACAGGGATTTATTTTCTCACAATTCTGGAGGCTGGAAGTCCAAGATCATGGTGTCTGCAGGGTTGGTTGCTTCCATGGCCTCTCTTCTTGGCTTCTAAATGGCCATCTTCCTTCTGTGTTGTCACATGGGCGTCCCTCTGTGTGTGTCTGTGTCCTAAGCTCTTCTCCTTGTAAGGACACCAGTCATGTTGGATTAGGATCTGCTCTAATGACCTTGTTTTAATTTAATTATCTCTTTACAGACTATCCCCAGGCACATTTTTTTTTCAATTAAAAATCCCCTAAGGGCCGGCCGAGTGGCTTAGTTGGTTAAGAGCTCGCTTACAAGTTTGAGCTCTGAGCAATAGCGGTTCGATTCCCGGCCCGAGCTGAGCTGCCGCTGAGCTGCCAACAAGTGGCAGGATGGCTCAGCTAAAAAAAAAAAAATTGTTAAAAATCCCCTAAACGATGAAGTCAAATAAAATACTTCCACTGGCCAGTTTAGTGTATGCTAGTTTTCAGCTGTATTAAGAGTCTCAGTTTGCATCGTACACCAAAAAAAACTTCAGATGGATTCAAGAATTAAATGTAATACTTGAAATTTGCTAAGAGGGCAGCGCTTAAGCATTCTTACTAAGAAAAAAAAATCAAGTTAATTCCTATTGAGTTAGCTTGATTGTGGTGATTATGTCACAAGGTATATGTACATCAAATCATCAAATTGTACACTTTAAATATATGCAATTGTTAATTGTCATAGACAGCTCAGTACAAAAAGAATTAAATATAAAAATGTAGACACACACACGCGTACCCATATACCCACCCAAGGCTAGGGGAAAGTAGACATGAGTGTATATTTGCTCTTAGGATGTTGGGGGACTTTCTTGGCATAAAAGCAGTGGTGGTCGTTGTGAAATAAGAGATCGATACTCTTCAATATGTTTTAAATCCTGTGCCTTGGCAGTTGTCTATGCAGCGTATTTGTACCCCCAGATCTTGCCAGAGAATTGCTCTCAAGGGCTCTGCCACTCACCTCTTTCTAAGACCTTGGCTGGTTTGGTAAGAAAGCGCATTTGTGGAGGTGGAGCCTGAAGGGTAGGACTCTCTAGGATCATAACCTGGATTTTATTTTTCTACGGGGCCAGACCTTCCAGGAGCTGCCAACTGTTCTTTGTCCTGGGCAGACGCGCTCTTGCGTGCCTTTTCTTTCTTATTACGCCCCTCCTTGTATGGAGGAGTGCCGTGGGAAGCACATAATACACTCACGGTGTATCGTAGGATAATGCTGTCATGTCCCTTAGGGGCCTCCGGAGCACCCAACAGGGATTTCTCCCAGAGCCAGGAAAAGCTTGGCTTCCTGCTTTTATCTTAGGGGTGGTGTCCAACCAGGGACCTCATCTTGTGCTTTGAGAGCCGGGCAATTCAGAGGCACATTTGCTCTGAATGTGCTCCCTTTGGTCACTGCCTAAGCTCTTAACAGTGTGCGCTGTGCCGGGTGACCTCTCCTCTGGCTACACATTGCAGTGGCTGAGACTGCCAGCTCTGCCTGGAGCTAGACTGCTTGGCTAGAATCCTACCCCTGCCACTCACGAGCTGTGGGACCTTAGCCTCCCCGTGCCTCAGTTTCCCCATCTCCAAGTGGGGATAATCAAATCTTTATAATCAAGAAGACTGTGAAGATGAAAAGAGTTAATACTTGTAAAATGCTTAACACAGTGCTTGGTGTGTCATAAAGATTATATAAATGATGACTAATGATGATGATGATGGTGATGGTGATGATGGTG
>NW_017731478.1:227094-253630 GCF_001890085.2 Hipposideros armiger | reverse complement strand
TTTTTCTCTATTTTATTTGTTCTTACTACTGTAATTTACAGTCATATTTAAGCCTTAGTAGACTTGCTGGTGTATGACCTAAGACTTGCCCTCAAGGTGATGAATGACTATTAATTGTTGAGTACACATGAATCACCTACTGTGTACCCAGTAGAGTCCTTGAACTTTCAGAGTGCTGGTTCTCCCCACTGCTGTTCAGTTGAATCAGCTAGGGAACATTGAAAAAATGCCCCCCCCGCAAGACCATGTAAATCAGTTCCGGTGGGCAGAACCAGGTATGATGTGTATGTTGTCTCCCATGTGTATTTACTCTGCAGCTGGGGTTGTGGATCCCAGTCTGAGAGGATACAGAAGCAGTTTCGATGTGGCACCATGTCTGAAAGGAGCTTACCTTTGTGGGGAGATGAAACAGGGGTCCATCTCCCCCTGAATGTCCCAGTCATATTTCCAGTAGTCTCCCTATCATCTCTCCTTCACCTCAACTTAAATGTGCCTGAACCGGATTCCTTCTTTCTTCAGACCGGATGTTATTCCCGTATTCTCTATTTCATTGATCGTTCTACAAGCCACAGTACCTAGGAGTCCACGATACCTGCCGCCATTCTGCAGCCTCTGATGGAGACACACAACTCTGGATTCCTGGCTGCTTCTCTAAGAGCTCCCACCTTCTGGTTTCACCTTATACATTTCTCTAGGGTATCCATGTATCCCTCTGGGCCAAGTAGGAATTATGGGACAGCCAAGAGATTGAGGAATAGGAATTCTTTCTTCCCTCAGCTTCCTCGATGCAAAGCTGTGTAGGGGGATACCTAGGGGCACACACAGTGGAGCAGTTTCCCAGGTGCTGTCCTGGCACCATCATTTACTAGATGTGCCTCCATGTTCTCTCCTGACAGATGGGATCTGCCAGTTAGTAAGTTATTGTCTCTTAGTTCCAACTCACCTTTCTGTTCTCTGGTGTGCGATGTTGGCGCTGGGAGTCTACAAACCACATTTCTCTTGGTCGCTTGTTTCCTGTTAGTCTCTACTGTTGGGGTGCAGTGGTCATAGGGGAGGCTGTGGGCCTGGAGCTGGGAGAAGGGACCTGCTCCCTCTTGTCTGTTTCCCATCTACTTCCTGTCTGCTTCTTGTCCACTTCCCTTCTGCTTCCTGTTTTCTCTATGCTTCTTATCTGCTTCCTGTTTCTGTGAACATCCCATGTTGGCCACACTGGGCTGCGCAGCTTAAGATCTGAGAAGAATTCTGGGACAAAGGGAAGTGTCAGTCCTGCCTGATGACCAGCTGGCACTGGTGGTCTCATGCTGTCCCCTCTCCCTCTCAGCTCCCGGTATATATTTTATTTGGTTGAGAAAGACAGAAACTCATCTGACCTCCTCGATCTTACTTCTGTACTGGTGGCTTTTGAATTCAATAGTCAAGTATTTGCTACCTTTTTTTGGTCCTATGGTCAATGGCTCCTGTTTCAAATGCTGAAGTGTGGAAGGACCTGGTCCCTAGGGCGAAATCAAGAAATACAGTTGCGGGTAGGAGCAAACTGAATGGGAATGTACAATATCGTGGCGCCACGGCTGCTCGCTAATGCATAAGTGACCACACACGATTGACCGACTTAATCTCAGAGTGTTTGGTCTACCTCGTTGCACTGGCTCCTCCTTCTGAGGCTCCAGGACGTGTGAGGTGGTTTGTAGGTAGTGACGCTCATCCATGTTTATCACCCCCTTGACGGTACGGCTTGCTGGATGTTCTGTCAGAGGCCGGGTGGAGATGCCCTGGCTCCGCTGTACCTATTTTTCTGTTCTATTGGGGACTCCAGGATGTACCTGGGATGGCAGACATAGTCACCTGCGACCAAAGAGAAATGGAAACCTCATAGATGTACAGGGGTTGTGTCCATGACCCTGTGAGCACTGAGCCCCAGCTCCTTCAGCTGACTTCTGGATGGCTAACTCCTTAGCCTCTTTGTAGAACCTTCAGGCAGTATGGAGAAGTGGAAAGGCTTTGGGACTGGGCAGAGCTGGTTTTAATCCTAACTTCGGCCATGTTCATATTGCTTCATTTCCCTGGGCCTCGGTTTCATCATTTCCCAGAAGGGACTAAGAGTACCCCATCTCACAACTGCTGTGATAATCAACCGATTAGCAGGTAACTATGCCCAGGTGTGTTGGTGCAGCACAGGTGCTCTGTAAGTGGTATGTTTCTCCTTTAAGTGAGATTTTCCCCTCCCGTGTGTGAACTGCAGCTCTTTGCTTGGCAAACCTAGCAACCAGCTAGTGACCACAGTGATGTGACATTTGAGAACGAAATGAATGGAGTGATAATGGGATCGACAAACGATTTGTTAATATAAATGGCATCTATTGACAACCCTGGGAAGACGCCAAAGAGAGACCGCAAAGGAACACAAAGAGTTTTATTCTCTGGAGCATTAAACCAAGGCGATCTTAATTGATGGACATTCACTCAACAAGTATTTATTTCGTTTCTTCTGCTGGGTACTGGAGAGGCAGCAGTAAACCAGACATCGTGTTTCTGCTCTCAGGGAGTTTGAGTGCTAGCAGAGAGAATGGATAATAAATAACTAAGCAAGTAAAAGTACAAGGGCTAATTTCAGATGGTGACAGTGACTTTGAAGGAGGAACTGATTAGTGACTGGATATATTAGTCAGGCTTGAAGCCAAGGAAACAAATCACTCTAGTTATTTCAACAGAAGGAATTTGATAAAAGGAATTAATTACTCCGGTGATGGAAGACCTGAGGAACCAAACTGGGCCTGGTAACGTATCATTTGGGAATGGTAAAGTAATCCAGAAGTTAATAACCGCAGGAAGCTGTTACCACCTCTTGGGCTGGAGGGACAAATCGAGGGAGATTGGGTCGTTAGACCCCAGAAGCTGGAACCAACCAGTAAAGAACTATAACTACTGCCTACAGGGAGTTGTGTCTACCATGGGGGTCCAGGACGGGGCTGGGATCACAGAAGAGACATGGTTCCTACCAGTAAATACTGCAGGGAGGAGACAAGGGTGGAAATGCCCTGGTCTCTCTCCTCTTCCCACCCTCCATCTTCCAACAGAGCTTCCCATTGGCTGACCACTCCCCGAAGCCAGGGAACAAGGGAGCTTGGGAAATGTAGTTCCCTGTAACGCAGCAAACAGGGGCAGGGCTGGAGTTGCTGGTCACAAAAGCCCTCCCACAGCTGAGACATCCTGACAAGAAGGAGCTGTCTTGCTCACATGGACAAGCGCAGAGTGCAAGGAGAAAGACACAAAGATGGCACTGAGTGACGCCGTGGAGCTAGTTGGGAAAACGCTAGGTTGCAGAGAGCATGGAGGATCTTCTAGACCCTTCCTCCGCCCCATGGATGACATCACTGCACCATTCTGAACGATTATAAAATCTTACAAAGGCCTCTTCTAGCCCCTGGCCACCATGACCATGACAGCAGTGGGGGTACCGAGGTGATGGTGCATTATCAGGTATTAGGGCCACGCTTGGGCAGATCAGTGAGGAATTTCTCTTGCTGGTGGTTTTCAAAGACCTGGTCACTGGGTCCTCTGGAAAGAGAGCCTTCTATGCCTGGTTGTCCATGCCTGTCTTGACTTGTGTGAATTGGAAAACGAGACTCAGCTGCAGGAGTGTCACGGGGCTTAACCCTCAGGAGGGTGACCAGTAGCTACTGACTGGTCATGAGTTTCCAGGTAGGGCTGGCGATGTTAGTGAAAAGGCTTGTGAATCTGTGGGGTCCAGCAGGTTCACGCTGCACCCCCCTGGGGCTCAGGGCTACAGGCCCCACCAAGTCCTGACCAAGGCACATGCCCATAAGTATGTTTTGCGTGCCAAGCGTAGCAGTGATGCCCGTCCATGCACCTTGGGTCACAGGGTCCCTGCCGGGATGTCCAGCACCCTGTGGGCTGCTGCATTCTGGGAGGTTGTCAGTTTCCCCTAAAGCTCTCTCTGGGGCTTCCCTGGAGCCACCTGCTGTTGGTGTTGCGGGTCACGGCCTCCTTCAGCCTCAGAGCATGTTCTGGTGCACCTTGTCTTCTCGGTGAACCTGGACTTGGTTGTCTTCCTGGCTCATAAGGAGGGCAGTGGAGAGAAGCCTTGTTTCTTCCTCTCAGGAGCCACCTCATTTGGTCAGGGGGTGAAAAGTCCTCTAGGAAATCAGTAGACTGAATGGGGCCTCCTTTCACATTCAGAACTCCAGCCAGCCACCAGGTCGACCTGCCAGTGGGAAAAAGAATGGTTGTCACTCTATGACATTTGGGGATTAAAAGGAGGGGTGTCAGCTTCTCAGGCCGTGGATGTATTTCCCAAGGCACAGTACCATGGCTTCCTGTAATGCTCTGAGATTCGGATGTCATATTTTGTTGCAGTGTGGTTCAAAATGAGGCCCTGGCAGCTGATATTTATGGCTTCCCATATAAGCTTTCAGACAAAATTTTACTGCATTTTACCTGAGTTATGGTAGGACAGGACTGTAAACCTGCTATTTCAGATAAAAAGGAGACTTTGGCCACTATAAAGGAGTGAGAAGGCACAGCTTTAAATTTCTTCTAAATCAGTTTTTGAGTGGTATGAAATATCGACACCAGTGATAAAGAAAAAAAGAAAAATAAATCAGTCCACAATGAAAACAGAGCACATTAAATTTTGCATGTATTCTAATTTCATTTTCCACATCTGGAAATAAGTCAGAATTTAAACCTTGCCTTGGGCGTCCCCTGAATTTTACGAGGAGGTAAAATGTGAACGTCTTGCTTCCCAACCCGGCTGTCTGGGTGCCCACTTGGCTGCACTGAGGGGTATTGTCATGGTGTTCCAAGCAGATGTCCCTCATCGCCAATTAAATCACCGGCAAACTCACCTGGAATTTCACTTCCTGGACTGGCGACAGGGAAATAAACCGACAAGAAACTAAGTTTTGTCCTGAATGGTGCTTCTGCATCGCTTGATATTGTCGAAATACAGAGTGCCCCTTGGTGGTGGCAGCAGCTAAAACTTTTCTTGAGGTGAGGCTAATTCTTCAAAGTCATGTCCCCCTCCTCTGTCTTTGGTGTGAATCGTGCCCAATCGATGGGATCCATTTAGAGTCTACCTTATGAAAATGGATATATTGTATGCATGTTATTGTATATATGTAATATATATGTTATGTGTGTAGAGACAGAGGGTGCCAAAAAATGTATACACATTTTAAGAAAGGAAAAAACTGTATTAAAATTGTAATACTCAATATATACCTATAATAAAAGATGGATACAAGTCATGTTTGACTTCTGCAATGACAAGAGGTGCTCAAAGTGGTTCCCATCGGCAAAATTTTAATACAATTTTTTTCCTTTCTTAAAATGTGTCGACATTTTTTTGGCACCCTCTGTATGTACATTTTAAGCAGGTTTGGGATAATGTAAAGTTTTGACGTCTGCTTTTTCACCTAGCACGTTGTAAGCATTTCCTCATGCTTATACGATACCGTGTATTTGTTGAAATCATGGTTTTGATGACTGTTTACTATCTCACACAGTATATGCGTAGCTTGAATCATTTATTTAATCATTTCCCTAATGATGGGCTTTTAGGGTGCTTCCAGCGTGTTGCTGTAATAAATCATGCTTGTGATGAGCAGACTTGCACATTAATCTCCTTCCCGATCTCTTGGTTATTTCCTTAGCACGAATCCCTCCGTGGAGAATTGCTGGGATGGGCAGAATTAAGGGCCTTGATGCTCAGTTTTGTAATTGCTTTGCGTACATCGGCTGTGCCCTCCTCCGGCGTTTGCTACCTCCTCCGGGGGCAGACACCACATCTGTCTCGTCCCTATGATAGTCCCACATGCCACCGTGCTGGAAACATAAGTGAGTAGTAAATATACTTAAATAGTCGGAGGAATGCATAAGCTATTCTTCTCTTCCTCCAGTAATTAATCCAACACGAGACTGGCCATGTTGATGACACTTGAGAACTTGCTTCCTTTTCTTTTCTTCCTTTTAAAGCTTTGAGACATCATCGCCATGTAAGAATGTGTATCCGTAAGACGTACAAGCCGATGTCTTCATGTGTATCTATAATGAAACGACCACCACAATCCAGCTAATTAACGTGTCCATTACTTCTATGTAGTTACCATCGAGTGTGTGATGAGAAGATTTGATTTAAAATCTACCCTTTTAGCAAATCACAGTACACCAATACTGGATTGTTAGCTCTTTCACATTGCTGTACATTAAGCTCTCCAGGAATTGTTCATCTTGCATAACCACAACTTTATACTCCTTCACCAACATCACCCCATTCTCCCCTGCCCAGCCCCTGGCAACCACCACCCTCCTGCTTTCTGCTTCTATGAATTTGACCATTTTCGACGCCGCTTCTAAGTGGGATCGTGCAGTATGTTGAGGCAGACTTGCTCTCTAAACGCCTTCTCGGAGAAAGGAAGCATCAGCCCCTCCGTGGTTGTTTCTTTTCCACAATCTCCTGATTACAATTTTGTCATCCTCTGGGAAAGGAGAGTTCACCAAGGACAGCCCTGAAAAGGCCCGTAGATAGTTAAATCCGTAGAAAACTGTATTGTGCAGAATTTGTAATAGCTGCAGAAAACATGTTATCAGGAGTCAAGCTAGTGGAGTGGTATCTCTTTGCCTGTTTTCCTCCAGCGATGAGACATTTTAAACACTGGTGTCAGGTCCCATTTCTTCTGGAGCCAATGGTGGAGGTTTACTTCAGGGCAGGGAAGACCCCTGTCTGTCCCTAGCCTGTCCTACTGACCCCGTCCCCAGTGGGCTGTCCTTGGTTTGCAAAAGCTTGTTGGCTCTGCGATGTGTTTTCCCATTTGAAAGAAATATATACTAAGAGACATGCTTGTGTACACACGCATATATGAGTGTATGCACACATCCACACATATACATGTGTGCACATTTAATTTAATTTTTAAAAATAAAAGTTCACTAGTGCATTGCTTTGTACACCTGAAACTAATAAAAACAATGAAAACAATTTCAATTATAGTTGACATTCAGAATTATATTTAGTTTCAGGTAGCGTGGTGTCTCTAACTTTGTTCTTCTTCCTCAAGGTTGCTGTAGCGATTTGGGGTCTTTTGTAGCTCCATATAAATTTTAGGATTATTTGTTCTAATTCTGTGATTGGACACTTATATAACTTATGAAGTGATCCCCTCAGTTAAGTCTCGTCCCCACCTGGCACCATGCATAGCTGTTGCAACGTTATTGACTATATTCCCTATTCTGTGTTTTATATCCCCGTGACTGTTTTGTAACTGCCAATTTGTACTTCTTAACCCCTTCACCCTTCCCACCAGCCCCACTCCCATCTGGGAACCATCAGTTTGTTCTCTGTTTCTATGAGTTTGCTTCTATCTTATTTGCTCATTTATTTTGCCCTTCAGGTTGCATATATAAGTGAGGTCGTAGTGTATTTGTCTTTCTCAGTCTGACTTATTTTACTTAGCGTTATATCCTCTAGGCCCATCCATGTTGCCCCAAATGGGTAAGATTCCATTCGTCTCTATGGCCGAGCAGCACTCCACTGTATATATGTACCCCATTTTCTCTATCCATCCGTCGATTGAAGGACGCCTAGGCTGCCCCCATATCCCGGCCACCACACAAATAATGCTGCAATGACCATAGGGATGCATATGTCTTTTTGAATTCGTGTTTTGGATTTCTTCAAATAAATACCCAGAAGTGGGACTGCTGGGCCACATGGCAGCTCCATCTTTAATTTTCCGAGGAACCGCCATGTTGTCCCCCACAGTGGCTGCACCAATCTGCAGTCCCACCAACACTGCACGAGGGTTGCCTCCCTCCACATCCTCGCCAACACCCGTTGTTTGTTTGATTTTTTGATGATGGCCGTTCTGACAGGTGTGAGGTGATACCCCACCGTGGCCTCAAGCCACACCTCCCTGATGATCAGTGACACCGAGCATCCCCCCATATGTCCATTCGCCATCTGTGTGTCCCCCTCGGAGAAATGCCCACGCAGGTGCTCTGCCCATCCTTTAATCAGTGTTTGTCTTTTTTGGTGTTACGTTGTGTGAGTTCCCTATACACTCTGGATATTAACGCCCGCTGGTGAATAGCTTCTGATTCAGCAGGTTGTCTCCTAGTTGATGGCTTCCTTTGCTGTGCAAAAACTGTCCAGTTTGATGTAGTCCCATTTGTTTATTTTTTCTTTTGTTTTCCCCACCCAAAGAGACATGCTAAAAAGAAAAAAAATGTCACTAAGAGCAATGTTAGAGAGTTTACTGCCTATGTTTTCTTCAGGAGTTTTATGGTTTAGAGTCTTACATTTAAGTCTTTAATCCATTTTGAGTTTATTCTTGTACATGGCATAAGAAAGTTGTCTATGTTTACATCTATCTGTCCAGTTTTCCCAACAATGCTTATTGAAGAAACTGTCTCTATCCCATTGTATATTCTTGCCTCCTTTGTCATAAATTAAATGACCATATAGGCGTGGATTTATTTCTGGGCTCTCTATTCTGTACCGTTGATCGATGTGTCTGTTTTTATGTCATCACCATGCTGTTTTGATTACTCTAGCCTTGTAGTATAGTTTGAGATCAGGTAGCGTGATACCTCCGAGTTTGTTCATCTTTCTCAAGATTGCTGTGGCTGTTCGGGGTCTTTTGTAGTTTCATATAAATTTTAGGATTATTTGTTCTAGTTCTGTGAAAATGCCATTGGTATTTTGATAGGGATTGCATTGAATCTATAAATTGCTTTGGGTAGTATGGACATTTTAACAATGTCAATTCTTCCTATCCATGAGCATGGTAGATGCTTTCATATATTGTATTATCTTCATTTTCTTTCTTCAACGTCTTATAATTTTCTGAGTACATTTCTTTTACCTCATTGGTTAAGTTTATTCCTATAACTTTTATTTCTTGATACAATTGTAAATGGGATTGTTTTCTTAATTTCTTTTTTGATAGTTCATTATTGGTATAGAAAAATTCAACCAATTTCCGAATATTAATTCACTATCCTGCTATTTTACTGAATTTATTGATCAGTTCTGAAAGTTTTTTGGTGGAATCTTCAGGCTTCTCTATAAATAGTATCATGTTATCTGCAAATAATGACGTTTTAACTTTTTCCTTTCCAATTCAGGTGACTTATTTTTTGTTGTTGTCTGGTTTCTGCGGCTAGCACTTCCAGTACTATGTTGAATAAAAGTGGTGAAAGTGAACATTCTTGTCTTGTTCCTGATCTTAAAGAAAATGCTTTTATATTTTCACCATTGAATATGATATTAGCTGTGGGTTTGTCATATGTGGCCTTTGTGATGTTGAGAGATGTTCCCTCTACTTCCACTTGGCCAAGAGTTTTTATCATAAGTAGATGCTGAATTTTGTCAAATGCTTTATCTGCATCTAGTGATATGATCATAGAATTTTAAACCTTTGTTTTGTTTATGTGGTGTATCACATTAATTGATTTGCGGATGTTGAACCAACCTTGCATCCCAGGAAGAAATCCCACCTGATCACGGTGTATGACCTTTTTAATGTATTTCTGACTTCGGTTTGCTAATATTTTGTATCTGTGTTCATCAGGCATATTGGCCTATAATTTTCTTTTTTTTGCAATGTCTTTATCTGGGTTTGGAATCAGGGTAATGCTGGCCTGTTGTATGTGCATATTTTAATTAACAAAACAATACATTGTAATAAATTTAAAGGAATTAGAAATGTAGGTGGTGAAAAGTGACAATCTTTCTTTTTTGGGTTCTATACACACACACAAAATATTTGTATATTTACATATATACATATATTCATATACACTCTTTAAAAATATGCAAATAGGATCATATATGATACATTTATAATGTTTTATACTTAATGACATATTGTAGACATCCTTTCAAGTATGATTATATAATTGTGCCTCACTTTCCTTACAGCTGCCCATTAGTCCTCTGTAAAAATGTATAGTTTATGTAGTCTCCTACTGATAAAACTTCAGACTGGATTAAACTAGTAAATAATAATAATAATAATAATACTAGTAGATAAAGCTGGATTGAGCATTTGTGTGTGCCAGCCCTACTCTAAGTGCTTCATATTTATTGATTCCTTCATCCTTATGAAAACCCAATAAGGTAGACTTTATATTTATACCCTACTTTATATGAAGACATCTGAGGCGCAGAGAGGTTAAGTAACTGGCCCAAAGTTGCTCATTGAGGAAGTGGCAGAGCAGGGATTCAAATCCAGGCTTCTGGTTCCAGCACATCTGCTTTAAAAAATTTTTAAAAACTTTATTTTCAATTATAGTTAACTTTCAATATTAATTAGTATCAGGTGTTTAGCATAGTGGTTAGGCATTTATATGACTTATGAAGGAATCCCCCGAGAAGTCTTATACCCACTTGACACTGTATATAGTTACTGTAATATCATGGACTATATTCCCTATGCTGTACTCCGTATTCCCGTGACTATTCTATAATTGCCAATCTGTACTTCTTAATCCCTTCACCCGTCTCACCCAGACCCCCACCCCCAATCCTCCCACCCATCTGGCAACCATTAATTTGTTCTTGGCATCTATGAGTTTATTTCTGTTTTGTTTGTTCATTTATTTATTTTTAGATTTCACACGCAAGTGAAATTATACGGTATTTGTCCTTCTCTGTTTGACTTATCTCACTTAGCACAATACCCTCTAGGTCCATCCATGTTCTCGCTAATGGTAAGATTACATTTTTTTTTTATGGCTGAGTAATACTCCATTGTATATATGTGCCACATCTTCTTTATCCATTCTTCTTTTGATCGGAGCATTTAATCCATTTACATTTAAAGTAATTATTCATAGGTATGTAGCTATTGCCATTTTATTGTTTTCGGGTTGTTTTTGTGGTTCTTCTCTGTTCTTTCTTATTCTCTTGCTCTCTTTTATGTTGACAACCTTCTGTAGTGTTGTGTTTGTATTCCTTTCGCTTTATTTCTTGTATATATCTTGTAGGTTTTTGGCTTCTGGTTACCATGTGTTTCATATATACCGAGCTATGTTTATAGCAGCCTATTTTAAGTTGATGGTCGCGTAAGTTTGAACACATTCTAAAATCACTACCATTTTTACTCACCCCCTCCATGTCGATGTTTTTTGTCATTATTTTTTACTTCTTTTGTGTGCAGCCCATCTGCTTTTAAGTTTGTTTGCAATTCAGAATTGCTGCAGTGAAAATCCTTGTACATAAATCTTTATACATTCTCACTAGTGTTTTGAAAGAAATTTCTAGAAGGGGTAGTGCTGAGCCATAGCTTCCCCCTCATTTCAATAAGAATTATGGAGATGTCTAAATGTCCAAGTAGACGTGACATGTAGGAGTGATGAAAGAAGCATGAATATCAAAGCAATGAAGTATGAACATCTCACATACCATGGTGCAATGCCTGACAGTATGGTGGGTATGGTGGGCGTGTCAGCTGCTCTCGGTGGAGTGATTACAACAAAGACAGCTGTGATCCTCTGAGTCTGGGGCTTTGCAGGAACAGGAGGAGGTGACATTTTCCCTGCAGCGGGTAGCCATTCAACCACAGGCCCCCTGGATCAGTGGTAAATAAGGCGCCCTCCACTCTGCCCTGGTTTTTCGGGAAGATTCCAGAGAACACACTTTATGTAATTATAGGACTTTCACGGTGCCAGCGGGCGGCATGGTGGGTGGTGGGTGGAGGTGGCATTGCATTTACTTCATGACATATCAGGACATGACTCTTAGTCTTCCTTCGCTGTCCCTTCTCATGCAGTGACGGAGAGTCGTGGCATTGTGGACAGCCTCCAGAGGTTTTCCTCGCTGCCTGCTTACCTCCCTGCGAGCTTCCACATCACTGACGCAGACGAGTTCTTCTTCCTAAAAGAAGCCAACCAGGACGTCACGAGGAACTCCAGCCTGCAGGCCCGAGTGGAGTCCTTCTTCATCTACCGGGCCAGGAGCCCCCCGCTCATCAATGCCAGCTACGGCCCGTTTGCAGCCGAGAAGACCATTCCGCAGGAGTTCATGCTGACCTCCACAGCCTTTGCAAATATGGCCAAGTTTCCCTTCAGCTGGAAGCTGAAATCGCACATCCTCGACAGCTCCATCTACTCCAACAGGCCCAAGGTGCAGACATTGTTTTACATCACCGGGATGGCCTGGGATGACAGCGACCCTGCGGACAATCTACCGTGTGTCAAGATGTTTGCCTTTCCGGAGGCCAGGGAAGTGGCGGCCAGCTGTCGGCTGCAGGGGGACCCGGGGCTGTGCATGGCTGAGCTGGAGCTGCTGCCCGAGTGGTTCAGCTCCGGGCTGGACCTGGAGCCCGAGGAGGAGATCCCGGCCCTGCTGGGGGGCACGGCCATGGAGCTGTTCTTCACGCTCTACCCGGCTGACCAGGCCGGCCAGTGTCCCCTGGAGGAGGAAGGCAAGTGGGAAAACAACATCCACTCGGGCCAGGAGGGCCCCCAGCAGGCGTCCCCAGCCCGGGAGAGGATCGGGAGTGTGGTGGTCTACCCGACTCAGGACGACCTGAAGTGGTCCCTGGTGAGCCTGGATGAGAACCTCGTCATCTCTGTCCCTCTGAACCTCATCCGGGAAGGGGACACAGCCACCTTTCTGGTGTCTCTGACCAGTGGCTCTGTGGCAGACCACTTCACGCTCAGGTAAGAGGCATTGCCGGGTTGGATGGGATGGAAATCAATTCCTGGTCTTCAATGAACTGTCAGTTGCTAAGTGGGTGTTGATCATATACTGAGTGTCCAGGGTATTAAGGACATGTACACACGTGGAACGGAGACCCACACGAGACAATAGAGCAGACAAAATCAAGCAGAATATTTGGGGATGCGCCTTGGGCATCTGTGTTTTCTGAGACGCCCCCAAGCAGTCCTGTTGTGAAGCCAGGATTAAAAATAACTACTCTGAGAGCAGCATTCCTGGCCGGGAGGTCCTAGGGCTTCCCCTTTAGGAAGGCTTTGGAAGCAGTCACGTGACGGCCCGAGCCTATCACTGCCCCATGATGTGCAATCCCCTGATGCTGCTTGTGCTAGGGGAAAGAAACTTTGTAAATGAATTCCAGTTTGTAAATACATGAAGGAGCTTTCTGAAACACTGTCTCAGGCCTCTTAGATCGTTGTTTTTTCAGTCAGGAAAGAATCCTTTGATAAAGCAAACTGGTCTCTATTTGCATGTTGAAGACTCGGTTTAGGATTGCAGAAAGTGGGGGACTTCTCTGGGCTAGGGAGACAAACCTGTCTTTAGCTTATTTTAAACATTCCTGGATAGCAGTAGGATAGAGCAGTGACTTCCCCACATTCCAGCTGTGTGCTCTGGGGCAAGTCACCTAACCTCTCTGGGCCTCCCTTTCCTCAGTGGCAAGTTTCCTGCTGGGGTTGTTGTGAGGTTTAATCAAGTCAAGAAAGTTCTTGGGACACTGCCTGGTGTGCGAGCGTCCCCACTGAACGTCGGCCCGTGGTGGTTTTCCCCAGTGCTCAGAGGCCGGGGTGGTGGATGGATAAATCGCAGTGTAGTGGGGCTGGTTTTGCTGGGTGCACGTGACAAGTGGGAAACGGCCCTTCTGATTGTGACCGAGGCTGATGTGCCAGATGTTTGGAGGTATGCTTGTTCAGAGCCCGCCAACAGGACCCTGCAGCTCTGGCCGATCCCACGTGGGCTTAGGAGCCTGCAGGAAGCACGTTCCTATTTGGGAACCCCTGAGTAACCCTTGGTGTCACTGAGTCAGAACTTGGTGTGGTCCCAGCCCCGTGCTAGTCACTCCAGTGTGTAAAACCAGTTCTCTCTCTGTAGAGATTCTTCCAACACAAAGCAATGTTAGATTCTTGTTATAGATCGAGAATGGCAAAGGGATGGTTTCCATGCTTCTGCCACTGGGTGCGCCCTCTGCCAAGGCAGACATGACTAATCAACCATAGCACTTGAGCACGCCCTGTGCCAGGGCAGGCATTACTAATTTACTACAGTACTGAGCTCATGACTCCTGGCAGCCCCTACTAATCCATGTGCAGGGGAGGGGTTGACACTTAACACTAGACTTATTTGTCATCCCTGGTAGAGAGAGAACATTATTGGGTGAGAAGTTGGAGGAAAGGCAGGATAGATAGCCTGGTGGTCAGAGAAACCTTGGATCCTGGTTGGGAACAGCATCGCAGGCTGGGGAAATGGCATGAAATGCACTGGATAACTTTCACAGAGGACTTAGAATGGCCCGGGCCACATTCCAAGTTCCTCACATGAGTTAACTCACTGAACTCTGCAGAGAGGTTAACTGGTGACCATAGCTAAATCTAGCCCACAGATTGTTTTATTTTAATTTTTTTTTTTTAGCTCATATGGCATTCCTTAAAATATCTAAGGGTTTGATAAATCTCCAGTAATAGGGAGATCTCACCTACCATTTCCTTAGCCAGTTTTGAGATTTGGTACCTTGGCAACAGTGGGCTGTAGTTAATGAGTATCATTAGATGCACTGTCACCCCAGTCCCCACCACTCCCTATTGTCTCCCACCTGGCCCATTTCACTCACTTATTATTAATTTTTTATACGGCCTTTGTTATGTTTCCTCTATTCCCAATTTGTTATAAATGGATGCTGGATTTTGTCAGATGCTTTTCCTGCATCTATTGATATGATCCTGTGATTTTTATCCTTCATTTTGTTTATGTGGCTAATTGATTTGCAGGTATTGAACCAACCTTGCATCCCAGGAATAAATCCCATTTGATCATGATGTATGATCTTTTCAATGTGTTGCTAAATTCTGTTTGCTAATATTGTCACTCACTGATATTAGTATTTAGTGAGTTAGTTACTTCATGTAGCACTTAGGAGAGTGTGGGTGTTCAGTATAGGCGTTCAGTAGGTGCTAATTGATACTATTATTTACTATAATTGATGCTATTATTACTACTATTATGTGTGAATTAATACTATGAATTCATACTTTTTAATTTTGGGGTGTGCTTGTGCTAAGTTCAGTGTTAACCCTTTATATAAGTTCTCTCGTTGTATTGTCACAGGCACCATACACATTATTATTCATATCCATTTCATGGATGTGGAAACGGAGACTCAAAGAGGTTCGGGGTTACCTGTCTGAAGGCATGCAGTGGGAAGTGATGGAATTGGGGTGTGGGTCTGCATATGCGAGTCGAGAGCTCCTTTTCAAAACCCCTCTTCTGGGTTGTCCTGTCTGTCCAGGTGGAGGGAGGCGGGACCTGTTGAAACTTCCTGGGTCAGCATCTAGAGTTTCTGATATTCCTAGATATGACTGTTATTTATTATGCTTTATTTTTATGGCCACAGAAAATGCACTGAGATTTTGGAAATCAGTGAAGATCACCTAGATGAGAACAAACATAGGCTTGTTATTCAGAGCTGGCTCTGGCGAGGGAGTCAGCCACCCTCACCTGTGCTTGGTGGAGGCTTGGAGGCAGGTTAACGAGAAACGAACCTCTTATGTGATGGGCTTGGGTATGTAGTTCCCTTTTTCTGGTTGGCTGAGTTGGGAGCGGAGGCAACAAAAAAAGAGAAGCTGGCAGTCATGGACCAAGTTCAGACCTTTCTGGGCCAATGGCTGCAGAGGTTGTGGTTTGCCTGGTTGCTGGAAGGTAGTGGGTCAGAGTTCTCTTGTTGTATACGGTCTGGCTATTGTCCGTTTGTAGATTCAATCTCTCAAAATAAAATAGTGTTATTAAGCCTCGGGAAATGTGTTATTTCCCAGCATAACTGATTGTCTGTTTTAATCATGTCTTTCGTGAATGAAATGTGACATATTTCATGCTGGCTCAGATGTGGCCCCAGACCAAAGCGTGAATGTGTGCAAGCACGGCTGAGATCTAATTTCCGAGCTGAAGACGTGTGGAAAGGGGACAGATGTGTGCAATTTTCGTGTGTCACGTTGCTCTTTCGGACTGCATATTGTGGAGGGGCCAGTCTGAACAAAAGTCGCATTGATTACTCTCTTATATTTAAATAGAGTCTGCTTACACATCGGTATCTAAATCTGACCATATATTGACAAGCCTTTTAGCAAAAGGTTGTGAAGTGGGGTCTGTGTCGGGGGCTGCAGGCAGGGCAGTGCTGGGTCTGCCTAGCATTGAGGTAGATCTTGGTTACACTTCCAGGAAAGTCTGAACTATGCAATTTTCCAGGGACGTTTGAACTATGGAATTTCCTCCATAGTTCAAATATAATGTGTCTGAGGCTGAGAGAGATTCTTGGGAAACTTTATCCTGCCTCTGCCACTTAGCAGCTGTGTGACCTTGGGCAGTTACTTCCCCTCTAGGTGCCACAGTTTCCTCATCTGTAATTTGGGACTGTTTGTGCTTTAAGTGACAATGAATTGTCAACTTGGTGGTCAGCTGGATTTTCTCTTTCATTGGGTAGCCACCCCATCCTTTTGGTGACCCAGGCCAAACACCTGATAACTGTGACTGCCTCTCCCCGTTCTCTGATACCCCGCACTGAGGTGGCAGCAAACCCTGGGGCTCTTTCTTTCAACGGTCCAGAGGGAACTACCCCATTGCTGTGACCTAGCTCTGAGCCAGGGTCCCCTCATGGCTGGACACCCACAGGAGCCTCCTGACAGGCCGCTCTGCCTCCGCCTTTGCAAAGAACTCTTGGGCCTGCACGCCCTGCGTGACCTGCCTTGTCACCTCCTTGGGCTTGTTGCCTGTGACTCCCCACCTCACTCCCTCACCAGCAGCCCCAGTATTTTAAAGGGCCCCTCCCCTTCTCTGTTGAACACTGGACTCCACCCCACCGTCTCTGTCCTGCTCTGACTTTTGTGTCACACCCCATCGTGTAGATTAATGACATGATATATCATTGTTTATGGCCCGCCTCTTCCTGCTAGAACGTGAGGTCCGAGAGGGTGGGGACTTCTGTCTCCTTCGTTGTTTGATGGGGCCTAAGGCTCTGGAACAGCATCTGGCACATAGTAGGTGCACAATAAGTATTTGTTGGATGAGCGAGTGAATTTGGAAGTATTGTAAAGCATTGTGACTTGTCAAGACTGTGAATTCATGATGCCAGTAAATAAGTTTCATAAATATTGAAGGCGAGGACACTGGGGCATCTAGTCCTGGCAACTGTGTCCTCCTGCCTGTAACGTAAGAAGCGATTCATCATTTGGAATCAGACAGTGGGCTGTCAGTGTATCCTAACCCTCAGTAATTCACACACCACCTTCAGGATTTTTTTTTCTTTTTGGTCATATCAGATGCCACCGTGTCCTGCCTTCATAAGTTGTCATACCCACATGCAGAAAGGACAGAGTCACGACTCCGACCAGGCCTGTCCACCAAAGTCCCCGCTGGCCTCACGGTCCCTCATTTCGAATGCTAAGAATCCCAAAGCTTACTTTCACACTTACACAAATAGCAACCTGTTTGAGGACTGTTCCTCTGGTGGAGCCAGAAATCCAGGCTTGATTAATTTTTTTCCCAAATAAAAGTCAGATTTCCCCTGAGGAAGCTGTGCAGATGCTCCAAAACCTGCAGCCTTGCGGCCCAGGTCAAGTCCACAGCGTATGGCTCAGATTGTGGCAGAGCTTGGAAAGGAAGGCCGGCGATTATTTTCAGAACAAACCATAGCCTGCACAGCATATGGAGCTGGTTTCAAATGTTATCCGCTGTGTTTAATGAGCATATGTCCTTTAATTAGTACATGGTCCGTAGCACCGAATCTGCCTTGTTTTTTCCCCCAACTGCACTGGAATCTGAGAGCTCAGACGGAGGCTAGCAGGGAACCAGGGTTGGTTTCGGAGGCCCGAGGATTCTAGCTGCAAAAGGAGATGGTGATCTGCGTGGAGACCTGTACCTCAGGTCACAGCTTTGGAAAATTGGAGCGTACCTAGATTGTGGCAGCAGCTGAAAATTTAGTGAATACTTAGTTTCCTTGGATGTTTTTGTCGCTTTAATCCTGAAAGCCCCGCTCGGAGGTGGGAGTGCTATCTTCAGGGCTATCTCACAGACGAGAAGCCCAGACGTGCCTGCCACCCTCTGCTCTCTAGGACCTTCTCCTGGGCAGCGTGCACCAGCAGTGACAGTGGCTGCTCCCACGTGTCCGGTATTTACAGCAGGGCTACTGGTCTGCAGGTGGCTGGTGCGTGACCTTGGCCGACCTTGGCACCCAGCCTCAAGACCCTCCTTTTCTCTCCCCGCTCAGGGTTGCCCTGTCCGTGGCACTGTCTGACTGATTGAAATGCTCACAGGGCATGGCTCCATCACTTCCAGTGATGTGACAGGCACATCATTACCAGTCTGGCAGTTCAAGCATCACTGGGTAATTGTGTGTGTGTGTGTGTGTGTGTGTGTGTGTCCATGTGTCCATTACCTGCGTTGGTTTAGCCAATGGCAGGCATTGGCTGGAGACCGGACAGTGAAAGAGAGAGAGGAGACAGGACTGTTAGCCCCCTCGGTGCCCCCCTGCTGGGCTGTGGGTCGGTCGCACCCCTTTCTCTGGGCCTGTATTACTTGTTGGTGGCTCCTCTCCTGTAGCTCCAGGTAAAGTGCTAGCTCGTTGTGGGCTTTAGTAATCACTCCCTCCTTTTGTCCCTTTAGACCAGCGGTTCTCAACCTTCCTAATGCCGCGACCCCTTAATACAGTTGCTCATGTTGTGGTGACCCTCAACCATCAAATTATTTTTGTTGCTACTCTATAACTGTCATTTTGCTACTGTGATGAATCGTGATGTAAATATATTTTTGTTTTCCGATGGTCTTAGGTGACCTCTGTGAAAGGGTCGTTCGACCCCCAAAGGGGTCGCGACCCACAGGTTGAGAACCGCTGCTTTAGACAAACCGACTTTTTAACATGAACTTTGTAACCGGAGCTTTTTAAGCTGCACTTGCTTATATCTCCTTTTCAGTGGTTGCTTCAGAGATTGTACTATCCACACTGAACTTTTCATAGTTGACTCTGAGTTAATGTATCAGTTCCCGTAAAATATAGATAGTAGGACCATTTAAATCCCCCGTGTCCTTTATGCTAAAGTTATTAGGTTGTCAGAAAAATCATGACATATTTTTTCTATGTTCTTCGTGGCAAAAATGCACCATGACTTTCCCGACAACCCAATATTTTATGCGATCACACGGACACATGTTAAAAACCCTAGAAGTCAGGATTAGAAGTTTTGCTTTAAACAGGTTTATATATTATAAAGAAATTAAGAGAAAAAAGCAAAAACTAAGATAGCTTTTTGTGTTTCTCCAGATTCTTGCCATTTCCAATGCCCTTCAGTTCTTTTGGGGCCGCTAAATCTTCCCGTGGTACATTTCTCGTCGGCACGCAGGACATCTCATGGCGGTTTTTTGATAGTGCAGATCCGCTGGCAGTGAATTCCCTTAGTTTTGTTTTATCTGAAAATGTCTTTGTTTCATCCCCATTCACAGAGTATTCTTTGCTCTTTATAGAATTCTGGGTTGGATTTTTTTTTCTTTTCCTTTCAGCACTTTAAAGATACTCTCCCACTCTCTTTTGGCTCCATAGTTGCTACTGAGATGACAGCCTTAATGGCAACTGTTCAAATCTAGGTAAAGTGTTTTTCTTTGGGTGCTGTGTTTGTTGTCTTTGACGATGATATGCAGAATCTTGGCCTTTTCAAGTTTACCCTGCCTTGGTTTTATTGTGTACTTGAATTTGTGCATTTATGTCTTTCATCTACTTTGGGAATGTTTCAGCCATTATTTATTTGAATACTTTTTTTCTGTCTCATCTTCTCACTCCTCTGCCTGTCAATTGTAGGATGCCATTTAGACCATCTGCCATTATCTAACAGTTCTCCGAGCCTCTGTTCATTTTCTTTTCCTGTTTTTATTTTTGCCCTTTTCACACTAGATAACTTCTATTGACTTGTCTTGAAGTTCACTGACTCTTTCCTTTGCCATCTCTATTTGGCTGTTAAGTTTATCCAGTGAAAATTTATTTTCAGATGTTGTACTTTTCTAGGTTTTCCATTTTTTATTTTTATTGATTTTTTAGCTGAGCCATCCTACCACCTGTTGGCAGCTGTTGACAGCTCAGCTTGGGCCAGGAATCAAACCGGCAACTCTGTTGCTCAGAGCTCGCACTCTTGAGTGAGCTCTTAACCAACTGAGCCACTCAGACAGTCCCACGGTCTTCCATTTTTTAACTTTTATTATAATTTTTAGTTCTTTGCTGAGATTCCCTGCCTTTTCATTCACTGAGAGCATATATCTTTTTATATCATTGAAGATGGTTATAATAGCAGCTCTAAAATCCTTTTCTGGTGATTCTAACATTTAGGTCACCTAGGGGTTGGTCTCAGTTGATTGTCGTTTGACTCTTGAATGGGTTTTATTTTTTTAAATCTTCATACTTTGGGTCGTGTCTTGGACATTAGGAGTGTCAGTCTGTATTTTGTTATTGTTCTCCAGGGGACGTTGTGTCTTTGGTCTCAGCAGGCAATTCATGTGGCTGCCCTCCAATGGCACATCTCTGAGATCGCGACTCAATCTCAGTACAGATCCTGTGTGCCCTGACGCTCACTTGCGTATACGTGGTTCAGGATTCAGCCAGCGCTGTCAGCGGATGTGATGTGGGCACCCACTTTCTCATTCTTTCCCTTCCAGGATTCCCTCATCTGCCTTTCGTGCCACAGGCACCCAAGACTCAGTCCTGTGGTTCCCAGCCCCCTCCCCCCACCTCCCCAAACTGCATTTTTCCACTCGTGGTGCCGCCTCTGCCCCCCACAGTGATAACTGCATCATCCCTGAGGTGAAATGCAGCAGCACTGGGGCAATTCTTCCTCAGAGCTGTTCCTCTGAGTGTGGACTTCCCACCACGATCTGCTTATTTCTGTCCACTCTCTGGTGCCTTCGGATAGCTGTGTTTTACATCACATCTAGAGTTGGCGGTTATTATCTGCAGGCGAGCTGGTCCAGTAGCACCTCACTCAGCCATTACCAGAAGGAGACGCAGCCCATTTGTATTTGATGTAATTATTGATATGGTTGGATTTAGGTCTCCTATTTTGCTATTTTGCTACTTGTTTTTTTTTTTGTCTCATCTTATTTTTGTTCCTTTATTCCTTCTTACTTGATTGCCCTTATAGTAATCAAATCTATTTTAATATTCCATTTTAATGCATCTGTTGGCTTTTTAGCTATATCTCTTTGCATTTTTAAGTGGTTGCTACAGGGATTATAATATGCATCTTTAACCTTATTGCCGTCTAATTGGAGTTGACATTTTATTACTCCAGGTAACATCAGTTACTTTGCAGCAATATAATGTCCTGCTCCCCATCGTTTGTGCTGTTGTCATATATTTTATCCAAATAAGTTATATATTTTGACACTTCTAAGATTCCAGTTATTTTGGAGAATGCCACTCAATTTGGGTCTGTTTGCTGTTTCCTCACGATTAAAGTCTGGTTATGCAACTTTGGCAAGAAGCCCACAGAAGTGATGCTGTGTTCTCACTGCATCCTATGAGGTGGTGCGTGATTTTGATTTGTCCCATTACTGGTGATGTTCCCTTTGATCACATAATTAAGGCAGTGTCTGCCAGCGTTTTCCACTGTGAATTTACTGTTTTCCTCTTTGGAATTAACAAGGGCTTTGTGTGGGGGTTACTTTGATACTGTAAACATCTTATTCCTCATCAAACTTTTAATTTATTCACCTGTTAGTTTGCATTCGTATGGAGTCATGATTTGCTTCTATTGAATGGATTTGCCCAGTGGGAGGCAGTGGTGCAGGACTGGGGCTTGGGAAGCGGAAGAGAGGTCAGGGTCATGGTTTTCTTCCTGCTCTGCGTCCTGATATGTCTTTGGTAGAGACTCTATTTCCTCTGTAGTTTCCCCTCCTGGAGGACATGTGTCCCCTCGAGTGACCCTGCCATGATCTCACCTGCCACTGACGGTCCAACCCTTGAACCTTAGGTAACATCACATCTGCCCTGTGTCTCTCCAGCCTCGGGGTAGAGTTGCTTCTTGCTGTTGCTAGAGTTTGGGTCACATCAGCGCCCCGTTTAAACCCTCGCTGTCCTGTCCTATAGAATCAAGTCTCTGTATTAAATTCAGCCTGTTTAGATATAGAGAGTTGCTTCTGTTTTCCCAGATGAGCCCAATTGGTACAGAGCAGGGCTGTCATTTCAGTTTTGGACGTGTCCAGTGTGAGGTGCCTAAGGGACATTTAGATGCGAGGTGAAAAGGGCAGTTACATCTGTGGGTCTGAAGCCTAAAATAGATGTCTTTCCTGGAGGTACAAGTGTAGGTGTCTTTAGCAGTTTGATCATAATTGTTGAAGCCTTGGGGAGGATGAGATTGTTCTCAGTAAAAATCATGAAAAGAAAAGAGGGTTTGGGACCGAGTCCTGAAGGACTCAAGCATTTCGTAGTCGATAAATGACAAAGCTGAGCCTTCCGAAGAGCAGCCAGAAAAGGAGCAGAGATCGCAGGAGAGAGAATGTGACATTACACAACCCAAGAGCAGAGACTGTCTGAAAACCAGGAAGAATCAACCGCATTGGATGCTGCTGGGAGGTCAGGCGAGGACATGAAAATCATGCTTTGCGTTGTACACGTGGAGGCCATTGGTGACTTTAATAAGGTGTGTCGTGGAATTCTGGGGGCGAAAACCAGACTGAAGGGGTTTGGGGGTGAGTGATATGTAAGGTATATTAGTTGGGGATTAAGGCCGGCTGCATGTAGTGGAAACCCCAAAGGACACTGACCTCACCTGGACAGGGACAGATGTACGGACAGGCAAGGATGCCTACAGGTAGGAATTGGTCTGGTGGATCACAGATTTCAGAGCATCACGGATGGTAGGGTTTTCCCTCATGTCACAAGGTGGCTGCTGCAGCTGTGGTCACCACGTCTGCATTTCATGCAGAAGGAAGGAAGGAGAGAGGGACAAAGTCACATGAACCTGAGTCTATCCCTCTGTAAGGGACCTTCCCAGAAGCATCAGTTAACATCTTTTGACGAATAGTCAATACTTGGCGGCAGTTCTCATGGTCAAGACCAGCTGGAGTGAATAGGGAATTGTGGGTATTTGTGGGTGTTTAACTGGGCACATGGCCAGTCGTCTTGTCCCAAACCCTTGATAAGGATGGATGCTGGGTGAGCAATTAGCAGTGTCTGAGCCCCGTGCTTTGATGGACCTGGAGAGTGCTATGTCTGTAGTCATCTTTCCCAATGTTTGGCTAGGGAGAAGGGAGGACAGAGCATAAACTGGGGAATTGGGGGATATCAGGAGGATTTTTGCCCCTAAAGCTGGAGGGAGTCTGTACTTGTTTATTTTTTATTTTATTTTTTTTTAAGTTGAGCCATCCTGCCACCGGTTGGCAGCTCAGCGGCTGCTCAGCTGGGGCCAGGCATCGAACCACTGTTGCTCAGAGCTCAAACTCTTGAGCGAGCTCTTAACCAACTGAGCCACTCGGCCGGCCCTTGAGTCTGTACATGTTTAAATGCCAAAGCGGAACTCAAAGCCCTGGGGTCATGTGGGACTGGTCCCCGGGACCTAAAGGAACCCCTCCGTGCACAACTGGGCAGCTGCCTTAGTTTTACTCACTTGAGAATCATAGAGAATTTTATTTAAAAGAAAAATCAGTCATGGTGTACACAGCAGATCTGCTCCATGTAATTAACGTGGAGCTAGCTCAGTTCGGTCTTTCAGCATTTGCAGTTGTCCGCCAGTGATGTGGGCAGTAAATAGTTTAGAGACGTTCCGAGGGTCAGCGCTGATCAGAGACCTGCCAGCTGCACTCTGTGATCTTTTCATCCTGATGGCGGGGGTGTTGCCTGGTGCCAATTTCTTCGGATTTCCAGTAACACTGCAGTGTGATCTTCATCTCTGTTGGCCCCACTGAAAATAAAAATACAGTCTTTCCCTCCACTGTGTTAAGATCGACTATCACTCACTGTCATGTAGACATATTCCCAGGAAGGAAGGAGATAATGAATTGTGTAATGGTGTAACCTGTAATCTATCATTCGAAGGTTAGAGAGAATTTCTAATTGCACTTCTTTCTGTCTGGGTGGTCTAAATCCACACAATGTTTTGCAAGAACTTCAATGTGCCCCCATCTTTTTCTTGGCGTATTTGAGTCAAACAGATCCCAGCTCATCACAATGAACGGGATCTGTGTCAGCCTCTTTGATTATGAGCTTCTGTGGATGGGGACTGCTGATTTGGCACAGTCTGTGTCCCCAGCAAGGACTGGCAGCCTGTTAGAGCTCATGAAGTGTCCCCTGAATGGGATTAAATTTGAAATGCAGAAGAAGAAAGCTTGCCACTTATCTCCGGGTCCCAAGTAATGATTTTTCTTCAGTGATGGCAACACCGTTACACCTGCTACTTAATGAGTTCACTGGGCTTCCCTGTAAATGGGAAATCCCAATCTCTTCCAGGACTTGAGTCCGACTGGGGTTTAGCTGAAGGAGCCTTCTGCCTGCGCTTGGGTGTGAGAAGTCTCGGAGCTGTTGTTCCAGAGACGTACAGGTCAAGATAGATGCCCATTTTGCACGGGTTAGGATTGCAATTGGGGATACTTTACACACAGCACTTTGAATTCTGATTGGGTGGAAAATACAAAGGCAGTGAAAAGTAAAGAGGCACCTCTGCTGGTGCACACTCGCATTGGTCTGGACTGTGACCTCAGGGTGCAGGGCGTGACCCAAGGAGAGGGCCAAGCTTAATGTCCAGGAAAGGCCAGCCACCTCACGTCCCACCATGACACCCCACCGTGCTCACATTCCAACTACACACGCCTTCTCCGGGTTCTAGAAACCACCCATGTTCCTCCCATCTTGGGCATTTTCTTTATTCTCTCGGCCTGCAGTGCTCTCTCGGGGTGACAGTGCTGGCCCCTCCTCACCTTTCATTTCTTACCTTGAGGATCCCCTTCCGGGGAGGCCTCCTGACCACCCCTGACTGATCTGCGCCAACCACGCTGCAGCTGTCCAGCCTGTGTGCTCCCTGGCACGCATCACTACCTGAGATCAACCAAACTACTTCTCTGTTTGCTCATTTCGTGTCTGTTTCCCCAACACTAGAATGTCAGCTCCGTGCAGGCAGGGACACGTGTCCCCGAGTTAAAACTATGCCTGGCTTGTGGTTGGAACTCAGTAAATGGGGCAAACACACCTCCATGTCCTGGGTACAGCAGTTGATTCGTGTGAGTTGATGCTTGTTATGGGCTAAATTGTGTCTGCCCCCAAATCCATGTATTGAAGTCTTAACCCCCGCACACTTCACAATATGACTGTATTTACATATGGGGACTTTAAAGAGGTAACAGTGTGGACCCTGATCCAATACGACGGGTGTCTTTGTAAGAAGTGATGAGGACACAGACACACTTTGGGGGAGCAAACCAAGTGAGGTCACAGCGAGAAGGCCCCTCGCGGACAAGCTGAGAACACCAGCCGGCTGGCACCTTGATCTTGGGCTTCCAGCCTCCAGGACTGTGAGAAAATCAATTTCTGTGGCTGAAGCTCCCCTGCCCCCCGAGCTGTGGCACCTCATGGAAGCCCTAGAAAATGAAGTCAGTGTTCTACAGCGGAAGGGAACACCGTAGCTTTGAACGCGACTTAGCGGCGATGGAGACGTCTCTTACTTACCTCCCCTGATTCTTGACCGTGACTTCCACTCTGTTCATTTTCAGTTTGAGACTTCCAAAAGCACAGGTGTTTGGTTTGGGAATGGGCTGATTTTGTACACTGCCTGGTACATGGGTTCATCTTGCTCTGGATTTGGGTGCGGGGGACCCCGGTGGGGCAGAAGGAAAGGAATTACTGAGACATCCTTACTCCCTGATATCCTCTCCCCGGAGACTCATCCTTCTTAGATCTGAGAAGCCTGTCCTGAGTACATCCTCCTGGGGCACAGGAGATCCTACAGCATTCCACTGGAGTCTTGGGAGAGTTTGCAGAGAGGCGCAGACCCCACCCACAAACACGTTTCTTTCCTCGTTTATAATAGGCATGGGAGGTGGCTGGTTCTGACCAGTGCTCAGCGGGTCCCTTGAGTCCTAGTTGTTTCTAACCAGGGCTCCACTTGAAATAGGGAGACACATGGCAGGGGTTTCTGCCACCCCTTCCTCATGCATCCTCCTTGGCAGAGACCCGCCTCCCTCCCCGATCATGCTTCTCTTTCTGTGTCACGTGTCTTGTAGCCTTTTCTCCTGCTGACAATCTCATGTGTTGGTCAACTTGTACTTCTTGGTGCTTGCTAGCTAATTGCAATGACCATATTTTGCTGTGCATAATGCACCCTTTTTTGCCCCAATTAGTGAGGGAAAAGAAGGATGCATATTATACATGGGTAGTACTAATTCCATATCTATATAAATGTTTTTAATTATTTTATTTTATTTATTTATTTTTTAACGATTTTATTGGGGAACTGGGGGAGGGGAACAGCATTGGGGAGTTGGGGAAGGGGAACAGACAAGTTGCTGTCATTTTGTTCTTCAGTCTAGTTGTGGAGGACGTCGCTTCACTGGCCCATGTTGGTATTA
>NW_017731478.1:225205-226034 GCF_001890085.2 Hipposideros armiger | reverse complement strand
GATGGGGACTGAGTTGTTTTGGGCAAAGACGTGCCCGTGTCTTGTCTCATTATTAGCTCTCCGAATCCAGTGCCCATCCGTCCTTTAGTGACTCCCCGGGTGCCTATACAGAGACCATTTCGTGGCTAACGGACAGATATTTTTGGAGTTAATGATAGCTAGCTATGGACGAGAGGAACACCTCTTTGCTTTTTATTCTGAAAGAAACTCAACTTATGTGAATAAATTAACTGGGGACTCAGGAATGTGGGTGTCAGCTCTGTTACAATATGGGTGCCCCTGGCGAGGCAAACGAGTGGCTTATTGTGCATCCAGGGGCTGGGAGGGGTGCCCCTCACACTCTAGAACACCCGGCTAGAAAGTTCCACCGGGCTACCGTTTCAGGTCCCCATGGTAACGTGATGGACGTCCAGAGGAAGTGTGGAAGGCTCGCCTTGGTGAGACCTGCACACACATTAAATCACCTTCCATCTTCCTACGAGTTTCTTCTAGAATGACTTTTGCTTTTAAATTCATCTTCGGTACCAGCAAAACTCAGTCTGCGCCTGACACTTTGGGAAGCGCTAGTCCAGGGGGAAAAAGGATTTCAGGCGACATTTGAGATGAGTGTAGATATTCCAGTACCAAATACAGGTCCTTAGGTGACATCCAACTACCCAGTGCGCGCTGGTTCCTCCTGCGGCCTCTTTCTCCCCTGATTCAGCCCAAGAGACAGTCTGTGCGATGCTCCCACGCCCCTCACATCCCCAGCCGCTTGTCTGTCGGCTTGCTTTTGTTCTGAACAAGGGGAGCCCACGCCCCAGGCTGGGAGACTTCGGCAGGGCAGCGG
>NW_017731478.1:220558-221810 GCF_001890085.2 Hipposideros armiger | reverse complement strand
ATCACGCAGGACTGAGCCAGGCACAGACATGGGTTTGTTTTGCTGGCTGGTCATCTGCTACCGAGGGAAATTCACCAATGGCAAATAAAATTACTGTAGACCCCAGGCATATGTGATGTTTGGTGCCAGCTGAAGTGGAAGCCAGGGGGTGGGCTCTGGTGACTCTGATTTACTGGTCTCTGGGGGGGTCTTGCTGGTTACCTGCCCTGGATTTCAGCCCATTTCTGGGCTTGGGTTTCCAGCCTTCCCTCCCATTCTATGAGATGCCCAATATCTCTCCTATAAATCCCTTTCTCATAAGCTGGCCAGAATGGGTTTCTGTTGATTGCAAGCAGAGACCTCTAACTTACAACCTCCCTCGAGTGTTTGAGGTTATTATCACAGGATCTTTTTAATTGCATACTCAATACCTTTAGATTTCTCAAACACAGACAAAAATAGAGTATGGTTCACCGTTTCCTCTTAAGGCATGTGTGGCTACTCGGTGCAGTCAATGTAGCGTCTCGATTTTTTCAAGTTGAGATCACCTGGTTTTATCTTTTTTATTGTGAGAGACGGTCCCAGGATATTGAATGATGGTTCTGAACAGAATGTTTGGTGTAAGAACGTAAAGAACGTGCCTTCTTCCTGTCTTAAGGACACAGGTGGCAGAGAGAAAAGAGACCTAGCACTTGTCCATCTGAGTCCTGGACTTGGCTCTTTAGAACTTTGCTTGGGTCACATCACTTTTCTGAGCCTCAATTTCTTAGTCATAAAACCCTTCGTTCAACTGAGATGGAACCAAATGCAGAGACCCTTGAAAAGGTTTAAAAGCCTAAGAAAAAAGTACGGGTTGATGGCTGTAATCAGATGCCAGGAAATCACATTAAGCTCGGTCCCATTTCGTGGTTCAGGGTTGAACCACTCATCAAATTATTCCAGCTCAGTCTAAATTTGTGAACATCGTGGGTGTCTGGCTTTTTAAAAATCTGTTTTCTTTGCCTTCTCTCTTCTTGAAAGTCCTTTCTATTGGTGGCTTCCCTTCTCAGCTGCTCGGTGAATCGCCAGCGGTGGGGACGGAGCAGATATAGACAGGAGAAGGTGGGGGGCTGTGTGTCCCACTGTGGTGTTTTTGACAACTGAAGACAACCTCTGAGTCCTTTCCTAGCAACTTGATTCCACCTCCACCTGTGTTTTCTTATTTCATGTGCCAGCACAAACCCAACCTGGAGTGGCCTTCTCAGACTGAAGTACCAATTAGTCTGCCGAATTG
>NW_017731478.1:213329-219618 GCF_001890085.2 Hipposideros armiger | reverse complement strand
AAAAAAAATTTTTTTTAACACTTAACTTTGGACATTTAAAAAAATCAAATGAGTTGCCAGCATTTTGAAATTTGGTGAGATGAAAACTTGTCTTTTATTTATCTCTGTTCCCTCTCGACAACATGTGATGGGATTAAACTCCGTGTGACCTCTTGAGACTTGGGTATCCCAGGTGGAGGAGACCCGGCCCCTTGCTCTCTGCTTCCCCTCGCTGGCCTCTGGGGGGAAGCCCTGCTGAGGTCCTCATAGCTGTTTGTTCCCGTCCTGCCAGCTGGAGGCAGCCCCATGGCCCTGGTGTTGGAGGTCACTGATGCACCTCACACTTTCTGTCCACACGGAGCCTTTTGAGTGACAAGGTTCTAGGTCATGTGAGCACAGATGCTAATAAAATTTGTATTGGATACAGACCAACTCTCAGGCAACAGTTTCCCAGGGAAAACGGCTTTATTGTTGTGACTTTCCTGTGCTTTATAGTAGGTTCGGCAACTAAAAGAAATATTGATTTAAATGAGGTTCCAAAGAATGCCCGGGTCTTCATATTGTATTTTAAACTTAACCTATCAAAGGCAGAACAGTGTCATAGTTCATTTCTTTTGTGGGGGACTCATTAATTAACTAATTCAACAAATGTTTGAGTGTCTCCCTTTTCCAGGTCCTGGTTTTGCTGGGTCTGCAGTGGGGAAGGATCTCGTGACGCGTATATTTTAGCGGCGGGGGAGCGGGCGGGGGCACAGCAGAATGGCGATGCTTTGGTTCACGGTGCTGGTAGTTTCTGAGTCACACAAGCCCTGGAGTACGTGGTGATTGTGAATGGAGCACAGTCCAGATGGGCCCACAGCAGGAGGGAGGTGAGGTCAGGTGGCCGGCGGGGAGGAGGCATGCCTGGACAGTAGGGCCTGGACACGGGCCAGCACTGGGGCTGTTGATCTTTTCTGAACTGGGGAGCCGTGTGGTGAAGGTGATTTTGTAGCACTGCCAGCGAATGAAGCCATGCCCACCGCCGATGAGCGAATCAGTCGATGCCTCTTGCTTTCGCATGTTTGTTCTTTACTTAACGGCTTGTTGAATTTTGGTTCTCTACTTAATGATTTGTTGGTTGCAGTTTAAGCGGCCTGTGGAACCAAGACAAGACTCACCAGTGAGCGAATGGGCTGGATAAAGTGAGCGCCGCCGCGTGGACAAAAGGCCCGTGGGCGGGCACCGGAGGCAAAGCTCCGAGGCAGGAATTGGCGTGAGGGCGAACAAGGTGATGGTTTTTCTTGATCTCATAGCACCTGGTTGGGTTTCTGCCCCTGCAGAGATGAGAAGAGCTCTCCAAGTGAATGCAGCAGTCACACCAAACAGTGTAAGGATCTGGCCGCTACCACAGAAGGAACGACTGGCCAGGCTTGCAATCAGCCTCCAGCTCTCTGAGACCTAGAGATTCTTGGAGGCCTATCCCTCCGGAGGTGTGGTATGGATAACATGTCTCGGAAGGCTGTTTCTGAGCTCGTGAGACAGTGAAGCCGTCTGAGGTCCGTACAAGGAAGACGTGCCTAAGAAAGACGGTTTTGAATGCCCCACCTGCATTATCCATGGCTTTGAGTATCCCAGATGGGAACTGATAGTACTTGTTCTGATAGTACTTGCCTTTGCTTTTCTCCCATGAGCCACTGCTTCTCGTTTCCAAATCTCTGCTTACAGTGTTGGAGCGCGTTTCAAGGGCCACAGCGAGAAACGCTGGACCCCAGGACACAGGGACCCACATGGGTTCTCTGGTTGTTTGTTCAGTAACAAACAGATGGGCCTGTCGTCTGTGTGCAGAGGACAGACTTTCCCATTGCAGGAAGGCCAGGCAAGGCGGGTGTCACCTGGAGGTGGGTCTTCTTGGCCTTTGGGTGTCCCTCACACAGTTACCTCAGGAGGTAACGGACACATCACCCTTCCTCTTCTCAAAGGTAGAATCTGAACTAGCGAGTCATTTTTTTTTTCCACAACGGGATGAAAACAGGGATTTCCTAGAGACTAGGGTGGGTGTTTGCACATGACTGTGTGTGTGCATGTGTGTATGTGTTTGATAAGTGTCAGTGTGGTCTCGGGAGACTGTTTCTGGACTGAGTAAGTGGAGACGTGTGTCCTGGAGGACAGATGTTGGGGTGCTGAGAGGGTAACACCCCTGGAGGGAGTGTCCCACACGGTGGCCTTGGGCGGCCGGTCTGTGGTTCAGTGGATGCAAAGTCACGCTGCGTACTGGGCAGCATTACACGAATGAAGGGTCTCGTGACCTGAGGGCTGCTTCTAGAGCAGCGGTTCTCAACCTGTGGGTCGCGACCCCTTTGGGGGTCGAACGACCCTTTCGCAGGGGTCGCCTAAGACTATCGGAAAACAAAAAGATATTTACATTACGATTCATAACAGTAGCAACATTACAGTTATAGAGTAGCAACGAAAATAATGTTATGGTTGGGGGGGTCACCACAACATGAGGAACTGTATTAATGGGTCGCGGCATCAGGAAGGCTGAGAACCGCTGTTCTAGAGGATGAAGGCAGGGGACGCTCACGGGGCATTCCTTGGACTGCGTGTTAGTAACCATAGTAACCAGTTCTCTGTTGTATCTACCTGCCCAGGTACTCACTCACCTTCCTATTACCTGTCAGGTCCCTGGGGACACTTGAGTTTACAACTATGGGTCTGAGTAGGTTAGACATGGGCCACCTTCTAGAAGGCTCCCTAGCCCCAAGCCTGGCAGAGAAGTAGCTTAGACCACCCCCCGCCTCCCACCACTGCCCTGAGGGGCCACGGGAGCTGCCATGACAGATTCTCAGTGGAACCGCGTGTGGAAGGATGATGGCAGTTCTGATGGCTTCCCATCCCTCCCCCAGCTTTGTCCTCACACACCACCCCAGCTCCCCCACTCCATCCCTGAAAGGGCCTAGAGGCCTCAGGAAGGATTACTTTCAGTCTTTGTTTTGTTAAACCAGCCTGGCCAAATGGGGCTGAGAACCAAAGGTAATCTGAATGTAAGAAAGTAAAGAAAACAGCATTTCTTGAGTTTGTGGTCAGAGAGTCATACCTATTCCATGTTTTCCCCCACCCCTGGGGTGGTGGGGGGTTCAGAGAAAAGTGGAAACAGATGTCCCCCCCTTACCCAAAGGCTAGCAGTTAGTCTGGGGGGACAATTAGGCTGGTCGTGGTTAGAAGGTAACATGTACTTGGCAGGTGATATGTACTTGGTGCCTGCCACAGGCCAGGACAGGCATGGTGCTGTGTGGTATAAACACAGTCACTCGTTTTCTACTTAAGGCTACTAGTGCCCGCATTTCACAGATAAAGAAGCTTAGGCCCAAAGAGGCTGAGATCATTAGCTCTGGTTTCCACAGGTAGAAAGAAGCAAAGCCTGGCGTTACAGCCAGGCATCAGGGTCTCGAGGTACACACTTACCTCCTCCGTGGCGCTGCTTTCTCCGTTACTTTGCATGCTGGGAAAAGGAACCCCGGGAGAGGGCTGCAGCAGGTCCCCCGACGCACAGCACAGCCGAGAGGATGCCAGGTGTGGGCGAGGCCGGCTGCCTCCTCCAGGCAGGAGCCGCAGGCGGGGACCTGGTACCCCAGCCCCTGTTCTGCGTCTTCCCACTCGTGATCGTGGGCGTGTAACTATTCCTCTGTTGTAGTTTCGCAGGTTTTCGTGAGGAACAAATGAGATAATAGGTGTGAAAGCAATTGGCAAGCTGTTAACTGAAGGTGAGGGGCTGTTACTACTGAGCGACATGTGACACACGAGACGAGGGTGGGCCGGGCTCAGTCCAGGGGCCTGGAGCCCGTGCAGTGTCCCTGCCCCTCAGCCAATCTCTGTGCCCGGAGTTGCCACCTGGGCTCCAGCGGAGTTTGACTGGAAAGCCTCGGTAACGTGCAGCCCTATGAGAAAACAGAGGGCTGCGGCCAGGTCTCTGCCTTAGGTGGAGAAACAAAAGTGGCTTTGCCTCTGACATCACTCTGCTTTGTGTCTTCCTGCTGGACAAAGCCTGATCATTTCAGCTGTGGGGACCCACTGCATTTCCTTGTTTTATTCATTGGACATATGTGCTTTAAGTACCAAGTGTGTGCAAAGCATCATATAAAGTGGGGGGCGGAGCATGCCATGAACATAAGCAAGATGCAGTCTCTGCTATTATGGGTCTTACAGTCTGGGGACTATAATGTGTATAAAAACATATGCGGGTAATTTAGTATTAGCTGTGATGAGTGCTGGGGAGGAGAAATTGGGGTGCAATGAAAGAAAAAATCTAACCTAGTCCCGTGCACCTGGGAAGACTTCCCTGAGGAGGTGTCGGTTAAGTGGAGAGTTGAAGGATGGATAGGAGTGGTCCAGATAATCAGAGGTATGTGTGTGTGGGGGTGATGTGAGGGAGAAGGCTTCAGGCAGAGGGAACGGTATACACAAACGCCTGAAGCAGTTGGGGCTCCGGTTGGAAAGAGCTGGCACCCCAAAGAGAATTTGATGAAGGGTCAAGCCAGGCAAGGGTAGCGAAGCACCCCGGGACAAGTGACAGTGGCAAGCAGTTTCCATCCTGGCTCAGGAGGCAGTAGCAGGGAGGGGAATTGCAGAAACCCAGTGAGAGCGGAGGCTGGGGCACAGGGCTTGCCCACAGGACCTGTGTCCACGGGGANAATTGGGCTGCAAGGGAGCCTGGCTCTGGAGGCACAGAATCGCCTCCTTGATTTGCAGCCAAGAGCATGAGACCCCTGCGGTGCAGCTGCTGGGAGTGAGGCCACCTGTGAGGGCCGGCCCAGGTCGGCTCTGGAACCAGCATTTCTCAGAGTTGCAGTTCCCCCACATCTACCCCCGCCCACCCAACTCTCCTCCCTTACCATTTTCATTTCAGTGGGTGCACATTTATTTATTTATTTTTTTGCAATGCATGCACCTTAAAAGAAGATTGTGTATCACTCCCTTAAGGGGCAAGGACAGTCTCTTGGTTTCCTGGCTTTGGTTTTTCCGAGCACACATCCCACCAACTGTGGATGAGTTCATCTCCTAAACTCATCGCACGCTGGCGGTCTCTTTCCCGTCAGATGTCACCATCCCTTCCACACGCACACATCACCAGTACTACTGTTCAATTCATACTTTTCTTTAAATCATCTCATATTTTTACTAAAGCAAATTTACCTACCACGGAAACTTGCTATATCTTCTCTAATGGAAAACCAGCATCACTTGCCGTAAATAGAAGGCAACTATAATAATTAGACACAAAAGCCACCAGTGTTATTCAAGCTAGATAGTGGAAGGCTGTAAAATGCCTTGATTTTGAGGCCCATTAGCTCTCTCTGTTAAAAGGGGAGATTTGCAAGTTAGAGAAGGTGAAAGACATTAAGACGCGACTGCAGCTTTCCACCTGATTTAATCAGAAGGGCTGATAAACAGGAGAAGCTCTCTTTATTCTAACTCAGCGTGACTTAATATTATGTCCTTGCCATGCCACCTACACTGTCTCGTTCCTGTGCCCTCAGAAATAGGGGTGTCTGCCGTACCACATTCTGGAAGCAGCGCTCTCTAGTAGTTAAAAAAAATTTTTTTTAACACTTAACTTTGGACATTTAAAAAAATCAAATGAGTTGCCAGCATTTTGAAATTTGGTGAGATGAAAACTTGTCTTTTATTTATCTCTGTTCCCTCTCGACAACATGTGATGGGATTAAACTCCGTGTGACCTCTTGAGACTTGGGTATCCCAGGTGGAGGAGACCCGGCCCCTTGCTCTCTGCTTCCCCTCGCTGGCCTCTGGGGGGAAGCCCTGCTGAGGTCCTCATAGCTGTTTGTTCCCGTCCTGCCAGCTGGAGGCAGCCCCATGGCCCTGGTGTTGGAGGTCACTGATGCACCTCACACTTTCTGTCCACACGGAGCCTTTTGAGTGACAAGGTTCTAGGTCATGTGAGCACAGATGCTAATAAAATTTGTATTGGATACAGACCAACTCTCAGGCAACAGTTTCCCAGGGAAAACGGCTTTATTGTTGTGACTTTCCTGTGCTTTATAGTAGGTTCGGCAACTAAAAGAAATATTGATTTAAATGAGGTTCCAAAGAATGCCCGGGTCTTCATATTGTATTTTAAACTTAACCTATCAAAGGCAGAACAGTGTCATAGTTCATTTCTTTTGTGGGGGACTCATTAATTAACTAATTCAACAAATGTTTGAGTGTCTCCCTTTTCCAGGTCCTGGTTTTGCTGGGTCTGCAGTGGGGAAGGATCTCGTGACGCGTATATTTTAGCGGCGGGGGAGCGGGCGGGGGCACAGCAGAATGG
>NW_017731478.1:178431-208339 GCF_001890085.2 Hipposideros armiger | reverse complement strand
AGGAACCCCGGCCGCCGTAACAAGCAGGGAGAAGCCAGGGGCATACATGCTCTAGTCCCTCTCCTCTCACTGACTGATCTCTGGCTGTACCTACTGTTTGTTCACCCCAACTGGAAGCCAGAGGAAGGATGAAGGAGACTCTTGTGATGCTGTTCGCAGCTGTCAGCCCTCAGTGGCGCTGAACAAGACACCTAGAAAACGGACCTGCCGCAGAAACAGGATAACCAGTGTAGCCAGGTGGGAAAAGAGCCTGGAGCTCCAGAGGAATGGAGAAAGACCAGCAGGGAAGCCCAGAGCCACGAGCCTAGACAGGTAATTAAAATGGCACCTACTAAGTGCTTGCATTCAGTCCTCATAGGACACCTATGGGATGGCTACTATGATTCCATTTTACCGATGAGGAAACTGAGGCTCAGAGAGGTTTGATAGCTCGCAGAGCAGATAAAGAGTAGAACCAGGATTTGAATCCACAAAGCTCCAGCATCTGTGCTTTCAGCGGCTAAGCTAGACTAGCTTAGCCACCACCTCCAGTAGGCACTTCTGTGATCTCTTATTTACGGTCCAGGCCCTGAGGGCTCTGTGGGGGTTTGCACTTTCTCTAACAGTGACCGTAACCCGTGAGAAGTTTTAGGCTTGGAATTTGGACAGCTCAGGCTTTTGAGCAGGTGGCCCTGGTTGCTGTGTCGTTGAGAGCAGGGGTTGGAGAGTGTTTGTCACAGTGACATGCATGAGGATGGTGGCGGGGCCATGGAGGGAAGAGTGGGAATTGATGACGGGCCAGATGCGGAGGCAATCACAGAAAGCGGGGTGTCAAGGCTGACCCCCCCCAGGTTTCTGGTTGGAGCAATTTGGTGGATGGTGGATGCTATATACTGAATACTTGCATGCCCCTTCCGCACCCCAACTGCTATGTTGAAACCCCAATCCCCAATGTGATGGTATTTGGATATGGGACCTTTGGGAGGCACCTAAGGCACGTGGGTGGAGCCCTCATGATGACACTGGTGCCCTTATAAGAAGAGACAAGAGAACTTTCTCTCTCCCTGCTGTCCTCCACGTGAGGACACACCTAGAAGCTGGCCATCTGCAAACCAGGAAGGGAACTCTCACCAGGAACAGAATTGGCCAGCACCTCGACCTTGAACCTCCAGCCTCCAGAACTGTGAGGAATACATTTCTGCTGTCCAAGCTGCCCAGTCTGAGGTATCTTGTTCCAGCAGCCTTAATAGACTATGACACTGGTCCTTTCTTGTAAAGGATAAGAGAAGTAAGGTGGTTTTGTGTTATTTCTGGGTAAGTTTCTTTTTGGGACACGTTGAGTTTTATTTTCCTTTGAAACATCTAAGAGGTAATTTCAAGTGTTCATTTGGCTGTGCATCTGGGACTTAGAAGAAAGTTCTGGTTTGCAGAAAATAGCTTTGTGGGTCATCATATTCTAGACGGTAGATGAAGTTGTGAAAATGGATTTGTGTGTGTGTGTGTGTGTGTGTGTGTGTGTGTGTGTGTTTCTTAGCTATGAGTTACCTAGGTTACTGACAAGTCTTCATGGACAGGAAATATCCAACATATCAGGGTGAGCCCTTGAGTGTGTCTGGGCAGGAGAGGAAGAGATGAAAAAATTAATTGTGGCTCACAGAATGCTTTAAAGTACTGTGATGAAATGATTCTTTACTAGGCACCTGGAGATGTATATCACCAAACATTCTACAAATAGCAGGTTTGACGGAAAATGCGATTAATTCCGTGAAAGGTCAGATTATTATTTTTGAGTTGCGAGTTGAATTTCTATACCTTAGCTTTGTTTATTAATATTCATTACGGAGGTGATGGATAAGACGGACGGAGAGGATCTCTGATTATTTCCGTCGGTTTCCTTTATTTAATATTTGCTCTCTGTACTCACCAAAACAGTTGAAATATTGAACATCCTTCTACTATCTGTTCTCTTGTACCCCGGACTACAGGAGGTAGCTTTATATGCGTATCTTCTGTAAACTTTCGGAGGATTTCATTTGGCCCTCTGAGTGGTAGAAATGGCACAGCCTGTTTTTGTCAGTGCATTTTCAATTGCAAATAGAAGAAACCCAGCTCAAAATGGCTTAAAGGGAATTTACTGGCTCATGTAGCTGAAAAGCACAAGGACAGCCTCACGAGGCCTGGCTGGGTCCAGGTGTTCACAGCATGGCCCGGAAGCCACCTCTTTCCACCTGTCGCCTCTGCTGTCTCTTGTTGGTTTCATTCTCAGGCAGGTGGTGGACTCTACAGCACTTATTGCTTAGTGAAGAGAGAGTTGGGCTCAACGCTTCCTGACAAATTCTGGGTCACATGTCTATTGGTGAGCTAATCAACAATGGCCAGGGGATGGGATATTCTGATTGGTTTAGTCGGGTCACATGGTTCCTCCTTGGACCAATCACTGTCCAGGAGGACACAATGCTTTGATTGGCCACACACACACATCAATCCCTGAAGCCGAGGGTGGGGTCAGCTCAACCTGAACTACCTGGCTGAGCATGGGAGGCTCCTAAATGGGAGAGCTCGCTGCTGTATCAGGTGAGCAGATGGGTGCTGAGCAGACGCCATTAGCCCTCCTGGTCTTCTGTGGGTGAGATGAGCAGGCTTGGAAGCTCAATAGACAACTCGCCCAGCAACTTTTCTGTACATCTCAGTCTGTCCCTGGAGCATTTTCCCACCAACGGGTGGTTCTTTGGAATGTCAGCGTCTAGGGCTGGGCTGGCCTATGAAGGGGACAGCACCTGGCCATCCTGATACCTTCACCAGCATAATGAACACTATATAGTCCTTATTACATGCCATGCTCTGTTCTAAGCACTTTGTATATACTGTCTCTATTTAATCCTTGCAGTGGCACTGTGAGGTTGGTCCTACTATTCGTCCCATTTACAGATGAGGAAACTGAGGCAAAGAGAGGTTAAGTGACTTTTCTAAGGTCATGCAGCTAGAGTCTGGGTTTTAAGCCAGAAATGTAGCTTCCAAGTGTGTGGCAACTTCACTCTTCTGTCTGCCTGTCTCCTAGGACGGCCCATTTCTCCTGCACACAGTAGGTGGTTAACAGCTAACATGTAGTAGATACTCGGTTAAGAGACTTTAAATTAAATCGAATACGCCTCAGTCACATTTTGAATCCCAGAGCTCTGAGACTCTTTCTTCTTTCTGAGCCTCTTTCATTTCAAAAGCATCTCTGGTCTTAGTTACTGTACGTTTATTAATCCTAGGCTTGCATAAGACAATATTGCCTTACTAATTGAATCATAAGAAGCCATTTATTGCGCCCTGAGAAAATATCAACCTCCCTGCCCCCTGCCAAGTACTGCTCACGGTGTGTGTGTGCGTGTGTGTATTTAATAGTTCGGCTGTCAGAGAGGCAGACATCATCATTAACTTCACCGTGTAGGGCGTGATGATCAGAGGGATGGCTGGGAATCAGAGTTTTCTGTGTTGGGGGAGCCTTTTGTCATGTCAGATGTTGAAATGTGGTCTGAAAGTAGGCTGAGTTTTGTGGGAGCCAACACTCGGGGCTATGCAAAGAAGTGAAATGGACGGACAGACTCCATCCTTGATGGTGGGATGATAATGGACTTGAAGTTGTGGCAGGTATTGGCTTCACAAATGGGACAGGATACCCAGAATTTGCAGGGCAGCTGCTTCCTGGCCTGTTCAGTAAACCTGAAGAACAAGGTGTGCTCTTCAAAGGGCAGGTCATTAGGGAGTGTCTGCCGCTCAGCCTGGGGTCCAGTTTGCTGAGGAAAGATACCCCAGGCGTCTGTGGTGGGAGCAGGGGGTGGTGGGAGTATCATCTAGACAGAGGCTGAAAAAATCAGATGTCTACAGTGTTTGTCAGTGGGGAACTATTGGCGTTTGGAGTAGGGCAAGGCTATTTTGGGTACCACAGGGCATTTGGCATCCACAGCTCTCATCCTTTACATGCAAGCAGTGTCCCCTGCCTCCAGTCATTGGGCAACCTGAAGCACCCCTACTTATTTTCACATGCCCTCTAGGGGGAGCTGTTGCACTGATTGGGAGCCCCGGGTCCACAGGGGCCAGACAGGTAACATAAATGACCAAAGAAGATAGGATATGAGAAAAGAGTTGACACAGGTATGGACACAAGAAGTTTCTCCATCTCCTTGTAACTCAACTCAGAGAAAAACCAGTGTCAGGGAGTGTTGGGGACTGGTGGAAACTGTGATAAAAGGCTCCCGCCGAGGGGGGCCAGCTGTTAATGGGCAGGACGGTAAGCCTAGGGTGGGGGTCCTGTTTTCTGGTCTTTTGAGCGAAATCAGCAATCTGTATTTTTGTGTGGAATTGTCTTGTTGCTTAAGTGTTGGCCACCAAATCAGACGTTTTAAAAACATGGCGTAACTGTGATCCGTCGCTGCCTAAGAATATTACTACACATTTTATTTTCTCAAAGTTTCTCTGGGTCAGGAGTCCAGGCACAGCTTAGCTGGTCTCAGGCTCTCACTGGCTGCAACAGAGGTGTCAGTGGGGCTGTGTTCTCATCCGGAGACCCGACTGGGGAAGGCTCTGCTTCCAAGCTCACTCGTGTGGTTAGCAGAGCTCGTTTCCTTGCTGTTGTAGGACTGAGGGCCCTGGAGTTTTACTGGCTGTTGGCCAGAGGCTGCCCTGAGCTAGAGGCCACCCACAGCTCCCTGCCCCATGGGTCTCAATGTGGCTGCTTCCTCCTTCAAAGACACTAGAAGAGAGAGTCTCTAGAGGGAGTCTGCTCGCAAGGTGGAGTCTCGTGAAATGTGCGGTGACCGTGGAGTGACTTTCCATCACTTTTTCGTACCTCAGTCGGTGAGACGCAAGTCACAGGCCCTACCCACCTTCAAGGGGAAGGAGTTCAACAAAGCTGTGATCACCAGGAGCTGGGGGTCTTAATGGACCACCCTAGGGTTTGTCTGCACACATGGTGTGGACCAAGCATCAAACAAGTGGCTACGTAAGACGTGCTGTGGGCTCTGCCCTCAGGCACCTGGTGCCACAGTGAAGCAAAACCTTTGCCATTCTCTCCTCTCACCATTGTCTTTCCTGCTGGTTTTTTTTTGTGTGTGTGTCTTTGTGCCTGTATGGAAGGTATAGTGTCCTCCCCCAACCCCCCCAAATTCATGTCCACCTGAAGCTGTAGGCTGTGATCTCATTTGGAAATGGAACCATTGCAGATGTCACTAGCTGAGATGAGATCTCACTGGACTAGGGGTGGCTCCAAAGCTGATGGCCAGTGTCCTCATAAGAGAGGACAGGACACACATACACACAGGGAGAAGGTCGTAGAAGAGGCAGAAATGGGTTCTCTCAAAGCCTCCGGAAGGAACCAAGCCCACCACACCTTGACTGCAGACTTCTGGCCTCCAGAACCGGGACCGAGTACATTTCTGTGGTTTCAAGCCACCCATTTTTTTTGGTAGTCATTTGTTACAACAGCCCTCCAAAACTCATACAGCTAACATAGAGCAGGGGAGACCCAACAGGAAGATTTGGGGTACACTAGCTCTGTTAATTTGCCTTGGAGGGCATTGTGATTTGAGAGGGGCCAAGTGTCTATGAAGCTGGAATTGAGGAAGGAACGCCTGCATTGTAGAAGCTGTCATTTGGTTAATGATAGTCTCACCGAGGCCCGGGAGAGCATGTTGGAGACTAGATCCGCTTTATCGCGGAATAGAGCCTCCTGCAGAGACCAACCTACTGCACGTCCACACTCAGAGCTGCCTCAGCCAGAGTGGAGAAGAACTTTCTAGAACTGCAATGGAAATTGCCTCAGAACTCATTCTTATCTATGGTTCTCCCTTGCTTCAAGGGACCCTATTGCTTTGCAAGTCGACTTTCATATCTAGCTGTCTCCCAGGAGGTAAAAACAAACAAACAAAACAACAAAATCATGGCGCCCGCCGTGGTTGAAACCCTGAAATGATTAAAACCACCCTTTGGCTTTTGAAAATGTTCGATTTCTGATTTGTCAAAGCGATGCCTATAATTTGGTTAAGTATCTGACTTTCTTAGGAGAAAGATGAAATTGAGCAGTGAGACAGGAGAGAGGGGAGACAGCTCCACATGGCTCAGCCTGTGTCGCTTTGGGAAAGTTGTGACTTGTAGAAAGATTCCTCTGTGCACGTCCCTGTTCTTGGAGCTGAAATTCGCGTCGTCCAAACACTCTGCTCTTGATGGCCTATGTGCTTTTCCGGCACGGGTTGCCGTTCGGACCCAGAGACCGAAATATCTATCCTCAGTGTCCAGGTGTTCAGCCCCCTGGATAGGAGGGGACCCCTACCTGCTCGGCAGGCCCAGCACGGCGGTTCCTCTCCCAGACTCTTTTCTCTGCCCTGTAATCTCTTCCAGTTTCAATCACTGTCTGAAGCCAGCTCTCAGCAGAGCCTGACTCTGCCAGCCTCCCGGTGCCCAGTGGGAGATGCACACATCGCCGTCTCGGGCTAACTTATCACAGAGAAAATGCTTTGCCGGGAGAATCAAATGTAAAGCATGTTCAGTTTCCCCAAATCACACCCTGAAAGTGCTCCAGGGCCCAGGGCTCAGAACTCCCTCCCATGCCCTGGCAGCTCTTGTCTCATTTTGGGGCATCTTCAGCCCTCAAAGTCGGGTGTTCCTGGGCATCCAGAGACAGATGACACCTTAGATAGAGACCTCCTTTCTACCGATATTTATTAAATGTCTCCCATTTGCCAGGCTGGTCCTCGGAACCACAAATAAAGCAGGAAACCAAACATATACAATTTCCTGCTTTCCTGGCGCTTAGAACGGGAGTGGGGTTGCAGGGGCCAGACAGACACCGGCTGGTCTAGGAAAGGCTCACTGACAAAGTGACATCTGCCCAAACCTGAGTCCTGCATTTATCTGGGGAGAGCCTTCCAGGCTGAGGGAACAGCCCGGCCAAAGGTTTAGAAGCAGGAAGTCACGTGCTGGTTCCGTAACTCTGAGGAAGCCGGTTCCCCATTGACACAGAATGCCAGGTATTTTCACACACGTAAAATATGCATTTTTATGAGCATCGCCATTTAAAGCTACAGGAGTGGTATGGGGAGGGGTTTCCCTCGAATTCGAGCATTTCGGGCCAATTACAATGGGTCGACTGAAAATGGGAACGTCAAATCTCGTAGGCGACAGTGAGGAAAAGCAAACTTGATTGGGAATGTTTTTTGTTTTTGTTTTTGTGTTTTCCTGCCTTGAGAAATGAAACAGAGATGACACATTTTGTTCATCTCCCATTCAACAAAATTGAGGCTCCCTCTCTGTGCCACTCAGATCAGAGAATGCGTCGCCTGCTGACAATTGGATCTCCGATTTCACGTAACTGCACAATATCACCATTTTCATTGTGCACTTGACCTTGTCTGTGGGAGCTCAAAAAGGCCAGTTTAGCGGATATGTCTGAGGGCCCCCCCCCAGTTGCCCAAGAGTGGCGCTATACTTTGCTCTTCAAACCCCCTCTCTATTGAAGCACCTGTCATCCGTGCTGTCAATTAACATCTCTTGAGGGGCGGCCGGTGAACCCTTGCTGGGTTCTCTTTCTCAGCGGCTTTCCTGGCATCTGTCAATCGTCCAATATGACAAGATTTGCAATTTTACTTTGCGATCAATTTGCATTGTGTTTATAGCCGACAGTCGGCAGAGCCCAGCCAACCCAAATGTGGAGTGGAGAGAGAACGGAGCTGAGACCACTGTCGTCCAAAGGCCGAGGGTGAATGGGGGCTGATGGCCTAAGGGTCAGTTCATCAACGGATGGTTCCTTATCTGTCCAGGTTATCTGCCAATGTATCCTGCCAATGAAATCCCTTAACTTCAAGAATTCAGATAACAAATATGTGTATAATAAAGACCCTATGGGAATATAATGAATGTAAGGGTGTGTGTGTGTGTGTGTGTGTGACTATCAGGAAGTAGTTGTTACATAAATGAGCCGAAGATGGTCCCTGTCTAGAGGCCTTTGTATTGTTTGTTTTTTCATAGCTGACTGGGACCCGTTAGCTCAAAAGCCTGCCAGCACCAAACTCAAAATTTTACACATCTACTTGTAACTATACCCGAAATAAGCCTAATTTTAGCTACTTAGGGCTTGTCGTCTCTGCATACCCTGCAAAACCGTGCCCAGTGTGTGTGTGAGCCGTGGTAAGATAGACGCTGGCTCCCTAAGACCGCCAGCCTCGGTGGCACGGGGGCGTTGTCTGACCTGGCGGCTCCCCTCGGCCCCGCTTCCTGATAGCAGTCGGGTGTGAAGCCCCATCTCTGAGCCCCTCTCCCCCAGAGCTTCCTTGCCCTCCTTCCCTACTGGGTGGTGCCCCCGCTAACATTTCACTTGGAAGGTCTTAGCGGGGAGGGGCTCACCCAACACGCAAACCTGTCAAATCACTGCCCAGATAAAGCTTATTGTGTGTCACTGCCACCTTGTGGTCACATCTTTTTCTTTGATCAGCACTCCCCCACTTCCACCCCCGCACCCCCAATCCCTCCAGCTCACTCCAGTGCTGAGACCATTAATCATTTTTCACATGGTTTTAGATTTGGGGTTTCTAAATAACAAGCGATAAGAATATCACCAAGCCTAAAAATATTTCTCTAAAACACACTTAATGAATATTCAAGACATGGATTTTTTTCTGGGCTCAAATTGTTCTAACAAATAGAATCTAAAACTGGGAAGGATTTGGACGAAGAGCTGGAGTTTGGGAACAGTTTTATGGAGCTTGGTTACGTAGACCAGGCTGACCGCTCGCCTGGGCGACCTTAGCCTCCAGCCCCTGCCAAGGTCAAGCTGATACTGTGGGGCCCAAGTCTTTTAGGTGAACAAAGACACTGTCATTAGGAATGTCACTCCAGGGACTAGAGGTCAGCATCCAGGAGCTGAGGGCAAAGACCAGCCCCCTCTGTGGGCAAGGCTGACCCTTTACTGCACATCCACTGTGTAAACAACCAGACTAACCCAGAACGCTGCAGAGAGGTGGACGCTAGCCCTAAGTGCACGGTTCGAGTATAAGACAGAGACTCGGGGGCACTCAGCCGACACGCGTCCTTGTGCCCAGGGAGGTGGCAGGTACTGTGGTCTGGGAAGCCATCGGGAGGGCGAAAGGGAGGAGCTGTGGGTGTCTGCCCTGTCCCCGCGGGTGGAGGCTGGCCTGGACTCCAGGTGTCTTTCTCACTGCTTTTCTATAGCAGCTGGAATGTCACCTGTCCCCGGTCCAGCCAGGAAGGGTGCCCACCTGGACTTTTAAGATTCGTCCCATCATAGACAAGGTCAAAGTTTCAGATAACTCTGTGCCCCTCAGAGCCAGGGTGTGGCCCCGACACCTCCAGGGGTGGTGTTGGTCTGGGAGACAAGCCCCTGTGTGGCCAGGTGGCGGTGGTCTGACTCATTTTGAGGCCTCTTCCTGAGCTGGACCGAGGAGAGCTCACATCCGGAGGCGGCGCACGGTGCCCCTGGCTGAGACTTGCACGGGGTCTGCCTGCTTGCCTTACACCAAATGCACTATAACACGTGTCACATGACAGAAAAGTGCACGCGCATGAGCACAGCCTGATGGTGCCTCATGGCCCAGCACGCACCCAGCCCCCAGCGAAGAAACAGAAGTCCCCCTGGGGACCCCACGCAGGTACTGCTCCGAAAAGTCCCACGATGCTGCCTGCAGCCTCGTACCCGTTTGCCCGTTCCAGGCTCTGTCAGTGGGTCACACGGGCGCAGTTCTCAGTCTGGCTTCGTTCACTCAGCGTGTTTTGTGTGCTGGTAGACTGCTCACTCTTGGTACGCTGTCCCAGATGCTGCTGGGGGACTGTCTACTTCCTGTTTGCTGTGAATGAGCACTTTAGGCTGTTTCCGTTTGGGGTTTCATAGGGCAGAGCTGCCATGAACTTTCTGGTAACCTGTCTCTCGGTGACACATGCATTTCTGTTGGGCATATGCCTGGGAGTGGAAGCACCGGATCTGCAGACATCCAGGTATCGCAGACATTGCCAAAGAGTTCTCCAAAGAGGCTGAAGCAAATGCCACTCGTCCAGCAATGCCTACAAGCTCTGATTACCCGCCATCCATGTTGACACTTGTTATTTTCTGTCTTTTCAGTGTAGCTGTTCCGGTTTGATTTCTGTACTGTATTGGGAGGTTTGTTAGAGTGGATTGTTAAAGACAATCATGATAATTAATAATGGTGACTGAAAGGGTCAGACAGACACAGCCGTGCAGCGCTGCAGCCCTCATGTAGACAGTAAATTTGGACTTTCGCGCTCACAGTTACTCAGCATATGTAAAAGCCTGCCTGTCTTTATTGCAGTTTTGAAGGTACTTTCGCAGCTTGAAAATCCATTTTCGGGGGGGGGGGGGGGGGGGGGCTGGGCCCTAGAATGCTCGGAAAGGGGCGAAGTAGGTTTTTGGTTTCCCGAGACTTCCTCTTTGGAAATTAACCTCCTGGAAATTAGCTTCATGGAAGTTTCTGGAACCCCTTGTGTCCCAGATTGCTAGTGCAGCAGCAGGGTGACCGGCACGGGTCTGACTCTGTCGCTGGAACCCAAGGAGACCTGGACTGCAGGGGGCTTTCGGGCAGAAGTGCCCAGGGCCAGACAGGAGGTGACAGTGGTCCTGGGTGGTGGGAGGTGGGTGGGGGAGGGGAAAGTCACTGCCTGGAGCCCTGATGCCAAGCACAGTGCTTTGGGGGGGGTAGTGAGGCTGTGGATGGGAGCGGAGACTGACAGCCAGTGACACTTAGGACAGAACCCAGATGCCCAGTTGGCCAAACCTGGAGGGCTCCTGGGGGCTGGCCACCCTGGGAGGTGAAGCAGGTGGTTAGCTATGGGGGAGGGCTCTCCTCTGGGCTCCAGATGACCAGGAAAAGGTGAAGGAGATGGTTGCTGTTGAGAGCTTAGCATCCTGGTGTCCTGGGCCGATCATCCCACCTGAGGGAAACCCTGGGAGGCCACGTTGGTGTGTCCCCTGCCTCTGCTCAAGTGCAGTAGCTTCACTCAGGTGACGCAGGCCTGATGCACAGCCCTAGGCGCTGGTGTCACCGTGCTGGTGGCTGAAATATTGAGACGTATTGACCTGTGCTGGTTAATGGTCCCTGTCCCACGTCTGCCTCCTGCTCCCCCGGGACCCCCTGGATCTCATTAAGACCAGCAAGTACAGTAACGGTGAGCGCTGAGGGTGGCCGCCCAGCTGGGCGGGGCTCTGTCTCTGCTGTTAAGTCTGTGGGCTGTCACCCTTGGTTGGACGTCTGCTTCTCAGACTCCCAGGGAGCGTTTGCCTGTTGCAATGGCCTCAGAGAAACCAAATGCCTACAAGTCGCCCTTCCAGGCATCTTTGGGCACGGGCCCTCCCTCAGAAATGGACTTTCAAGCTGCAAAAGCACCCTCAAAGGCTGCAGGAAAGACAGGTAGGTGTTCACATATGCTGAGGACAGCAGTGTGAGCACAGAAGTCTGGGGGTGCGGATGGGGGTGACAAAAAGGGTAACAAAGGAGGACAGCTGGGGGGGCACTGCTCACCGAATCCATTCAGATGCTGCGCGATGAAGTCCCTGATGTCAAGGGGACCTGCTTGTGGGTCAGAATGAAAGAAAAAATGATAAAAAAAACTCAAGGGAGAAGCTTCAGTGGGCACGTCCTATCGGCACCTCTAAGACAGAAGGGGAGAGAGAGCTGTTAATTAGGGCCCAGTGAGGGGCTGACGACACGTGTGGGTCATGAAGGAACCTCGTCATGCACGGGGCAGAGCCGGGGGCGCGGGAAGGGGAGCGGGGTTGGTTCCTAATCCTGGCTCTGGCATCGGCCAGCTCTGCGGCCTCCAGCTGGTCACTCGCTGCGGGGGTGGGAGGGCCACAGTCTGTACATCTGGACACTGAGAACAATAGTAATGACCCTGAGCCTGGGCTGCTGGACGAGGACTCTCTGTGAGCAGGTGTGTGTGTGTGTGTGTGTGTGTGTGAGTGTGTGTGAGTGAGTGTGTGTGTCAGTGTGTGTGAATGTGTGTGTGTGTGTGTGTGTGTGTGTGTGTAAGAACACGATAAGCTGTTAAGTTGCAAATGCCCATAGAAATGAGGCGGTTCCATCGACTCTGCTTCTCAGCACGAGTTCTGGAACGTTCTCTCCTGTTGCCCCATTTGGCAGCAAGATGGAATGGCTCAAAGTAGGGACAGAACAGGACGCCTCTATTCGTGGTGCGCATAAATTAATTCCTAGACCATCATTATGGCGAGAAAGAGAGCTTTGCGGAAGCAGCAGATTGGGCCACAGAATTCAGTGGGAACAATGACCAAGTCAGGGCAAAGAAAGGCCGCCGAGTGTCCCCAGGGGTTGGCAGCGATTTCTCAGGAAATGCCACATGCGGGAGCTGGCAGGTGAATGCCTAGTGTCCCCAGACAGGCCTGTAAGACGGGCATTGCAGGAAGCAGGGATGCTTCTTCTGTAGTTAACGAGATACACAAGCGTTCGAAGTCCCCAACCCTCCCCTGGGGTTCCCCATGGCAGGCAGCAAACCAGGGGTGGAGAGCAACCCTTGAGTCCAGGACTTCCTCCTGCTGTTCAAATGCTGCCATTAGACGTCCCCTTCTTTGGCTCTTAAAGATTTTTTGACTTTGATAAATCTTTTTTTTTTTTTTAAGTGTCAACCACTCCTGGGGAGGGCCATTCACCTGTTTTTTTCTCCCCTTTTCTTTCTTTGTTTTATTGAGGTAAAATTCATACACCGTGAAATTAACCATTTCCACATGAGTAATCCAGTGGCATTTAGTATATTCACAGTGTTGTCCAAACATACCTCTGTCTAATTCCAGAAAGTTTTTATCACCCCGAAAGGAGACCTGGACCCGTTAGTTACTCTCACCCGCTGCCCCCCTTTGCTCCTGGCAACTGTCAGTCTGCTTTCATCGCTATGGGTTACCTCTGATGGATATTTTATAGAAATGGAATCATGTAGAGTGGAATTATATACAAGGAAACATGTTTTATATAAATGGAATCGTATAATACGTGGCCTCTTGTGACTGGCTTCTCTCACTTAGAATAATGTTTCTGAGGTTCATCCGCGTTGTAGCAAGCGTCAGCGCTCCCTTCCTTTTCACGGCTGAGGAATATTCCACTGTGTGGCCCGACCCCCGTTTCTTTACCTGTTCCCCCGTGGATGGGCGTCTGGCGACTTCCACTTTCTGGCTATTATAAGTAGGGCTGCTATGAGCACGCATGTCCAAATATCTGCTTGAGTATCTGTTTGCAATTCTCTGGGGTCTGTATCTAGGAGTGGAATTACTGAGTCCTATGTTTCACGCTTTGAGCTACCGCCAAACTATTTCTCACAGCGGCTGCACCATCGGATGTCCCCGCTGGCCATGTATGAGGGCCCTTGATGTCCCCGCTGGCTGTGTATGAGGGCCCTTGCACACTTCCTTAGGGATCTGTCTTCTGCAAACACCCCATTAGACAGAGCCTGGCCGCAGTGTTCCGCCTGAATGCTGCATTTATTTTTCTCCTGCGGACTGCGTGTGCCTGCTGTTTGCTTCTCACGCGTGGTGGGTGTAGCCTGCCTGCTCCGCGGCCCCCTGGATGGGGCAACCCTCTGTGCCCCCACAGCCCCCTCAGCCTCTGTGCTCCTTCTCACTGCGTGGAGACCCTTCCCCATCTCCAGGCGAAGAGCAGCCCTGCACAGCCCCTCCATGCCTGCCCAGACACACCGGTTCACGGAAAATTAACTCATGGGGCAAGATGCTGGATTCCTACGTTGGGTGCTTGTGAAAATGACAGGACAGGGGCGGCCAGTTAGCTCAGGTGGTTAGAACGCAGTGCTTATAACACCAAGGTTGCCGGTTCGATCCACACGCTCTCCTCAACTAGATAGAAACAACTACTTGACTTGGAGCTGATGGGTCCTGGAAAAACACACTGTCTTCCCCCTCCCCCCATCAAAAAAAAATGACCGGACAGTTAGTTTTCCAAAGAAAGCCACTTACCGCGACTCTTCCCTACATTCCCAGAGGAAAGGGGACATCTGGAGCACCACAGTTTTACTGCCTGTCTTGAACCGCCATGGTTATATATCTCTTTTTCCCACCACACAGAATTAAGGCCGCAGCAGGAGTGAAAATAATGGCCGTGAGAATCAGCAGCGAAGACCAATGGGCAGTTCAGGAGGAAATAGATCATGGCGACGACCAGACGACGGCCGCCCTCACCTGTGTGGGCCATCACCTGGACACGCAGAGCAGGTAAGCGCTGAGGTGCCTCGGCAGTGGTGGGCCGGAGGGGCGGGGGGCTGTGAGAGCTGATGGCAACATGACCTGCGTATAAGGGAAGCGAGGCCTCTGCCTCTCCTGGGAAATGTGTTCCTTGGAGTTCGTCAGCGCAGCTGAGCCACGCAGCTTCCAAATGGCTCCTTTCCAGGGACACGCTGCTTTTATTCGCTATGCTTTTTATACTCCAATGACCTAATTAGCTTGGCAGTCTCAAAAATTACCTGAACTCACATTTGTCACAGTGCAGGGTTTGATAACCATATTTTAAGAATTTATTATTATCATTATTGTTATTGTTTGCAGTGAAGAGTTAAAGCACGAAATGGGGAAAATAGAAATGATTTAAGAGGCAAGGGGGAAATGTACCTTTTTTATGAGCAAACTGACGGTGGCTGTAGCTGCTGAGTAATTGTCTCTTAGTGCCTCAGTGTAGTCATTCTGCTGATGGCTCACCTGGGTATTGGCATATGGCTTCAGAATGTTAAGTTGGGTGAACTTGGCATTGCTGGCAGGCAGCTCGTGTTCACCAGCTCAGGTACCAGCCTTGGGTTTCGCGGGCTGAGTCGCCTGGGAGGGTGCTGCTAACCATCCTGTACCAGGGGGCCCAAGAGGCAGACAGAGCTCTCACCGCGTCCCCACAGGCTTCCCTCTTGGCCTCTGTTCTCTTCCCCTTTTACTGACCATGCGTTGGCTATGGGGTTGTTCAGTGGTCCGGTGAACCAGTGATGCTGACACGCGCACCCCCCCACCCCGCTCCCTTGCTTCAGAACCACCAGTGGCTCACACGTCAGCCACAACGAGACTCCAAGTCCTCAGATCTGTTACTTATCGCCTTCCACGGTCATTACTTGTTCTCTTTTCTTTCTCCTCTAGTATTTAAACACTTCGAGGTCTACAGTGTTAGGCAGAGAGGGGGAGTGGATGAATGAGAGAGTGAATGAGTGATGAATGAGTGAGGGAATGAGTGAATGAATGAGTGAGTGAATGAGTGAGTGAATGAGTAAATGAATGAGAGAAGGAGTGATGAATAAGTGAGTGAATGAGTGAAGGAGTGATGAATGAGTGAGTGAAGGAGTGAATGAGTGAGTGAATGAGTGAATGAATGAGTGAAGGAGTGAGTGAATGAATGAATGAGGAGTAGGTGGGTGGGTGGGAACATGAGAAATGGAGAGATTGGGTGGGGCTGGCCTTTTCCAATGGAGTTGTGTGCTGAGTCCTGTCTCTGCTTGGGGGACCCCAGCCAACCTTAGCTGAAACCCTGTTCTGCCTGCCTTTGAAGATGTCTTTCCAAGGGCAAGGAGTGACTCAGGGTGAGTGGCCAGGAGCCTTCTACTAGGAATATTGGTCAAGTGATGTGGGCACCTTTCACTCTAAACTCAACATTCTGGTCAGCATCCTTTCTGCACCCTCACGTGACCCATGGTGTCCCTGGAAACCTGTATCTGCCTGCTGAGCACCCCCACCTCCTGAGCTGCCAATAGATGCAGAGAGCCTGGGATTTTTATATTTGCTCAGGTGACTTCAGGTGCAAGTCATAGCGTACCCACCTAAAAGTGGTGCAACTGTAGGGTTTTATCATCTGACATGACAACAAATTTAGAGGCGGGTAGTTCGGTGGTTGGTTGACCAGCAGCACCGTGGTGTCACCCCGGCGTGTCCTGTCTTCTTAGTCTATTGTACCCAGTTCACTGGCTGTCATCCTCTAGTCTTTTTCCCTCATGGTCACAAGATGGCTGCAGCAGTTCTGGTCATCACAGACTCACCCAGTTGTATACAGAGAGTGAAAGGGAAGGGGGCTTCTCCTCACACATCTCTTTTTACCAGAGAAGACCTCTTTAGCAATTTCTATGCAAGTCTTGCCTCTGGATCTCATTGGTAAGCAGTGGGTTCCATGCCTCTGCCCAAGAAGCAAGCTAGTCTTGGAAAGTGACTGCCTGGTATTATCGTCAGGCTTGGTGGTGGGAGATGGCCAGCTGTCAGGGGAGGAAGGTGGGAGAGTGGTGGTCCGCCAGCAGTGTGTGCCCCACTCTTCAGAGGTGATGTCGGTCACGGGTAATGGCTTGGTCTCTGATTTGCACAGAGACCCGTGCGTTAGCGTCCCCACTGGAAGGCTTCTCCTGGTTGCTGGGCTGCTTCTCAGGGACCTTTGTCCCACTGAGGACGTCAGGGACCATACTGATGAAGTGGAAGCAGAAAGGGGGCCTGGGGCGCCTCACGCAAATGGACAAGTTCAGGGGTGGGCTGGTCCCGGGGCGTCTGGCGGGTGCTCGGGCAGCATCCTTGTCAACCTGTCTCTTGTCTGTCCTCTGGGTTGGCATTATCTCAGCAGGCTGTTCCTTCCTGGTGGCATGTTGGCCACCGCATCTCCCAGCGGCCATCCTGCTGGCTTTGTCACTCCAGGGAGAACACTGCTTTTCCCCATTGGGTCAGCACAAGTCCTGGGGGTGCTGGTCACTGAGTCTGTTTGGCGTAACTTGGATCACGGACCCCGAACCAGTCTGTGTAGCCAGCCCTGGAAGTGGGGGTGGATGCACCCACCTGGACAACATGGGCTTAGTGTATGGGGGAATGGTCTAGGCTGTGTGTGTGTGTGTGGGGGGTAGATGGATGCTGGGAGGGTAGAAACAGAGGTGGCCGGGCAGTTACCATAGTCCTGCTGACCCTCATGTTCTCCAGATGGGATGCTGTGACTTACACCCTCAGAAATCACTGCCAGGGTACAGGATGGTGGCGCCCGTGGTCTAAGCATATAGGAAATTAATTTTGTTGAACTATTGGACTGATCAAGTGGTAATGTTTTAAATTGAAGGAGACGCGGAGGCTGTGGTTATCACTTTTGGCTTTGTGAGAATCGATTTTGCACCCTTTAGAAGAGATGAAAGAAGGTTCCAAGAGAAGAAAAGTAGCTACATAACCAGAATTACATAATTACGAGACGTCTCAAATTCCCGTATACTCTTTCTCCTTCACTTTTAGTTTCCCACCTCCCTTGGGCTGTAAGGACAATGGGCATTGTTCTTTGGTGTGACAATTCATGCTTATCTCATGTCCCTCTCAAATCCATTCCATAATCTAAATAAATAATTGCTTCTTGTTACGCGTTTTTTTGGTTGTTGAATTGTGATATCAAATGGGGCGTGAAATACAGGCTTACAGACCATGTTTGCTGGCTAACAAAGTGAATATGTGAATATCCCTAACGAAACGTCCCACAGAAAGCTGTAATCTCTGAATTGTGACAACCTTGGGTGAAATCGAGTTCTTAATAGAATATAATGTACTTTACTGCCTGAAATTCTGTGATAAGAATTAAAAATGTGTTGCATGGGAAGACCCAACAGGCTCAGCTAGAAAGGCTGTGAAGGTCTTAATGTGAAACATTTTAATGAACGCTCATTGTGAGGGAATGTGAGGAGTAAGATGAAAACCACTAGATAGAGACTGGTGTTGCCAAAAAAGAAGCGAAGAGGTTAGAAAAATAAGCAAATTTGAAAGTGTTCAGAACAGATAACATGGAAGCAGAGGAAAGGAAATCGAGACGATGGACTATTTGTATGAGAACCACGCGTGGCCGGAGAGCTAGAGACAAGGTTGGTGCTTGAAGGGTTTCTGTCTGGCTGGTGGGACCCGAACCTCAGAGGAAAAACGGTGCAGCATTAGGTGCTGTCAGAAACCACAACACAGAGCACGTTTTCATCTAAAAACTGGAACGGAGGCAGACGGAAGCTCCGTGGTGTACCACGGAAGTAGGCATTTGTGCTTCTCCATTGGGTAGAAAGACAAAAGCCCTAAAATAGGTTTCTTTACGGACACAGACACACCCCACATGATTGTAACCCAGCTCAAGGTGAAATAAAGGTCAAAGGCAAATGTTTACTGTATTGGAAAATCTGGAGTTTCAGTTTTTCTTTGTCTGCTCTAATCCAAAAAGTGTATAACCCACTGAGCAGATGAAGGGATCACCGTTTTAACAGACTCATCGTTTTTGGTGAAATTTAACAGTTGAACAGTAAGCAACAAACAATGTTAAGACAGGAAAGTTACCGTGTCACGTGTCATTTTATGGATTTGTGAAACACGACTATCCTAAATCTTTCACTGCACTTTAAGGAGTCTTATTCTCGTTAAACAAAGAAAAAGATGACAAACACAGTGGAATATTATTCAGCAATAATAAAGAATGAAATCTTGCCATTTGCGACAACATGGATGGACCTAGAGGGTATTATAGTGAAATGAGTCAGACAGAGAAAGACAAATACCCTAGGATTTTACTTATATGTGGAATCTAAAAAAATAAAAAAATAAATGAAACAAAATAGAAACAGATGCACAGATATGGAGAAGAGGCTGATGCTTGTCAAAGGGGAGATGGGAGTAAAAAAATGATGGAAGTACAAAAATATATATATATATTTCTTATGATTGAAAAAAAAGAAGAAAACCAAGAGTGAAGATGGTTCAGTGATAACAGCTGCCTCTATTCCTAGGAACAAGTATTTTTCGCTACCAGACTCAGTTTATGTTGGTTTCTTTCATCCTGAAAAAGATTTATTGAGAGGTAAAAGACCAAGTGGAATGTTTCAGTGTGACTTTGAGGACAGTTTTGTGTGACTCTGCTGTTTACCCCTTATTTTAAAAATGAAAAACCATGTAATGCTTATGACATGCCAGGCACTATTGTAAACCTTTTCAGAAAATAAACTTCAGAAAATCAGAAATATTAGAAGCCTGTCCGGCAGTAACTGTTGTTATTCCCAATGAGCAGATGTGTACCTTGAGGCACAGTTTAAATGCGTTCCGAAGGTCTCAGAACCGGAAGTAGCCAAAGAAACCTGCCTTTAGAGTCCCAGCTCTAAACGACGCCCCCGACGTTGTTTCATCCGGCACGGCCGGAGGTGCCCCTTCTGTGCACGCCCTGCTCTTAGCATTCCCCTTTCCTCCGCCATCTGTCAGCTCGCTTGTCTTCAGCGGTACCCACAACACTAGGAGGCCACCTAGCATGTGGACATAGAGGCAGTAGTGGGTTGAACGGTGGTCCCTCAGAAGATGGGTTGGTATCCTGCTCCCCAAAACTTGTGAATGTGACCTTATTTGGAAAAAGGACTTTGCAGATGTAATTAAGAACCTTGAGTTGCAATCCCCCTGGATTATCTGGGCAGGCCTTCAATCTGATGACGAGACCTGATAAGATAGACACACAGAGGAGGCGGCCACGCGAAGATGGAGGCAGAGACGGCAGTGCTGCAGCCACAGCCAGCGAGCCCCTGAGCTGCCAGGAGCTGGAAAAGGCTGGGGATGGACTTTCCTCAGAGCCGTTCGGAGGGAGTCAGGTCCTGTTCACACCTTCATTTGGGAGCTGTGGCTTCCAGTATTGCGAGAGAATAAATCCCTGTTGTTTTAAGCCATTGAATTTGTGGTGATTTGTTCCAGCAGCTCCAGGAAACCCAAACAGGGGCTTTATGACCACTTTGTTGAATGAATAAATCAAGGCTTCTCAATGCTGGATGCACATCAGAAAAGGCTGGGAGGCTTCGAAACTCCACCTTTTTCAGGCCTTACTTTCCCCCTGGGGTGTCACGGGGCTCCGACATTTTAAAGAAAGCTTTCCAGGTGATTTTCATGGGTAGCCAGAGCTGAGAATTACTGGGATACAGGAAGGAGTTAAATATTCATGAATGTAAACACCCTAAGAAGACCAAGGTATTTTATCTTGAACAATGTGAGGTTTTGAAAAGAAAGGGTTTAGAAACACACCTTTCCTGGATTTTGCTGATCCCATTTTTGCTGTTGGACCCCTGGAGATCTCGGAATACCAGCTACCACAATAGTTCAAAACCAGGATTCCACGGGCAGGAATTCATCATGGCTTGTCTGTAATTTGTGCTAGAAAGTGACAATGGAGTTCTCCTCTGGGAAATGGAGAACCCCTCCCCCACCCCCAAAAGGGCTCAGGCCAGCTGAAGCGAAGACAAAAACAAACAAACAAACAAACAAACAAACAAACAAACAAACCCCAAAAAACTATTTTTAAAACACTCCACCTCTTTTTTTAACCAGTGGGAGACTCTTTGTGAATTTATGCTGCTGGCCACTTCCAGCATAAGCATCACAGAAGCCTTCTTACTTCAAAAGTGAATAGCTATTCAATTGTAGAAAACTTAGAAAATAAGCTGAGTAAAACGGAGAAGGTAAAAATCGTCCTTGACCCTTTGTGTGATTCAAAGGCAGGCATGCGTAAAACTTCGATGAGGGTATTTGTTTGTATGCGTTCCCATGTACGTACGCAGACATGTTATTTTTGTCAGCACTAGAATTTGTTTAGCTCGGAAAGCTGTCATTTTCTTGTATTGCCTTAGAATAAATATATGGCAGTATCTTGTCATGTCATTAAATATTAACATCTTTGATAAACCAATAAAAGTGGGGGGCCCTCTTCCTCCCAAAATACAAGCATGCACACATATGTAATTTCTTTCCCACAGTTTTAGGATTCATGGAGGCTTTCAATGAACCTGTAATTTTAAATGTAATATTTAATGGTGGTACACCACTCTATCGATATGACAGAAGTGTGTTCTATTCATTCACCACGCTTCGTTTTTTTTCCCTTTTAAACATGGCTGCTGGCCATTGTTATAATGTTTCATGTTTTCCCCTTTTAAAATCCCCTTTAAACATTCTTTTTTCCTTTTTAAACATAAAATGTCTGTTGAATAATCCTGCAGATAAGATTTGGGAGACACTGCTAGGGGCCAATGGGTAGGTCAAAAGACATGATAATGCTTTCAGTTTTTGAAGCTTTTGTGAAATTTTGCTGCCAGTGTATCCTGCCAGCTCTGTGGGAGAGTGCCAGTTCTCAAACAAAAACAAAAAACAAACCCCAAACAAAAAAACCACTGATCCTTTTACTGTCTTTAAAGTTTTGACTTTTATAGAATGTCATATAGCTGGAATCACATAGTGTGTGGCCTTTTCAATTTGGCTTCTGTCACTTAGTCATATGCATTTCAGGTCCTTTCATGTCTTTTCATGGCTTGAAAGCACATTGCTTTTCAGAGCTGAATAATATTCCATTGTCTGGATGGAATTTTAATTATCCATCACCTACTGAAGGGCGTCTTGGTTGCCCTTGGCAACCTTTGGCCATTATGAATGAATCTGCCATAAACATCCATGTGCGTAGTTTTGGGGGCCGTAAGTTTTCAACTTTGGGTAAACACCAAAGAAGCGTGATTGCTGGATTGTATGGTAAGAGCCTGTTTAGTTTTATAAGAACCTGCCAGGCTGTCTCCCAAAGTGGCTGCACCATTGTGCGTCCCCACCAGCAATGAATGAGGGTTCCTGTGACTCCATAGCCTCACTAATATTTGGTTGTTAGTGTTTTGGATTTGAGCCATTCTGATAGGTGTGTAGTGGCATCTCGTTGTTGTTTTTTTTTAAATTTGCATGTCCCTGATATGATATGGAGCATTTTTTCATATACTTATTTTCCATCTGTATATCTGTCTTCTTTGGTGAGGAGTCTGTTCAGCTCTTTTGCCCATTTTTTAATTGGGTTGTTTCTTTTCTTATGGTTGGGTGTTAAGAGCTCTCTGTATATTTTAGATGCCACTCCTTTATCAGTTTTGTGCTTTGCAAATCTCCTCGCCCAGGCTGTGGCTTGTCTTTTCTTTCGCTTAATCAACTATCCATTGTGAGAAGTGATACCGTGTCTGGAATACGTTCATAGGTTTCAAAGTGGCTACATTTAGAAGTTCCCCCAATTCTCAAGATGGCTGTTTTGGAGCAGAAAAATCTATACTTTTGTTGTTGGTTTTAAAAGAATGTATCTTACTTTATGCCTTTGAGTCCTGCTGACCAGGACGGCCTCACTGGCAGGGGACTTTATCCCGGTAATATGCAGACGGTCCCGTGGCCGCCTGGTGACCTCTCCGACTGTGGTTCCTCCCCACTAATCTATTCTGCTACCAGCTGCCAGACTAATCTTCAAACACCACTTTTTTCACGACCTGGTAGCTCCCTGTTGCCTGTCTCAGCAGGTCTCCACAATTGGCTAGACTTTTGCAGTCCTTTTTAGAAGCAGATCTGGTTCTCTCTCCAGATGCTCAAAACTGGTGCAAGAGACAGCTGCTGAGACAGCGAGCCCAGCCTGTAGGGGGCGCTCTGCACAGTTCTAGGACGAGAGACCAAGTGACATGAACAAGGTGTGTTCTGTAAGGAGGAACCCTGAAAGGCACCTCAGAGGAGGTGACATTTGACCTGGTCCTTAAAGGATGAGCAAGAGTTTAAAAGTGCTTAAAAAATGAAACATTTCTGGGAAGGTGGCTCGTTAAACCGTTCTTTACATCATGTTAATACTGTGTTGAATTAATCTTCCTGAATGAAAAGATTGGATAGTGGTTGGATCGTCTTAGAGTTCAAAGCACCTGTGGAGGGTGGATCTGGATGGGGCCACTTTAGGTAGTCCAGGAGAGGTTCCATTGTGGGAGGGGCTTTCAGAGGTCATTTTATTGGGAGCAGATCTGACTCAATGCAACACTGCTTGAGCACCTACTGTGTGCGAGGTCCTATGCTATATATTATCCTCCCTAATTATCAAAATATCCCTGTGAAGAAGGTGGCATGATTAGCCTCATTTACAGATGGGGTGAATGAGACTCCCATAGCTATGACTGGTGGATCTCAGATTGAGCCCAGATTTCAAGATTCTAGAACAGTGTCTGGCACATAATAGACTCTCAACAAATATATGTCAGATAATTCTAGGCCCAAGACTGCTTTCTCAGAAGAGGATGGTGCAAAAGAGAAATTCTGCCAAAGGTGAGCTCTTTGGTAGGGTTTTGGTGGCCTTTCCAAGCCCCCAACTTCAGCTTCATCGTTCCCGGCTCTGGGAAGTTTCTGCCTTAATCACTGCGAGCCTGTGTCTTGCTCCTCAGGGCCTTTGTGGCATAAAAATAGAGAATGAGTTTGTCCTGGAAACGCCGGGTGTCATTTAGATTCCAACATGCCCTTTCTTACCGAGTGCAGCTTCTATTTCTACCGTGGGGCTTAACTTTTGTAGTTCCCTTCTGCAGGCAGATGTTGAGTCCGAGGAAATTGGAGGCTTTCTCTCCAAAGGTCTGCTGGCATGGTGAGTCCGTATCGGAGCCTTCAGGCCACATTTCTAACGGGTAGTTGATGAAACTAACCGAGGGTGACTTGCACAGTGGACGCTAATGGGAACGGCTCTGTATTTGGCCTTTTGTGTTGGTGTTTGTTAGAAACCCCAGCCGCTCCATGAAATCATTTTATTTTCATGTCATTATTTTGACATCTTTGTTTATTTTTTGACATGTTAATTATGGGGGCATGATGCCACTGACCAAGGTGATCACTGAAACCATGCAACCTCCCCCAGTTCCAGCGCAAGCCTTTGACAAAAGCAATCCAGTGAACCTTCGAGTGGTTGCCTCCCTCTGTGTCCCCACCATCACTCCTCTGGCTTCCTGGAGACAATTCTTGATGCTTTGGAAGTGTTCGTTTAATGCCGCCTGTCTCAATGAAGCATCGATTCTTGCCCCGAACCTTTCAACCTACATAGAAGGTATGATGTTGCTTAGCCCCCTTTCTGCGTGAGAAGAAACCTCTGTGTCTTTTGAAAGGGCGTTTGATTTGGCTTTATCCAGTTCCGTGGCCAGCATCCTAGCTTGCTTTCCATAGGTACCTGCAGAGCATGGTTCAGTATTCTGTTGACCATGGGCGGTTTGCAGCCTGAACGTGAACGTGGCTGGTTAGGCAGCCTGATGCCACTCGCGGGAGGGGTGTGCAGCCTCCCACCCGAGGTCTCCTTGTCTTACCAGATGACCCCCTTTATGTTTTTAAATTAATAGACTTTTCAGGCCAGTTTTAAATTTACAGAGAAATTGAGCAGACAGTACAGAGATTTCCCCTATCAGTTCCCCACCCACTCCACCCCCAGTTCCCCGCAAATTAGCCCCTTATATTTGTCACATTTGTTCCAGTTCATGAACCAATACCGATCTTTTATTATTAACTCAACTCCATAATACTTTATTCAGATTTCTTTAGTGTTTACCTAATGTCCTTTTCTTGGTCCCACATTACATGATTCATCCTGTTTCCTGAGGCTCCTCTCGACTGTACCTTTCTCAGACTTTCCTTGGTTCTGATGAGCCAGACAGTGAGGATGAGGACTGGTCTGGGATCGAGTGGATGTCCCCCCTGTTGGAATTGGCCTGAGTTTTTTCCTTCTCGATTAGACTGCGGTTATAGGTTTTTGGGAAGTGCCATCTTCATCCCATCATATCAAGGGTACGGATTACCCACATGATTGATCACTACCGACGTTGACCTTGGTCACCTTTGTGAGCGATTAACTTAGGAACGATTTTAAGCATCCTTTCAAATATAGAGAATATTGTGACAAACACCTATCAGTCTACCACATAGCTTTGTCTCAGGTGGATAGTTCCCCAAATTTGCTGCAGAGCTTAAAAAAAAAAACAAAAGCAAAAACAAATAACACTCTCCCTATTGCCCTCCCCTTCAGGAGATTTAACCACTCTCCTCAATTCCATGTTTATCTCTTATGAATGTTGATTTAATTTTACGACATAGGTGCTGCTCTGGTCTGAATGTCTGTGTCCCCCCAAATCCATAGGCTGAAATCCTGACCCCCCAAGGTGATGGTACTTGGAGGCAGGGCCTTTGGAAGGTGGTGACGTCATGAGGGCAGATCCCTCATGAGTGGGATTAGTGTCCTTATACAAGAGACCCCAGGAAGCGCCCTTGCTCCTTCCATCACGACACAGAAAAAAGATTGCCGTCTGTGAACCAGGAAGTGAGTGGGTCTCACCAGGCACTGAACCTACCAGCACTTGACCTTGGACTGGAATCCAGCCTCTGGAACTGTGAGAAATTGATGTCTGTTGATTCCTTCCTCCCCTCCCCCCGCCCCCCACACATACCTCCACAGTCTGTGCTACTCTGTTAGAGCAGCCCAAACTAAGGCAGGTAACTTTCTATAGAAACCATTTAGGTGTGTTTTCAACCCATATAAATGGCCCTGTGCTCTAAGACTCATCCTGCAACTTGCCTTTTGGGCTCCATGGACCGTTTCCTAAATTAAACCCTGTCGATTCATGTAGCTGTAGTTCTTTCATTGCCTCTGATGAATAGTCGTCCATAATACATGTACTTCATAATTTATTTACTCATCCTTCTGTTGATAGATGAATATTATGTAAACTCTTTGCTCTTATAGATCCTAGGGCCCATTTTCGTACGTGCAATCTTAAATGTTTGCACTAGTTCCTCTGGGATAGTGATTTTTAAATTGAGATTGTAGTCCATTAAGGAGTCATGACACCTATCTAAAAAAATGAACGGGAAATTTAATAGATTAGCGTAGGCTAGAAAGTATCAGAGTCCATAGCGTATAATAAGGAAAATTATCTCATGGAACTTTAGCAACCCTTATGTATTGAATTTCCTAAGTTGCTATACAAAAGCTATTTCTTGCTGGGGGTGGGAGTGACAAAGTGTGATGCCCGAGCTCCAGGGTCTGTCCTAGCAATGGGACTGCTGCCTTCTCGGCTGTACATAGTTTCACTTTTCTGCTGCCACACTGCTCTCCAAAATGGTTTACCAATTGGCAAGTTTGTGTTTGGGGTTCCAAGGCTTCTTAACCTTCCGAGTGTCCCAGGAGCTGGTCCTTGGATATCTTATTTTGGGTTGATGTTCTTCTGCCTTGATTTTATGGATCTGCTATGGGTGTTTGGTTTGGAGAGACACTCATTTTAAAGACACGCCATTTAATTTCCCGGCTGTCAGGCGGGGGAATTAGGTTATCCCTCTTTTCAAAAGAATGATTTAAGTAGGAAATAATGAATGCAAAACGCTGTAGTTAAACAGCCGCAGATAAGCTGATGGATCGGTTGTCACTTGGATCTTGCTATAAAGGGAAAGAAAATGATATTTAATCATTTTCAAAAAATAAAAACAGCGATGATGGATTTGACGCCTTTGGACGCTGAGCAATTCATTAGGGCACATGACGGTTTTCCAGTGAATAAAGGGACCTTGCATCTCCCCCGTGATGAAATAGTTGCAAAGCGAAGAAGCTTCTGTTTTCCAGAGCACATCCGGTCCCCTCAATTGTCTAAACGCGAGAACAGTTGCGCCTCAGCATTGTAGCATCTCTTGGACCCAAGGAGCAAACGGGTATAGGACGTGAGCCTGTGTTGTTTCACTTGCTGAGTGTTTTCTCTTTTTCCTTTCGATTTGGGCCAACATAAAAAAAAAAAATCAGGACATTTGCCTTAAAATCATACATTTCAGGCGTCTGTGGAGGAATGGGAAGGTCTGTCAATCTGGAATCAGGCTGCTCTTAGACGGCCCCAAGTCTCAGGCCAGAGGGGGCTCTGCTATCTTGTTGACCCCAGTCCCCTTTGCTCCCTACTGTTCCCTCAAAACTGGGTAAAGATTCTGAACCCCATTCCCATATGTGTGGCGGAGTTTCCCCACCGTCACCGAGCACTGCTCCCACGCCGGCTGGTGTCCTGCGTTCGGCTCAGTCCTGACACTGTTTACCTGGCGAGGTGTCAGATCCCGCAGGCTGAGGGCTCAGTCCCATGAAACCGCCCCCCCCCTTCAGATGCCAATCGCAAGTCCAGGCTGTCCCCTGGGCTTCTGAGGGACCTGCTATAGACGGAGGCTCCCATGACACTGTCCTCGGGTTGGATTAATTTGCTAGAGCAGCTCAGAGAGCTCAGAGAAGCGTTTTACTCACTAGGTCACCAGTTTATTCTGAAAGGATATGACTGAGGAACAGCCAGGTGGAAGGGATGCAGGGCCCAGGTGTGGAGCCTCTGTGCCCTGCCCCTGCGTGCCTCTCTCCTCGAATCTCCATGTGTTTGCCAACCCCGAAGCTCTCCAACCCTGTCCTTTTGGGTTTTATGGAGGCCTCATAACATAAGCACGATTGATTAAAAATCATTGGCCGCTAGTGATTGAGTCAACTGCCAGCCCTTCTCCCTTCCCAGAGGTTGGAGGTCCAGGTGGGGGTGGTGGGATGCAAAGTTCCAACCTTCTAATCACATGGTTGGTTTGCCTGGCAACCAGCCCCCATCCTTTGGGGCTTTCCAAAAGTCACCTTAATAACATAAGAAGACATCTTTACCACTTCATCACTCAAGAAATTGCAGTTTTAGGAACTCTGTGCCAGAACCGAGGACGAAGACCAAATATATTTTTCTTATTACACTCACAGCATCTCACTGGGGTTGGCTGTTAGTTGGTAGCTATCAATAAGCGCACTGTAGGGTTTTTCTTATGGGAGAGCACTATCTCTTGATATCACCACTTACTAACTGTGTGACCTTGAACAAGTTACTTGAACTCCTTCTGCCTCCGTTTCCTCAACTTTGAAACAGGGAAAATTTTGTATCTACCCACTGGATAGAGATGGAGTGATTGTGGGATTAAACTATTTTATCTTTGGGAAGTGCTGATAACAGAGTTTGGCACAGGGTGAGTGACTTGTAAGTATTGCCGGAATTAATAGGATTAGTATCCACCTCTGTTTCAAGACAGACAGAGTGACGTGTTCCAAGATAACACGTTTCTTTGTAACAAAGACCATTCCTATGTGATTAATATGCAAATAACAGGTTACCATGTTGAAAGAATCAGTGTGAAACGCCCATTAGGAACAAACCTTGGTGCCTCTGTGATAAACACACAGAGAAGACGTATCATGAAAAAACGCAATGAGCCCATAAGAGGGCTCAGATTTCAGCAGAGGTCCTTTCTGCATGCAAATGAGCTTGGGCCGCTTCCGGGAGCAGCACACACGTGACATACCCGCGTTGTCCTCACTCTGAGCATGTCTGCCGGCCCTCAGGGGTCTGAGGCCCCGCACGCCCCCTCCACCACTGGGCTGTGGCAGCAGCAACCCCGGGGTGATCTGGAAAGAGTCTCTGGGGCCCCGGGGAGGGGTCTTTCTGGAGGCAGGTGTGGCCTGGGGTGTGAGGCGGGGCTCCGTGGGGGCCCCACACCTCCACCAGCCTGTGAGGCGTCAGACCACAGACTCTCTGCGTCTTCGGTGACGTGGGGGTTTCCTTGCAGGCCCGCAGAGGGGATTCGATGGAGTGAAATACAGAGCAGCCCAGCCCGGCGAACGTTGTTCTTCACGCTTCGTCCCTCCGCAGAAATCCGCCCTGAGGACTGGAACCCAAATGCAGTGGTTTTGAAGATGTTTTCTCCTCTCAGACCGATTTTCTTAACCCACAATACAGAATAGCTGCATGAAAATGGATCCTTAAAGAGCATTTCCAGGCCCATTTTGCTTCCTGCCCCCCCGAAACTCTTGAGGATTCCACTTTTACCTGTTTCAAAGGCAGCAGCAGCAAATAAAGCAGTCGCTTTGCCGGAGGCCGAGACCGTGATTCACGAGGAACGAAAGAGGCAGCTCAGAAGGCGTCCAGGGGAAGACATCCCGTGGAGTGTCTGTGCTGCCTGGGAGAGCAGAGCTGGCCATGTCTCCTGTGGAGAGACGGCAGTCAGCCCTCAGGAAATGATCCCAAAGATAAGAGATGGCCTCTGTGAGGAGCAAAGACCAGCTGCACCCCACCTGGGCCTGGGGCACAGGCGGGGCTTCTCTGTGGCACCTTAAGGTCATCACGTGTAAAATCATAATCTACACCGTCAGTGGAGCCGGGTTTCGGACACAGAAGTACTGATCTTTGTATGACAACGTCAGAGACTAGTGTGAGGTGAGTGGGCCGGACAGAGACGACCTGGGGGTCAGAGGTGACCCCTGGCCTCCACCCGTCAGCTCTCAGACACTAGCCGATCCGCCTGAGTCGTGAGAAAGCAGATGGAGGGATGGGGGTGGCTCTCAGGTTCTCCTCCGGGATGCATTCCGATTTTCACGTATCATCGCCACCCTCTTACGTGCTGCTCAGCGCCTGTCCTGCGTGCAGGCCACGCTGAGAACCAGGAGCCTCTGAGCAGCCAGCGTGTCAGGGAGCTGCGTCGGCCTCGGTGACGCTGCCCGAGGCACTTCTATTATTTTTCTTCTCCAAGGTGGACAGCGGGCTTCCGTCGGTTTTTCTTTTACCTGTCCACAGCGGGAGACTCAGGTGTGCAGTGGAGGATTGTGCCGTGCGGTTCAAGAGAAGCCCCCTGTTGTCTGACTGGTGGGGAGAAGGGGCTGGGGATGAAGTGCAGGTCTGTGAGAACGACGCTTATGGAGGAGGCTTCTGTGGCTGTGAACGCAGGGAAGGATGTGGGTGACCTCTGACTGTGAACTTCACGCGGATGAGGCAGGGGTGGGGGGGGATCCGATGCGGTCCCCTCTGTGATTGCCTGCCGGTCCCTGAAAGACTCTTAAGTGGCATTCCTGGGATCCCTCCCTGCTGGTTTCCTGCCTTGAGAGAGTTGTAGGCAACTGGGTACGAATCACTGCTGTGGACATTTTCCACGCTGTTTTCTTGGTCAAGGCTCTTAAGATAGAAAGGGAACTTACCTTAAATAGAAACATTATAATTAAGCATTTTTAGCCAAAGCAGAGTTGTAGCTACAGTGGTCATTTTTCATTGTCAACAGATGCCATTGGAACTAAATAACCCATTGAAACTGTAAGAAAAAAGTTTTTTTTTT
>NW_017731478.1:163017-176790 GCF_001890085.2 Hipposideros armiger | reverse complement strand
GTTATAAATGGTTTGGTTCTCAGCCCCCAAGTCACCCTGCAGCGCCTACTCTGAGACGCTAATCGTGTTTCCTCGGCAGCGGGCGTGATGGCAAGCTTGGTCAGTAGAGGGCGCTGGAGGGACACTGCAGGTGGGAGTGTGCTCATCCCCGTGCTCCTGTTTTGTCTTCTTCCTGCAGCCACTAGGTGCAGTGGTGTGTGGGGGACAGGTAGTGTCACGCCACCCCAGCGGTGAGCCCAAGCGTGCAATCCGCCCGTGAGCTCACAATCCCAGCCTGGCCTGGGGACACTTTGCTGGGGCCTTTTTAAGCTGGACACTGGGCACCCCAGGCCTTGTGCAGCCCTGCCGCGCGTGGTCTCCAATGTCTGCTGTGTGCCCACCTGCCCGCCCCGCCCTCCTGTTCCTGGGAGACCTGACTCTATCGCCCCTGTTCTGTATTCCTCCCTCGCTTTCTGTTGGATTGATTAAGGGAAAGGATGGAATATAATAATAATAAATAAGTTGTCTGTATGTGTGACGTCTTATACTCTTATTGTCTTACCGGCTCCTCTAGAGAATTCATCATGTCACTTTTATTTCTGGGTGTCTAATATTGGTCCCTATGCCATATTTCCACAGTTCCTTATGATACTTTAATTCCATTATCACGTTCCCTAATTATATGCTGTGCTGTGCAGGTTACCACTCCATCCGTGTTATATTATATAGTCGATATTCACTTATTGTCCCTATGTATTTATAGTTTCTTTGCTCTTTTCCCTTCCTGCATCTCTCGTCTCCCATCTGGGATCACTTGGATTCTGCCTTGTTAGTATTTTACCTAATAGCGTGTGCTGTAGGTAAATATTGTCGGTTTTTGCTGGTATGAAAATGCCTCCGCTTCATTTTTCTTGTGGAAGAACGCTTTCCCTGGCAGGAGACACCTAAGCTGGCAGTTATTTTGTCTTGGCACTCTGACTATATCATTATATTGTCTTCTAGCTTACATTGTTTGTGTGGAGCAGTTACTGTCAGTCTAACTATTTTTACTTTCAAGGTACTCATCCCCTTTTTTCCCCCCCGTGGCTGTTTTTCAAAAAATGAAAGATTCTTGAGGTACCATTTGGGTACAGTGAAAACACACCCACTTTAAATGTACATTTGGATGAGTTTTGACAAATGTATTCACCTGACTGAATCGCTTCCCCTAGGATGATGCACACTGTTGCCATGACAACTACAGGTGTCTCTCAGTGTGTTATCCCAGTCAACCTTCCCCATCCCTTGTTCCCAGGCAACCACTGACCTGCTTTCCATCGCTGCACGGTAGATGGGCCTTTTCTAGATTGTAACAGAGATGAAAAGATATGGCTGGTGCCTTTTGCTCAGCACACTGTTTTGGGATTCACCCAGGATGTTGTGTGTATCAGCGCTTCATTCATCCTCCCCTCCCCGGTGGTGGTGGCGTTCCGTTGTGTAGATACATTAGGTTAGTTTTTTGCGCAGCCATGAACATTCCTATGCAAGTCTTTATGTGGATGTATGTTTACATTTCATATGTGGTGAAATCCCCAGGAGTGGGGTCACTGGGTTGCATGGTAAGTGTATGTTTAATTTTGTAAGAACCTATCCAATTGTGTTGCATGGCGATCGTATCATTTTGCGCTGCCTGTAGCCATGTCCGAGAGTTTCAGTGGCTCCTTGCTCTTATCAACATTTGCTATTGTCGGTCTTTAATTGTAGCCATTCTGCTGACTATCTAGAGGTGTCTCATTGTGGTTTTACTTACATTTTTCTAATAGCTAAATATTTTAAGCATTTTTTCCTGTGCTTATTTGCCATTCTTATATCTTCTTTGTTGAAATGTCCATGCCAATCTTTTGTCCATTTATAAAAATCAGGTTGGTTGTTTTCTAATTATTAATAATTATTTTTTCTTAATTTTTCTTTATTTAACAATTATTAAGAATTGTTTTTATATTCTGGGCACTAGTCTCTTATTAAATACATATTTTGCAAACATTTTCTTCTAGTCTGGCTTCCCCCTTTAATTTTTTTTACCAATGCCTTTTGAAGAATACAAGTTTTAAATTTTAATGAGGCACAGTTTATCAATTTTTAATTTTATGGTTCATGATGTTTCTGTTCTATTTTTTTCCCTACCCAAAGTCACAAAGATTTTGTACTATAGGTCCTCATAGGAGTTTTATGGTTTAAGATTATATGCTTAGGTCTATAATGAGAGACAGAGAGAGAGAGAGAGAGAGTTGAGGTAAGGATCCACGTTCTCGTCTTTTTGTTTTTTTGTTCCCTCTCTCCCTCACTCCTTTCCTCCTCCTTTCTGTCTGTCCCTTTCTTCCTTCTTTCCTATATTCTGTTTTTGCCAATTTCCAAGCATGTTTGTTGAAAAAAGATTCTTCCCCATTGAAGTACCTTGATACATTTGATGAAAATCAATTGCATACACACACACACACACACACACACACACATATACACACACACATTTTTTGGCACCCCCGGTGTATATTTGCAAGTCTGTCTCTGGACTCTATTCTGTTCCATGTACCTATGTCTATTTGTCCACATTATCCTAATTATTTTGAAACTGGGTAGTATTAGCTCTTCAACTGTCATCTTCTGTTTCAAAATCGTTCTGCTATTTTAAGTCTTTTGAATTTTAATATAAGTTTTGAATCAGTTTATCAATTTCTACAAAAAATCCCTGTTGGGATTTTGATTGAGATTACATTGAATCTGCAGGTCAACTTGGGGGAGAATTAACATACATTTTAACAACATTGAATGTTACAATTCACGAATAGGTAATAGCTGTCAATTTATTTAGGTCTTTTAAAAATTTGCTCAGCAATGTTTTTGAGTTTTTACTGTGTAGACATTGCCACTACTTTGTTGAATTCATTGCTAAGTATTCCCTGCTGTTTGATGGTATTGCAAATGGTATAATTGTTTAAAATTTTAATATCCAACTACTAATTTAGAAATACAATTCACTTTTTATGTTGATGTTATATATATTGTCCATGACTTTACTGATCTCACTTAGTAATTCTAAAACCTTTGGATTTTTGTTGCTGTGGATTTCTCAGAACTTTCTACTTAGATGACCGTTGGTTATGTTGCCTGCTAATAAGGACACTTTACTTCCTTTCCAACGTGGACACCTGGTCTTCCTTTTTCTTACCTTATCGTTGAGAACTCCAGGATAGTGTTGTATAGAAGTGGTGACAATAGACCATCTTACCGTCTTCCTGATCTTACGGAGAAAACATTCAATCTTTCACCATTTAATATAATGTTAGCTTTAGTGTTTATTTTTATTTTGGGGGGAGGTGCTTTATAAGATTGAGGAAGTTTTCTTCTATTTCTACTTTGCTGAAAGGATTTATGATGTTGACATGTGTCAAATTTTCTCTGTACATTTATTGAAATAATTATGCATTTTTTTTAATAAAAAAAATTTTTTTTTACTGTGGTGAAGTACATGGGTTAATTTTGAAATGTTAAGCCAGAGAGAGGGGTACACACATTTGAGAGTAAGCAAGAAACAGTACAAATAATAGAGCAAATGGGGTAAAGTGTTAAGGGTATTATTCTGGGTCCAAAGCAAAGAAAAAAAGCAAATGAAAGTGAATCTGAGTATTCTCCCTACTATTCTTATTCTTGCAACTTTCCTGTAAATTTAAAATTGTTTCTAAATAAAATGTTAAAATATTACAAAAGAAACCTAAGATTTTGCCCAAGAACGCTAGTACCACACTCCCCTGTGGGTTCATTTCTGTAGCTGTTGTTTTGAATATTCATGCTTTGAGAGTTCCTATTGCCTCGTCTCCGCCTGTGTCTGGTTGTTTTTTGTTACGTTTTCAGAAATGTCTGTGGAATTGAGTCCTTAGATGGTGTCACCTTTCTTCAAGGGGGTTTATGTTTGCTTTTGTGTTTGTGTGTGTGTGTGTGTGTGTGTGTGAGATTGTGTGTGTGCGCGCGCGTGCATGTGTGTGTGAGTGTGTTTGAGTGTGTGTGTGTGTGTGTATTCACTAGGCCTCTGCCACTTTGTGGGCTCTGAACTCCAGTACATACCCTTACCCTGGTGAGACTGTCAGACGCTGTCAGCCCCCAGCTGCCCCTTGGAGATGGACTAACGCCCGTGGAGATGAAGAGGCTCCTGTCCCAGGTTCATCTCCCCAGGTCTCTGTCGTCGCCTGGGTTCTGGCCCAGGAATCCTTCACGTTTCTGTTTTGCTTTTCTGATACCTTCAGTAAATCATCCTTTTATTTTGACCAGCTTTTCTTGTGTCTTTAGCCGGAGAGCTGGCTGGGGTTACCCAAGTGACCGTTACTGAAAGCAAGAGTCACCCAACTTGATTTATTTCTTCTATTAAGATGTACTTGTCATATACCTTTGTGTTAGTTTCAGGTGTACAACACGACGATTCAATATTTGTATATATCACAAAACACTCACCACAGTAAGCCTAGTTACCACCCGTCACTACACATAGTCACAAAAAAAATTTTTTTTCTTGTGATGGAAACTTTTAGATCCATGCTCTTAGCAACTTTCAGATATGCGATACAATATTAGCTATAGCCGTATGCTGTACACTACATCCCCAGGACTTATTTATTTTATAACTGGAAGTTTGTACCCCCTGCCTCTGGTGACTACCCATCTGTGCTCTGTACCTATGAGATTGTTTTGTTTTGTTTGTTTCTTTCTTTCTTAGATTCCACATATAAGTGAATCATATGGTATTCGTCTTTCTGTGACTTATTTCATTTAGCACAATGCCCTCAAGGTCCATCCATCTTGTCAAAAATGGCAAGATTTCTTTGTTTTTATGGCTGAATAAAATTCCATTGTATGTATGCACCACATTTTCTTTATCCATTCATCCATCGATGGACACTTAGGTTGCTTCCGTGTGTTGGCTATTGTGAATAATGTTGCTATGAACATGGGGATGCAAATATCTTCAGCTTGATTTTTTTTTTTAGCTGAGCCATCCTGCCACCTGTTGGCAGCTCAACGGCAGTTCAGCTCGGGCCAGGCATCGAACCACTGTTGCTCAGAGCTCGCACCCTTGAGTGAGCTCTTAACCATTCAGCTTGATATTTTTAAGTGCTCAAAAACAGTCAATAGCAGGGCTATAGCATGGCTTATTTAACCACTCCTGCATCAATGGTCATTTAGTTTGTTTGCAAATTTTTACTGTATGACCAAATGGTAGGTTAACCATAGTTGCACATGTCTCCTTGTGGATGTGTGTAAGTACTTTTCTAGAAAAGGTTCGAGGAAATGGAAATGCCAAGTCACAGGGTTTGCATGTTTTGAATATTTTGAAGCAGCCAATTGTTTTCCAAAATGGCTGTGCCACTTGGTACCCTCCCAGTGATGTGTGAGAGTTCTTATTCCCCTGCATTTTCACCTCAGTGCTTGATATTATACAATCTTTTGAATGTAGTCAGTTTGATGAGTGACAATCATATCCCCTTATTGTTCTGATTATCATGTCAGTGCTTGTTGCAACTTTAAACATCTTTTCATATATTTATTGGCCATATATATTTCCTTTTCTGTCAAATCCTATTTTATAATTTTTGGCTACGAGTTGATTTTTCTCTATTGATTTATAAGTGTTCATTATGTATTTTAGATATGAAATTTTTATTTCTGTGTCAAATATTGTCTTTAGTTCCTCACTTTTCTTCACTTTTTATGGAGTCTTTTGTCTTACATACATTTCAAATTGTATGGTAGTCGAGTGATCAATCTTCTATTTTATGACTGCATTTTATCTCTTACACCAAAACCTTAAACCACGTCTCCTATAATTTTCCTAACAATCCTGATTATTCTTTTGCATCTCAATGACTTGTACAGATATGCAATCCAAAACTAGATTGGTTTTTTTTTTTTTTGGTTCACACACATTTTGTGAGCTTTTGTGGCTTGCATTTTACTTTCAAATTTTGTGGGATGAATTTTAAATGAGAGTATTTGGTGACCTTTTTGAAGACTGCAAAAGGAGTTTGCTTTTCCCATCACATCTCTCCTCCTTCTTTCTAGTACCCCGCCCCCCGCGCCCCCAATGATGACAAGAATAAGCCTCAGCTCGAAATGATGACAGTACCTGCGGTCCAGCATCAGGGGAAGATGGATAAGAATCCCCCAGCTTGCTATGTGTCTGTCCACGTACAAACATTTCTCTCTTTGGACCTCACTTTCCTCAACCTTAAAACGAGAGCATCCGTTTGCAACCTCTAAGGTTTTTCCCAGCTCTCATATTTCTGTATTACCATCATGATGAAATTTAATCTTTGAAAAGGTTCATATCAGTGTTGTTTAAGACCTTTGGCCTGAAAGTAAATGATACCTTGAAAACCAGGGACATAAAAAAAAAATAAATACTGAGAGCCTTCTCTAGCGCAGTTATTTCCCAAAGGTCATATACAGTCTATTTGGAGACTTTCCATGAAATGACATAAAGGATTGGTGACCAAATACTTCACGTTGTATCCTTACTCATTTTCGACTCCTGGAGATTCCAAGAGTCCACAGCTTCTTAAACTATGGCTGTTTGTGGGGGCAGGTGACCGACCCCAAAGCCCAGAGGATGCAGGAATTCTCAGGCTGGTGTGTGCCAAGCCCGCTTGTCTCTGTGCCATGGCCAGCCACACTGCCCTGTTGGGTCATCCCTGTCTTGTTAATTACTGTTTGGGCAGCTTGTCTTAATCCCCTACCCTAGGAACGGGGCCAGGCCCAACAGAAGACAGCTCTTGTCCTTGATGAATTCACCATTGTTCGGCTTCTGCACATGGCCCCGGAAGCTGAATGGAGCTTTCAAGTAGGGCTCGTTTGAACAGAGACTTGGGGCTCTGGCTTCGACCCACCTATGCCAACGAGGCCCCGTTCCAAAGGCTAAATTTCCGTTTTCAGAAACAGGCAAGCGAAGTTATCATCATGACAACTTCGCAGTTCAAAAGCACTGCAGCCTGACTTTGATCTGGCATCTAAAATAAAATAATAAGTGTAAAACGGGGAACTGGCTAGGAATTCATTGCCTCGCTTCTCCCTGGCTCAGTTTTCCATTGTGAGTCTGTTCATGGCAGCGGTTAAACGCAGAAAGATGGCAAAAGGAGACGCTTGCGAAAACCAGGTGTGTGTGTGTGTGTGTGTGTGTGTAGTTCCTGGTTATTCTCAGCAGCTCCCTGGACGTGAAGGTGACAGAGTGAGTGCTCTGTCTGTTTCAAAACCAAGTGCCAGCCCTTAGCTTGGCCTCTTCAGTAATTTAAGGTCTTTCATCTAGGCATTTGCAGAGACAGAGCTGTGATCGCAAGCATCTTGCTCAAAGCCGAAAAGAGAAAACATTTCTGTCACCCACAAATCTGCTTATTTATCTCTTAGGAAAACATTTACAAATACAGCTTTAAGGAGACAGACACCATTGCATTCTGGGTGAGCATGTTAAACTTCTCATGCTGTTTGCTTTGCATTTGAGTCCTTTCCTGCTTTCCTTTTTTAACAGGGGGGACCCGGTGTCTCCTTCGATGCCTATTTTCAATCAGATCAGAACTGTGAGGTATCTCTAGGTGCAGAAGTGAAACTTTTGATGCTGGGTGCTGATGCTTTTGTTCCCTCTGGGAAGGAAATCCGAGAACCTTCACTGCGGAGCTTAAAATGAGGCTACATTGAGTTGCGCTCATTAAAAACTTAAAACACACCTCTCCACCCAAGGCCCTCCTGCAGTCGGAATAGAAGGTGCTCTCTGTATTAAAAGAAGAAGTAAGCAATTTGAGTTTAAGAGAATGCAACAAGCAGCCATTGATTGATGAGCCCAGGGGGTTCTGGAGGGATTCCTAATTGGAATGTGGGGGCAGGAGGGGCCATTCCAGGAGCGGGGACTGTGGGGTCTGGTCGCAGGAAACTGAAGGGAAAGGAGGAGAGAGAGTAAGGATCCTACTAGCGGGAGAGAGAGGGGAGGAGGGGAGGAGAAGCAAGTTAAGAGCCAGAAGACACACACATGGTCAGTGCTGTCTTGAGAACGGAGGGGCTCAAGTTCAAAGGCAGGCACAGCGCGCTGACCCGGATGAAGCCTCATCACCGGGGGCATTTGTGGAAACCACAGCTTGTCCTTAGCCACTGAAGTAAATCAGATTTGTAACGCCACCCAGCCTGGGAAGGCACAGAGGACCCTCCTAAATGGCCCAGAGAAGTTTGCAAGGATGTGTTGTGCCTTGAGGTTTGAGTAAGAAAAAATACTCATCAAAGAAAGGAAGTGTGGGGCCGGCCGAGTGGCACGATGGTTAAGGAACGGGCTTGGGACGCCAGAGGGCCCCGGTTCGGATCCCACATATGAGGGCCAGTGACACTGCCCTCCACAGCTAAGATGCTGAACAACAGCTCNCTCCAGGAAGCCTTCCCTGATCTGCTTATTTGTGTCTCCCCACAGTCTCTCTGGTTTCACTAAGTACATGTTCTTCTGAGATCTTGCTCAAACTGTCGTTTGAGGTTCACTGATTCATTCAACAGAAATTTCCTGAGTCCAACTATGTCCCAGACAGTGTTCTAGTGCTGGTGATACAGTAGTGAGCAAAACAGGTAGAAGTGCCTGCCTTCCTGGCACATCTGTGTGTGCGTGTGTGCGCACGTGTATGTGTACATGTGTGTGCATGCATGTCTACACGTGTGCGAGTGCATGCGTGAGTGTGCATGTACGTGTATGTGTGCATGTATGTGTATATGTGCACGTGTATGTCTACATGTGTGTGCGCGTGAGTGTGTGCATGTCTACATGCATGTGTGAGTGTGTACCTGTATGTGTGCATGTGTGCACACGTGTGTGTCTACATGTGTGTGCAAGTGTGTGTGTGTGTGTGTGTGAGAGAGAGAGAGAGAGAGAGAGAGAGAGAGAAAGAGAGAGAGAGGGAGGTTGCATCAACATACTCACTTCCTTAGCATGATCAAAGATAGAAGCTGTGGGAAGCTTAGAGCAGGATCACAGTCTGAAAGGCGGTGTTGGGGGTGGACTTTTCAGCGGGGTGGTCAGAAGAGGCTGCACTGAGCAGGTGGCATTTAAACAAAGGCTTGATCGATGTTCTTTTCTATTTCGCACCTTGTGTTCATGCTGATGGTCTGGGATAAACTCTTCCCATGATTTTTTGTTTTAAACTTAAAATAGATTGACTCATTCATTCCACAAACATTTGCTGAGGCTCTGTTGGGTGTCTGCTCAACATTCAGGTCTCAGCCCCTATGTCAGCGCCTTCAGAGGATGTCCCCAAACAGCCTTTCATGGTCTCCTGTCATAATGTACATCCTATTTTATCATGAAAAGTGACTCTTTAAAAGTTATTGGGTTGTCGGAAAAGTTATGACATATTTTTTCTATGTTTTTCGTGGCAAAAATGCGTCATGACTTTTCTGACTACCCAATATATACATATCACTTTTTAAAGAGTGTATTTAGCTTTTTAAAAAGAAAGGTAATGCTACTATTTTATGTTTAGGAAAGTGTGTATAATGATGGGGACCTCCCTAATTTATTTATTTATCTGGCTAACAAGACAGGGGTCATCTATTTTGTCTAATAATAAAATCTCAGTGCCTGACACATGATGGGTACTTAATAAATGTGACCAGGGGCTATAGTGACCATGGGGTCATAATGGGTTTTGGCCTCTGAAGAACTTATGTTTCTATATCCAGCAATCATGCTCCTTGGATTTACCTAAAGGAGTTGAAAACTTATGTCCGCAAACCAAGATGTCCTTCAGGGGGTGAGTGGATAAATAAACTGTGGTCCATTCATACAATGGAATATTACTCAGCGCTAAAAAGGAGTGAGCTATCAAGCCACGAAGAGACATGGAGGAACCCGAAATGCATGTGACTAAGTGACAAAAGCCAATCTGAGAAGGCCACACGCTGTGTGAGTCCAACTCTATGACATTCTGGAAAAGGCAGAACTATGGAGACGGTGAAAAGGTCAGGGGTTGTCAGGGGCTCAGGGGGAGGAGGGGTGAACAGGCAGAGCTCAGAGGATTTTTCAGGCAGTGAAAGTGCCCTGCGTGTCACCATAATGAGGGGTACATGTCATTACACGTTTGTCCAAACCCACAGAATGAACACCACCAAGAGTGAGTCCTAATGTAAACTGTGGACTTTTTGGGTGTGCATGTAAGCTCGTCAGGGATAACAAATATCCCACTGGGCATGGAATGGTGGTAGTGGGGGGCATATGGGAAATCTCTGTACCTTCCTCTCAGTTTTGCTGTGAACCTAAAGCTGCCCTAAAAAATCAAAGTCTTTAAAAAAGAAGAAGAAAATTATATGCTAGTAGTGGAGACAAACATGTCTTCTCGAAGCAAAGTGTATACAAATATACTTGCCAGCCAGGCAGAAGAATATGGCAGAAAATTCAGCTGACTGGTAGCTTTTTGTCTCCCAGAATGCAAATGACACCCCCCCAGAATTTTACAGGGTGTCCTGTTGGGCCTTTTAAGTAGGTTCAATGAATTAAACAAATACGTATTGAACTCCTACGATTCTCCAGGCACTGTGCCAGCTGCTACAGTCGGAGCAGCAACAATACATCTTTGTCCTCCCTGAGTGAACAGCCTAGAGGGGACGTCACAGCCGGCCGCCCTGTATTTACTGCGAGCAACTGGCACATCCTATTCTGGGGCGTTCGCTCAATGCAATCTTCCTTTAGTATTTATTTACCTTGCTTTTGGGTCATCTTTTAAAATAGCGCCTTAGAAAAAGGCTCATGAAAACAAAACAGAGGCCCTGAAACCAGACGTGGCCTCTGTTGCTCCATTTCTAGAAAAAACTAATGTAGGGAAAGCTTCAGCATCTCAGCCTGGCAGCCCAGAACCATCTAGAAGTTCNTTTTTTGGACTGCCTTAATATCTTCATCGGAGCTAATGAGCAGCTTCCTTTGTGAGGGGCCAGTGTTGATGGGGGTTGCTTGTGCTGTCCTCCTGGCTGAGGTTAAGGGGATTGAGTGCGAACTGAACCATCCAAAGGTCCCCAGTGGAGTAGCCTTGTCCTGTTTCTCCTTATTGGGTCATTGCTGTTGCTTGAAAATTTGTGTTGAAACCTTAGGAAGCCTGAGTTCTGTTATCTAGGCTGCTGACTTCCCAGTCTGCCTGGGAACAGCAAACCTCAATCTGTTCTTGCCTTTCACTTAGAAATACTACTTGGAATATCTTTCATGACCTTATTATTCAACAGCGTTCGGAGAAGTAGGTTTATTACAACAGGCACATCACTCTTCATGGGAAATGCAGTCAGAGTCTTTCTTCCTTCGCCCCCAAACTGAAGGCTGCCTTTGAAAATGGGGAGTCGGAGCTGTAATTGCAGGCCAGCGGGGTTAGCACGAGAGTGGGTGGTCACTGAGGAATTGACTCGACCCTTTGAGCTCAGCCCTACCTCGCTCTTTGTATTAGTTAGGATAATTACATGTTTGCTGCTGTGACAAATAACCTTGTCTCTTAGCAGCCTAACATGGTCCAGCGAGGCCTGGATAGAGTTTCTGAGCGACGTCCAAGTGTCTACATCTGAGCCCAAGCAGTGGTCAGGGACCCTGGCTGCTTCTGTCCTGTTCTTATGCCATCTGGAAATGATGCTTGTGGTCATGCCATCCTTGAAGTTGCCATGGAAACCCTGGAAGATCTCATTGGATGTTTTCAAAGCCAGGCCTGGAAGTGGCCTCCCCCCACGTTTCAATGGTCAGTGTGCGGGAACGTAGCTTCAAGGGCGGCTGGCAGACGCTGCCTTCCTGTACAGTCCGGGAGGAGGAAATGGCGAGGCCCACATGGCGTCGCTTTGATGCGCTTGTCAAGCACATTCCCTACCCCCAGGCTATGTCTCCATCTTGCCATGCTTTCACCGATTTCTGTTTGTTTGTTTGTTTGTTTTTTTAAAGCCAAGCTCACATTTTCCTCCGATCTCCTGGTGACCTTGAACTCATCCTTCTTGTAGTCATCATTTGACCGTGTTATCAGTTAGATGTTCTCTGGGTCTCTCAGCCTGGTCTCTTCCACTGTGAGCTGTTCACCACGTCCCCAGAGTGGTCCGCGGGAAGAAGTTTTCCATTTGTCTGGAAAGGGCTGCTCAGGGCGTACAGAATGAAAGCCGTTTCTATTTTAGCTCTTAATTTATGCAGAAGCCTTAGCAAAGTAGGAATGGGGAGAAGCTGTCTTAACGTGATAGACAGTCGCTTTCAGAACTCTAAAATAAACATTGTGTTGCACGGGAAACCAAAGTTAGGAAAAAAGGCAAGTGAGCGTCTTAGAATCACGACTCTGACCTTGTACGGAACAGTCTAGCCAAGACCATGAGACAGGGGAAAGAAACAGTTATAAAGACTATGTATCAGTTGTTGCTGCAAAACAAATTACCCTAGAATGAAGTTGTCTAAGATAACAACCATTTACTTAGCGTATAATTATCTGTGTCTGCAGTGTTGGCTGGGCTCAGCTGGGCAATTCTTTTCCTGGACTCCGCTTGTCCCCGTGGCCAGCTGCTGCCGGATCACTTGTTGTTGTTCTAGCCACTAAGTTTGGGACGCCTCGTTTCACAGAGAAACCTAACTGGTCCAATTAGAAGAGCAGGGAGAAAGCTCATTATTTATAGATGATATCCTAGTCTGGAAGATCTTGGTATTAGGAACAAGACTGAATTGCAGAAATCGGTTTTTATCACATTTCATGTATTTATATATAACAATCAGCAGTTTTTTGTTTTGTTTTTGGCCAGATGTTGGTCCCGAGAGACTTTTTCCTAAAACGATACATTTGCAATTGCCATTTTAATAGGCAACCATTTCTTGCATCGTCTCTGGGTTTGTGTGCAGGAGTTTTCTTCTTATCCAATCTCGGCTACGACCCACAGATAAGTTCAGAAAAGTCAGAAATGGTAGGAACTTGACGGAACACGAGAAACGCGGTGTTCAGCACCTTCATTTAGGGCTGAGAAAATGGAGGCTAAGAGAGGTTAAGTGACTTGTCCATGGTCGCACAGCTAAGCAGATAGCAAATGTATGTGCTGTTAGTATTAATAGTAGCATCATATCAGACCCTTGAATTTCTGATGCCCAGGTCAGTGCGCCTGCTATGTATTAATGATTTTCTGACTTATTTCCATCTAAAGGAGAGGCAGCCAGTTTGGTTGGTCCTGGATGGAAGAACCTGACAGATAATCCTCTGAGGCTTCTGAAGGCAGAATCCACCTATAAACTTACGTGGACTTGGGACACTGGTGGTGTCATTGTGCCATCAGGATATCCTGGGGAATGCCAGTGACCTGACGTATTGTTATCTGAAGGACACTGTTTAAAACTGAACTCACTAGTGATAAATGTTTCTAAGTGACATATTATTCAGCTATAGGAATCTGTTTGTTATATTAGGGGGCAGGGTTACACCAGAGATGAACTGTGCGAAGAATGCTAAACGGCTCTCCTTTGCTCTGGTAATGAAGCTATAAATCATGACGAATTGAATTCTTCCTAAGTGCCAGGCACTGTGCTGACTGCTTGCCATATACTATCGAATTAAATGCTCATGATAATTAGGCAGCGCAGGCATTGTCATCCTCGTTTATAGATGGGGGGACTGCGGGGTGAAGGGGCTAAACCCTGGGTAGCTGAATGACCGAGGGGGATGCAAACCCAAGTCTGTCTAGCCCTTAAGTTTCAAGTTCAACCCCTGTTGATGTTTGCTCAGTAGACCCGTGAGGTTTTCAGTGTGCACATTCTTTTTTTTTTTT
>NW_017731478.1:153836-157882 GCF_001890085.2 Hipposideros armiger | reverse complement strand
AGGTTTAGGCTCAACTCCACGTCCAGAATGCCAGGAGTGAAATTCTACCTGCGGACTAGATATGATCGGCAAAGAAGTCCGAGGAGTTACCCATGCACGATCCTTTCTCATCGTGGTTGGCGTAGGACCTGATTGCTATGGAGCAGTTGGCCTGTAGGAAAGCTTTTGAGGCTGCTGTAATGGGTACAGAAGAAAGCTTTTGAGGCTGCTGTAATGGGTACAGTGGGCTCAGGAGGGGATGGGATGGGATCAGTGGGTTTCATTAATGGGCGAGGGGAGAATTCCTGCTTTCTAAGGAGAGCTCCTCACTTCGGGAGATCTACACATTTGGGGACTAGAGGAGCCTGCACATCACTTCCATTGAATTTCTGCCCAGCTGACATTTATTGAAAAGCCGCCAGGCAGATAGAAGGTTACAGGAATCCTAATCTGATTTTTGACCCACATGGCAGTCAGAACGGTCAGTCTCTGTGTGGGCTCGCCTTCACTCTGCTCAGGTCCAAGGTTAATGAGGCGAGCGATTCTGTTTGGGTTTGTTTTTGAATAACCCAGGGCGTGCGCCTGTCCATCCGTCTCTTGCCTTTACTTTTTTGTTTGTTCGTTTGCTCGCGTGGTGCTGGAATAACTGCTGGTGGTTTGGGGATGCCGTGAGCATGGGCGTGGTAGGATGGCGGTAGACAGTTACCTCCGGTCGAGAAAGCTGATGATCATTGTCATTTGTGGCGTGCCTTGGGAACGCGGTCCTCAGTGTCCCTACTTGGTATTGAGCTCATTGTCGCAGGACCTGCCTTCATAATGTTAGCCCTGGATGCGAGCATGCTCTAGAGAGCGGCTGTACAACCTCACGCCCGTAGCTACCCTGCCATGTCGCACACTTAAAATTTGTGCCAAGGGTAGATCTCGTGTTCCGTGTTCTTACCACAATTAAAGAAACCAGGAGCGTCGGTGCTTCCCAGGCGAGTGGTGGCCGAGGAGATGGTAGCACATGGATACTCTCCCGGTTGACGACCCTGAACTCTGGAGAAAATGCGGAAGCAGCTTCCAGGAGCTGTCGAGAGCGACCGGCATAAGCAGACTTGGAAGCAGGAGCTGTGTGGCGTGGATACCCCGTTTTATGACTGACAGACTGATTGGACGCTGGACCTCAGAGAACCCAGTCTTGTCCCGTGCTGTGACGGGGGGTAGTGAACATGCCATAGACGAATGTCTCCCCGGGGAGAGGGTGGGAAATGAACAATGCATGCCTAGACCCAGCCATGGATGGACAGCTGTGACCTCACAGGCGAGGGGCTGGATTTGGGGAGAAAAGTCCAGGCTGCAGGTGTGACCTGCTGAGGTTTGCACCTTGTCACCGCGCTCTGAGAGCACTGACATCCCCCTGCACTCACACTTGGGTGTCTCTGGTCTATTTTGCTCCAGGTGACAGTGAGCGTCTGCTGACCCAGTGTTCTGAGGCAACTCCTTTTGGCCGGGTCAGCCACGAGCAAGGCTCTGGCCGTCTAATTAGCTAACTGTTGTGGCCGTCTTGATGGAGAGCCCGGGGTTGTCATTCCTCTGTGAGGGTGTTGTGTCAGCTGGAAAACACCAGGACTGGGAATAAGCTGCTGATGACGGCAGGCATCTGCTGCCCCGGTGACCCCCCATAGCCTGCAGGGAGCTGGACTGACAGGGGCCCTCTGTGGCCGGCCGCCTGGGGGAACCCAGCCAACCAGCACACGTGGGACGCGAGCGACCCCAGGGCCCTGGCCCCTCGAGAAACTGCTGTCACCTGGGAGAGCCAAGCAGTGGGACAGTCCCCATTGAATGAGGCCTGTCCCACATGGCAGGAGGAAGGTTCTCGCTTAGAAGCAGACTCTTTGAAATGTGGTTCCAGTCTGCAGTATCTGACCCCGCCCTTCACTTCCCCGTCATGTGTGTCACTGGGCCTGGTGCAGAGCTGGGGACACAGCCCCTCTCAATAATGTGCAGGCACGAATAATAAGTGAGCGCAACCTTCAGCCTCTCCGCCGTGGGCTCCGCGGCCACCCCCGTGGGGAATCCCGGAGGCACCCCATTTGTAGCGGTGGGACCTGCCTCAGCCTGGGCTTCCTTGTGCTCTGGGCACCGCCTCCCTGCTGGGCGGGCAGGAGGAGTGTCCTCGCTGGTCCCCGTGGTCACATGGGGCCATGTGGCTGGTTCTGTCCTCAGTTCCGGCCAGAGCACTCCACTGTCAGGGAGCAGAGTGACCAGCGCTCCCCGTCCCCTCGGGTCCCGGTCAGATGTCGCATGGACAGAGCAGAGCGGACAATGTGCACCGTTTGTGTAAAAACGCGGCCAAGAATCTCACACGTTTGTGCTGGAGGAGGCACAGACTATCTCTGGGGTCAATAAGAAAACGAGTAACGACTCAGTGTGGCTGAGGGTCGGGGTGGCAGCGACGGAAGGAAGACACGCGCTGTTAGCTCCTTTTCTACGTGTTGAGTGTTGAAGCCTGGGAATGGGTTATTCATTCAGAAATTCACATTAACTTATAAATCACGATGCAGAGGCCCAGCCTCCCCGTCAGGTGCTCTGTGGTCATGACTCCGTGAGCCCCGAGGACAGCTGACAAGGTCCGAAGGGCCAGCGCGATGCACATTCCAGAGCCCGCGGCGATACCCCTCATGTCAGCCAGCAATGGATTCCACGGACCATTTTATAAACGAAGAGTTTTCCTCAATGTTGGCAATGGGAAGAAACAGAGAGCCGGCCCCCAAAATCGTATTGAGGAACTGGGCGCGAGCCGATTCCTGGGCCGTTTCCTGGAAGGGTTTTTGGGGTGTTGTCAGAAAGACAGAGGCAGAGGGAACAAAAATTAATTGTGGCAATTGTCTTAGCTGTCTCCGGGCTTGTCATGGTGACGCTGATAAAATCAAAGAAGCTGGAAGCGAGGGTGAGTAGTTAGTGTGAGAAATAGCCGTGGGCTTGGCAGCTGAGGAAGCGGCCCTGCTCAAAGTGTGAGCTCATTATCAAGATTCATTGTTTTCAGCTCTGGGAAGGTGTTGGTAAGCAAAAATAAGGTCCCTCGTGCTGTCCCTTCCGCCAGGCACTGTAAAATATTTTAAGGTGGGAGAAGAAGAAGAATATACTATCCTTTTCCTGAGGTTGGGGAGTGGGGCAACGGGGTGGCTGGTTCACTACGAGCTGGTTTAGGAGTCAGAGGGAGAGGGTCTGGGAGTATTTACAGTGGACGAACGCACTTGAGATGTAAGCAAAAGGGGAATAAAGCAAACAAGAGAGAGNAAAAGTGTTGCTGTTATAAACCTCGAATATAAAAGTGACGGGGACGTTAGCTCTGGCTTTTGTGTTGACATTACCCAGGCATGTAACCTTGTCACCTACTGATGCGCCTTGTAATGAAAACAGAATGTGTTTGAGTTCATGTCTCGGGGGTGGGGGTGATCAAAAGGTGTTCAAGGACGGCACATTTGATAGTGTGAGCCTGTCTACGATGTGAATGGACAGGATTGACTCTTTTTGATTAAGAAAAATGATTTCTGTTCGTGGAGGTGCAATTCACACAACACAAAATTAACCATTTTAAAGTGAACAGTTCCGTGGCTTTTAGTAGCTTTGCAGCGTTCTGACACCACCATCCTGTCTAGCTCCAAAACATTTGCAGCAGTTGCTCCGCAACTCCCCACCCCGGCCCTCGGTCACCACCAATCTGCTTCCTGTCCCTGTGGATTTACCTGTTCTGGACACTTCCTAAAAACGGAACTACGCCACATGTGACCTTTCGTGTGTGCCGTCTCTCCTTCAGCACGGTGTTTCCGAGGTTCATGCGCACGGGAGCGTGTGTCAGTGCTTCCTTCTCTTTGTGGCTGGGTGGTAGTCTGTTGAAGGCATGGACCCCAATGTGTTTGTCCATCCATGTGTTCATGGGCATTTGGGTTGTCGCCACCATTTGGGCATTGTGAAAAATGCTGCTGTGAACATCCGTGGACAAGCATTTGTTTGAGTCTCTGCTTTCTTTTGGGAGAGCATATGCCTCGGAGGACATGCTAGGTCATACGGTAAGTCGATGT
>NW_017731478.1:132989-147451 GCF_001890085.2 Hipposideros armiger | reverse complement strand
GGCAGCTCAGCTCAGGCGCAGCTCACTGGCCCATGTGGGAATCAAACCGGCAACCCTGTTGCTCAGAGCCCGCACTCTCAACCAACTGAGCCACTCGGTCACCCTTTTTGTTGTTTTATATTTTTTTATTAGGGAGCAGCCATGGTCCCTGGTTACACATTGCTTTCATGCTACCGTGGCATAGTTGACTCTTTTAGGGAGGGCGCAGCTCACAGTGGCCCATGCGGGGATCGAACCGGCAACCTTGGTGTTATCAGCACCATGCTCTGACCAACTGAGCTAACTGGTCACCCCAGATGTCCACATTCTTATGCTACTCCCCTCTCAAGAGGCGGAGCGTAATTTCGCTCCCCGTGAGTGTGGTCAGGACTTACTTAGCAACTCGCTTCTGAAGAATTCACCATGGCGACGGGGATGGTGTGCACCCTTGGAGACCAGGTCCCAGCAGGCGTTCCTCGTGGCTCTCTCGGACCTTGTGTCCTGGGGAAAGCCAGCGCCACGTCCTGAGGACACTCAGGCAGCTCTCTGGAGGGGCCTCCGGCCAGCACCCCAGAAGTGGCTCCTGCAGCCCCAGTCCAGCTTTCAGATGGTCGCAGCCCCGGCCGACGTCCTCACTGAGATCTCGTGAGAGGCTCCGAGTCAGAACCACTCAGCTCAGCGGCTCGCTAATTTCTATTCCTCAGGAACTGTGGCATAATAAGTGTCCCCTACAACATCCCATGTGCATGGGACATCCCATGTACTGACTGGGGTTAGCGTGTTTTGGATACTGTGGGGGCTGGAAGGGCATCATGCTTTCCTTTGGTGGCAGCTCATTGAAGGCGTCTTGGTCTTTCAATACAAAGTCGTTCACAATTGAATACTTCACTGCAGTTGTTTGGCAGGTTTCTCTGAACATTTGAAGGGCGAGGTGGCTGAGAAGCTGCTCAAGGTGCCGAGTTCACCCCGCTCTATTTTCAGTTGGAACAACACAATAGCGTGTCCTCCTGAAATGACATTACCTTCAACTCTGTGGGTGCTTCACTCGTTTGAACTGTGATGGGATGCTAGCCACTTAGCTCTGATTCTGAAACAGAAAAGAATTGGAAAAGAGCTTCCCGGGACGGCAAGACGAGCATCCGGAATGAGGCCGGGAGACGTGTCGTTGTGTTTTTACGGTAGGTGTTTGGGGAGGGGGTGCTGCTGGCATTCGGGTCCATTTCTGGAGAGATTAGGCTGCCCCTGGAAGAAAGTACTAGACGTTCAGCAATGAGCTTTGCCTGGCGCTCGCTGCTGATTTATCGCTCTGTTTGGCGCTCCCCATATATCAGTTGAAATACGGTGAAATGCCAGCGGAAGGCACCACTGTTGAAATTACGAGGCAGGAAAATGATGCCACTTGTGTTCGTAAAATACTGCATCCCACAGCATGATAGGCTTCAGTGTGGCAGTCACACCATCCTTTCTGGAAGCAGACGGAGCTTCAGTTAGCTTAACCAGCTACCGGAGAGAACGCTTTGGCGCACCTAGTGGGGCTGTCGTAGGGAGAGCCTGGCTCCCGTCTGGGTCTAGGCCACCGTGATGTAATCCTCCCCCATCAGTTCCTCTGTATTTTCTTTTGCCTTCCTTCTCAGGCAGGTGCTCTTCACATGCCGAGAGCGTCATCCTCCTAGCTCAGAGCCCCCCTAGAAAGAGGCCAAGGTTCCAGTTCCCCCTGTTTCTTCGTGCACTTTGACTGGGGAGAAAGTTACCTTGACTGTGGAGCCGTGACGGACACCCCTTATTTCTCTAGTGGTCTCAATGGTTGGAATAGTTTTTTTTAACTAATGCTAATAGAGAACCAGAGGGGGTAGGTCTCTGTGGGGGAGGGGAACGTCCACCTTTGCAGTGGGTCTCTGGAAGGCCCCATCCCTTGCTGGGATGTGTGAGGTTTTATGGGAAGGGCCTGCGTCACGATGACTGGCTTTCGGGGCTGGAGGTGGGTCCATGGAGGCGAGGAGACAGCCACCTGCCCACCCTCTGCTTCTTCTCATTACTCCTGTGTGTGTGTGTGCATGGTGCAGGTGTGTGCATCAGTGCGTGTGTGTAGGACACGTGTGCTTGAATGTGGCAATCCTATTACAGCCTCAGGGCCTCTGCCCCTGCTGTTCCCCCGTCTGGGACACTGATCCTTGTTCTCCGTCACTGAAATAGCTCAGCTCTCCACTATCTCTTCCCAGAGAGGCCGCCTTTCACGGCTCTAGCCCAGTGATCCCCACCCCCCGCCACCCCTTCAGCGCATTTTGTCTTCATCTTTGTGTCCGTCAGCATGGGCTGGTTTATGCTGTGATAACAAGCCACCCCAGCCTCAGTGGCTTAAAACAACAAAGGTTGACTTCTCACTCAACTCTGGGCCCGTCGAGGTTTGGCTGGGGACGCTGACCGCCCTTGCCTCTCAGGTGGCCAGAACAGTGGCTTGTCGTGCCTGTGGCCATGGGAACTGGAGATTTGCACTAGTAATAGGTACTCTTGCTCAGAAGGGACTCAAAATATGTTGCTCAGAAATGGTCACGTGGCTCCACCCAACCTCAGGGGGGCCAGAGGGGTCCTCCGCTGTGTCTGGAAAACGGGGCCAGGAACTACTTAGGGAAGGCCATGAACGACTCCCAAATTCACCATTTAGTGGATGCCTTATTTACTGTTCTTTTGGCTTGCTAATTGTTTCCTTCCATGAGGAGATGAACCACAGGAGAGCAGCCACTCCTGACCCCCGGTGCTGAGAACAGAGCTGGGCACGCAGTCAGTGCTCAAACGTATCTTACAGGATATGTGCACGGATGAGCTATCATCCGGAACTTAGAGACCCAGCCAAAGATGCACGTCTGTGAAACGGGCAGGATCAGAGACCTCGTATGGACAGCAGCTCCTTCGATGCCTTCCTGGGCGCGCTGGCCTTGGCGCTCTGGGGCAGCCCCAGCTCCAAATGTCCATTGGAAGCTCCACATCTCCGACCACGTGCTCTCTGTCTGTGCTTGGAGAGTCTGTCTGTGCTCCCAGACTCCCAGCATCGCTTGTGGGGGTGAATCAGCCTGGCGACATCAGAGAGAACAGACACGTTGCTGCCTTGAGGCTGAAGGGCGTTTTCAGAGAAACTGGCTTTGCAGGCACGGAGCTGGACGGTGCAGAGCTGAAGCTGGGCTTCTCTTTGTTTGGATATCAGGCCGGAGCCCAGAACCTGGAGCTGTGGTCTGCCCGCCCCCCCACCCGCATACATGTGACCCCCCCCTCCAGGGGTGATGGGTGTGCAGGGACAGACTCGTGATGCCAAAGGTCAGCTAGCCAAGCAGCCCCCACACGGCCACACAGCCCCTCATTAGCGCAGCCTGGCTCAGCCACCAGAACACATGTCACCTTTCATTCTATGGTTTCAGGCCAATTAGTGGTCCTTTTCCTCCGAGGGCCTGACCCAGCGCTGACTCCCATCACATATCGTCATTGTCTAGAATCATTATCTAGAGTCACTTGCACAGGTGGGCCCGGTGGTGACAAATGAGATTGATGCGGGGTGAGCACTGGACATGTTCAGGGGGACACGTGAATCCTGTGTGAGCTCCACGTCCCCGTCCCTGAGANCTGGGGAGGCCTCTTAGCTAAGTTAACTCTTCCTTCACCTAATTTTTCTTAAGAAAATCCCTTAACTTTTCCTCCAAGAGCCTACATTTTTTCTCTCCCCACTCCGAGGCAAAATTGTTCTGTTTTCGGTATTCGGAATTCTCTATTCTTCCAACTTCAGTTACTATGGATCAACTATTGAGGTCTTATCGGGGCAAAGTTCAAACATGCTTATCTGCGCGTTTGGGTTTTTAATTTGCTTCCTTTTAAAGCGTAGATAAAAGCATTTTGCTGGTTAGTTGGTTGAGTCGTTTTCTTCCGAAGAGAAACACCAGATCTTTTGGTATCTGTCTTCTTGTTAGCTGAGGTCTGGGTGAAATTTCAGTCTTTGACTAGACAGGGGCAGTTGCTTTGGGAAGAGTAGAAACCCAGGCGTGCGCAACAGAGGGAGTTTATTGGCAGGAGGCTGGATTAACTCTTGAAATTCAGAGGCCCATTGAATGAGGGGGGCCTCAGGCAGCCCCAAACCAAAGGTATTTCCTTTGAGGGAGGACTTCCCAGAAACTCACTTTACGGTTCCACCCTTAATATTGTCTCATCCCTCTGTCTTTCTCTCTGGGCCTTTAAGCTTAGTTTATAGGAAGAAAATGATTGGCTCTTTGCCAGCTCACGGACAGGCTTTCTGTGGGTCATGTGTTGCTCTGGTCCAATCAGTGGCCAGGTGTGGGTGGGGGAAGGGCCACCTTGTACAGACATAGCTGCTGGAGTTCAAACCTGTGGAGAGTGTGTCTCAGGGACGTGGGCTGTGAGCTGAGCAGATACCCTCCCCCCCAAAAGTGTCCTCCTATATCCTACCCCTCTGGTGGAGAATAGCTATGTAACCTCTTCTCTTCCTTGTGTGGGCACAGACGGCACGGCAGGAACATCAGCGGGTTTGGGCCACCCCACATTTGTATCTGCTTCCTGTAATAGCGGCTCCTTGGTTTCCTTCTGGGGGCGTCCTTTGTCTTACCATGAGCACCAGGGGTAGAACTATGAATTAAGGGGTGCTACCTGCACTGACCATGGGGTGGCGATATGACCAAGGGTGGTCAACAGATGCTCTCTCCTGGGCTGCTGAGTCTTGAGTAGATGGTTGCAGGGTTGGACAAGACACGTGTTTTCATTTTATCCGTGCAGCTGATGAAGCCGTCCTTTTGTCCTGCTACCCAGACTCCCAGGGCTGCTCTGGTATCTGCTGTTGCTGAGACCTGATTTTTTTCAGCATTTCTTTAAAAACAGTGAGTTACCTGGTACCCTCCAACAAATGAGACACATTTTGTTTACGTGATTCCAAGTCAGTGTCTGTCTGTTGCTTACAACCGAACATCCCTCAGTGATTCGCTGTTGAAACTCAGGATAATGGCTCTGAAACCTGTGTCAGAGTGGAAGGTGTCAGGCTGTTTTCACTAAAGCTGGAAGGCAGTCTCAGGGCCATGTCCAGAAACTATTCATAAGAGAAGAAAAAGACTTTCCAACGTTTCCACTTAAATCAATATGGTTATCTCTTGCGTGTGCCATCTGATGAATTGAGGTGCCGTAAAATGGCCTTCTCTTTCAACTGCACGTTCATATTTTTCACCGTTGCAAAGCGGGAGGGTAAAATGAACTGCCTTTGCCTGGTGTTTCCTTCTTGACAAAGTGCTGCTGTCCTACCTCCTCCTTTTTGCTACCGCAGGGCCCCGCCCGCAGCCTTCAGGACTGAGTTTGCTGGGCTACATCATTACCATGGTTAGAATTATGAGCTCACTGTGACATGCTTAGCGGGGGACAGAGTCCCCTCCCTTCTTTGTGACCTTCGTGGGTGCTAGAACCACGTCTGCTCTCCTCTTCCCTGTCCTGCTAAACCCAGCCCTCGGGGTTCTGTGGTACTCAGCAGAGTTTTATCAGCTCGCATCGTGTCAGTATCCTTTCACCGAGACCGTCCCTGAGATCCTGCTCTACGGTTCTTTAAAGTCTCTCTGGTTCCATTCATTGAGTGAGCTAAGAGCCCTCGGTCTCTTCCCTGGGCGAGCTTTGGAAGCTGGGTATTAGGCATTAGCTATGGTGAGATTAAGCCGATGGGGCTGGAGGTAAAGACCCCACGCAGCTACCTCATGGCTTCTTGCCTCTGTCCACTCGCTCGACGCGGAGCTACTCTAAGCTTCTGTCTCTCTGCATCTTCGTTTTGGAGAACCAGTGACCATCCAGACTTGGCCTTGCTGTCCTCTTTCTTTTTCCCAGTGGCTTTCAGCTGAAGAATCTACTTGTCATTCAGCTTGAATATTGGCAGGAATATTCGATTTGCCTGGGACTAGGAAAATAATGAATGCATGTGCACATGTGCATGTGTGTGAGTGTGTACGCATGTGTGCATATGTGCACGTGTGCATGTGTGTCTGTGCATGTGTGTGCATGTGTGCATGTGTGTGTGTCCATGTAATGATTTCTCAGTAAGAGGGCGCGGGTGTAAAATCAGGTGTGATTCTTGCTTTATTGTAGTATAATAATACTGTTACTAGTGTGCTCCGGTATTAGTATAGGATTAAATTGTGTTACAGCGTATTGATCATAACAGGGAGTAACTGGGATGCTAAGCTGTTTGGGATCAAATCCTGACTCTGCCATTTGCCGGCTGGGTGACCTCGGGTAAGTCAGAATGGTTGGACCCAATGTATTTTTGAGGTTTCATTACAGTGGGGTGCTTAGCCTTCCATCGGTCNCATTCAGGTCTCTGCTCAAATGTCACCTCCAAAGAGAGACCTTCCATGGCCCCAAATCTAAAGTTGTTCCTCTCTTCCCGCCACTGTCACATCACCCTGTTTTCATCCCTCTATAGCAATTCCATGTTGACATTCTGTCTTCATGCATTCATTTATCATTTGTCCCTCAGTTCTGGAATGTCACCTCCATGGGAGCAAGGACCTAGTTGATACTATTGTATCCCCAGCATAATAGATGCTCTTTAGGTTTTGTTGAATGAATGAATGAATGAATGAATGAATGAATGAATGACTCTACCTCAGAGGGTCAGTGTGAGGGTCAAATGTTTCACCATCATTGGTGAGACTGTTTTGTTCCTCCTCAAGCCCTTTATATAAATAAAAGGTAAATACTTGGACAAGACCCTTCGTACAACAGTGTCTGGGGACAGGAATTGTGGTTCTCAGGATCTTGGTTCTCTCGTCTACCAATGACAGTAACAGGACAATAACAGGACACGTCTCATAGGACCATTCTAAGTTTGCTGGGAGGCAGGTCTCCCCGCTTCCAGCCCAGTGTCTTTTACTCTCCAAATGGTGAGCTGCTGGGTTTCATTTTGTGCCGTTTTGGGAGAAATCCTGCAACCACAACTGCGTGTCGCATCAGCTGCCTTGTGGCAGGGGCGTTTTATTCAGTTGTGAAATAAAAACATTCCGTCTCTCATTTCCATGAAAGAATTGTGTGCAGTGTGCTGGAATCGAGGCGAATGACCCGTACCCGGCGCCTTAGCGCGTGAGCCCTCAGCCATGTCCCCCAGAAGGCTCTCGGCGCATGTGAAGACAGACTTGCTCTAGGAATCGTTGTCCAACAGTGGGCTGTAGCCATGGCGGGCAGGCGGTGTCACTCCCCAGCATTAAAATACGATTGATTTTGCTTTCCAGGGACCATTTTCGAAGGGCACGTGCAGGTTGCAAATCCCATTTGCTTAGTACGGCTGGGTCACCACGCAGAGCTGGGCTGCTGTGTCACGGATCGTCACGTGGGTCTGTGACACCACGGAGCGCCTGCTCCACCTCCCTTCAGGAAAGACGTGGTTTTCCCTGTGAGGGGTGCAGTGTGTGACAGCCTCTAGCTGTTGCCGCCCTCGGGGTTCCCCTCAGCTGTCCAGTTGAGCCAAGGCCACTCTCTTCCCATGCAGGCCCCAGCCTTCCCCTGTGGACCACAGGGATGCTGGCCCCTGGCTTATCCCCAGCTNTCTCTCTTGCTCCTTCTTGCTGACATGTGTAAGCTGTCTCAGCCCCATGTCACAGGTCCCAGGGAAAAAACTCAGCTTTTATTAAAGGGCAGGTTTCCATGGGAAACATGGCTTCTGGGACGCAAGTGGTTTGGGGAGGAGGCTGTGTGCTCTAGCTTGAGGGGAGAAACCGCCAAGCAGTGTTCCTGCCTGACCCTTCACACACACACACACACACACACACACACACACACACACACACGTGTGTGCGCGCACACATGCGCACACACATGCACACCCGCGCACACCCACATGCACACGCATGCACGCACACACACACACACACAACACGTGTGCCCTACGCGCCCACACACACGCACTTCTCCACCCCGGGGAAAATGCCCAATGACTGTCTCATGGTTGAAACACTGATCCTGACTCCTGAAAGGCCATTGACCATTATTCAGTTGAGGGAACCGTGAAACATTTTCTAAATTTGAACAGATCAGGAGCAGATAAAATGAATAATTATATACCTATTTCCATAGAAATGGGCTCATCAGCAAGCATGCCTGCTGCCTAAAAGTAAAACACCCTTTCCTCTGGTTTGAGGGAAATGACTTAAAATAGACATTTAGGCATATAAGTGACTCCAACTTGTGGTTATTCATTCACAGCTGGACTGGGGCAGATTCCTGTCGGTCAGAGAGGAGATGGAACAGCCTGGCCTTTTCACACAGACCCTGCCCCCTTTGCCCAAAGACTGGCCACTCCGGTGCCCCAACCCCGAGTGCAGACTTAGCAGGATTAAACTGCTGATGACAGAGCTACACCCCTTTTCTCCTCTCATTGGATCTTCACCCAAAAAGAAATCGAAGGCCCGATCTGATAGGACCCAGCATCTTCTAGGAGGAGACTCAGATGGACATGTGGAGAATTCCTGTGACCACACAGGGAACTTAGGCTGGATGTGGCAGATGGGAAATGGGGGTGACTGAAACCGAGAACTGGGTACCTAAGTTCCTAAGACCCTGAGATGCCTTTGGAAATTCAAAAATTCATCCCTTTATCCCTTTTTTCTTTGCCTTTTCACTAAAGATGCCCAGGTTTGTAGGGGTCCCCTTGTAGGGGGTTCCCTTGTGTGCCCACCAGTCCTCCCATGAGGCCAGATCCTTATTCAGCACACATGCCCTTCCCCATGCAAAACAACATTGCAAATCGATACTTGAGGACTCCTGGCTCCCATGCACCCATACCCAGGTTAGGCTCAGCGGGAACCACCTGGCCGTTTGCCTGGTGGAGTCCCCTGATGATTCCAGAACTGTGTGTCTTTGATGGTTTTGGCATCATCACAGTGTGTGTTCATGGTACTGAGCAACGCGTGAAGCAAGTTCACATCCATTCACTCCTTCCATCCTCCGGACTCTCCTGAAAGTGGGCAGACAGTGACCCAGTTTCCAGGTGAGGAGACAGGCTGGAAAGGTGTAAATGGCTTTTCCAGGGTAAAAGCAAGTCAGCAGCTCGCTGTCTGCACTGTCCAACATGGTTCCACGGGCCATGTGTGGCNTAATACTGTTTAATTTTTTACCAAACTGTTTCCCAAGTCAGTGGTACTGTTTTACAGTTTCACCAGCAGTTTCTTCACATCCTTGATGACATATTTTGTCTGTCTTTTTTATTCCAGCCATCCTAATGTTTTGAAGTGGTTAAGATTTGCGTTTCCTTAATGGGTAATGATAGTGAGCATCTTTTCATGTGCTTGTATCAGCCATTGGTGCATCTTCTTTAGGGAAATGTTTATTCAGATACTTCATCCAGTTTTTTTTTTAATTGTTGAGTTGTAAAAGTTCTTTATCTATTCTAGAAATTCATCTTTTATCAGAGATATGATTTGCAGATATTTTCTCCCATTGTGTGGGTTGTCTTTTTATTTTTTTATGGTTTCCTTTGAAGCGCCAAAGTTTTTAATTTTGATGAAATCCAATTTTCTATTTGTGTGTGTGTGTGTGTGTGTGTGTGTGTGTGTGCACACGCTTTTGGTGTTCTATCTGAGAAACCATTGCCTAAACCAAGGTCATAGATTTTTTTTAAGAGTTTTAGAACTTTAGCTCTTACACTTAGATCTTTGATCCACCTTGTGTTACTTTTTGTATAGGGTTTGATGTAGGGTTCCAAAGTCATTCTTTTTCTGGGATGTCCAATTGTCCCAACACTATTTGTTGAAAAAAAACACTATTCTTTGCCCCATTGAATTGCTTTAGCATCTTTACTGAAAATCAATTAATCATAAATAAAAGCTTAATTCTGGACTCTCAATTCCATTCCACCAATTTTTGTGTCTGTCCTCATGCCAGTATCACACTGTCTTGAATGCTGTAGCATTGTATTAAGTTTTGAAATTGGGAAATGTGAATTCGTCAATTTTGTTTTTCTTTTCAAAGATGTTTTTGGCTATTCTGGGTCCCTTGAATTATCATATGGATTTCAGGATCAGGTTGTTAATTTATGCATAAAAGGTACCTAGGATTTTGATAGGGATTTTGTCGAATCTGTAGATCAATTTGGGGAGTATTGCCATCTTAACAATATTGTCTTCTAATCCATGAACATGGAATGTCTTTCTATTTAGGTTTTTAAAAATTTCTTTCAACAATGTTTTATAGTTTTCAGTATATAAGTCTTGCACTTCTTTTGTTAAATTTATTCCTGAGTGTTTTATTTTTCTTGATGCTGTTGTAAACGGAATTGTTTTCTAATTTTATTTTGGGTTTGCTCATTGCTAGTGTATAAAAATACAATTGATTTTTGTATGTTAATCTTATATCCTACAACCTGATGAACTTTATTTTAAGGTTCCAATGAGTGCTTTTTTGTGTGTATGTATGTGTAGGCTCTGCAGAATTCTCTATGTAAATGTCGTATCATCAGTAAATAGTTTTGCCTCTTCCTTTCTAATCTGGATGCTTTTTATTTCCTTTTCTTGCCTAATTGCCCTATGAGAAACTTAATAAAACACGTACACATTTGTGTGCAGGTTTCCTAGACTCTGTTCACTTCTCTTCGGTTTTTTTTTCCCTTTCCATTGCTTAGGCTGGGTAATCTCAATTGACCAATCTGCAAGTTTGCAGAGTCTTTCTTCTGCCTGTTCAGATCTGCTGTTGAACCCCTCTAGTGAACGTTTCGTTCCACTTATTGTGCTTTTTGACTGTAGAATTTCTTATGTGGCTCTTTTGAGGTAAAACTTACATCTCCTTATGGATATTCTGTTTGGTGAGGTATCATTCCCAGAGCCCACTGCTGAGTCTGGAGCCATGGCGAGGGCCTGGGTCTCATGATAATGCCAAGGCAGGAGGGTGGGAGACAACATTCCGGGAGCAAGAAGAATCATTTGTGAGCTGGAAACACAGTTCCTAAGGCGTTGACTTGGAGGTCAAAGCCAAAACGTGATTTCTCAGAGATCAGAAATGTCTACGGGGACCTGGGGGATATAATCAATGAATAAAGTGTTCCAGGCCTATTGAAGAGTTTTAATCCCATAACTGGCGGTAACATGCTTCCCCAGATGATGGGATCATGTTGCCTCGTCTTCCAATTTTTCCAAAGAAGCCAGAAATACTTTTTTTTGGGGCTGTGGATTCTTTGCACTTAAAATTATTGGCAGCTCATTGAAATTCTATAAGACATGGTCGCAGGGGTGCTTGATAAAGCATGGCTCTGGCCACGTGCAGCCCAAATTGTAACCTCTGGGTTTCTCATTTAACTTTCCTAATCAGCCAGAAATGCAACAAAGGAGCCCTTATTCATAGACTATTGTCATTTGACACAGTCCTAGAATTTTTTTTAAAGTTCTGTGTAGCCATTTGGTGACGGGAAGTCAGGAAATCAACCCAAAGAGGAGAGGAGGTTTTGAACCTGAAAGATTATAAATTTCTGCTTTAGACCAGTGGCTCTAAAGTGGCTCTTAGACCTTCAACTGCCTGATTCGTCAGTCTGAGCCATTCATTCCACAGCAAGCTCGGAGAGAGCGGTGCTGCCTTAGACAAAACAGAATGGAGGAGGCAATGTCTGATTTTGTGAAACTGCAGAAGGACATGGTACGTTCATGCCCGATTCTGAGATCTGGCCGTTACATTGTGTTGGAAAGATTGGTGTGACAGGCAGAGAGATGGACCTCCGCCCGCTGATGGGATTGACGAGCGGGATTTGCTTCGTTCCTCTCTGGGGGGGACTGGTGTTGAGGGGAAGCCATGGAGGGGGAAGCGTGTCTGGAGGGGGGAGAGGGGTGCTGAGGGACCCCAAGCAGTGGGGCTGTAGCTGTGGCCTGTGTACGGGCCCATTCTTCAAGGAACAACTTGAGTCAGGCCTCCTCCAGGAAGCCTTCCCTGATCTGCTCATCTGTGTCTCCCCGCAGCGCCCTCCCCACAGTCTCTCTGGTTTCACTAAGTACATGTTCTTCTGAGATCTTGCTCAAACTGTCGTTTGAGGTTCACTGATTCATTCAACAGAAATTTCCTGAGTCCAACTATGTCCCAGACAGTGTTCTAGTGCTGGTGATACAGTAGTGAGCAAAACAGGTAGAAGTGCCTGCCTTCCTGGCACATCTGTGTGTGCGTGTGTGCGCACGTGTATGTGTACATGTGTGTGCATGCATGTCTACACGTGTGCGAGTGCATGCGTGAGTGTGCATGTACGTGTATGTGTGCATGTATGTGTATATGTGCACGTGTATGTCTACATGTGTGTGCGCGTGAGTGTGTGCATGTCTACATGCATGTGTGAGTGTGTACCTGTATGTGTGCATGTGTGCACACGTGTGTGTCTACATGTGTGTGCAAGTGTGTGTGTGTGTGTGTGTGAGAGAGAGAGAGAGAGAGAGAGAGAGAGAGAAAGAGAGAGAGAGGGAGGTTGCATCAACATACTCACTTCCTTAGCATGATCAAAGATAGAAGCTGTGGGAAGCTTAGAGCAGGATCACAGTCTGAAAGGCGGTGTTGGGGGTGGACTTTTCAGCGGGGTGGTCAGAAGAGGCTGCACTGAGCAGGTGGCATTTAAACAAAGGCTTGATCGATGTTCTTTTCTATTTCGCACCTTGTGTTCATGCTGATGGTCTGGGATAAACTCTTCCCATGATTTTTTGTTTTAAACTTAAAATAGATTGACTCATTCATTCCACAAACATTTGCTGAGGCTCTGTTGGGTGTCTGCTCAACATTCAGGTCTCAGCCCCTATGTCAGCGCCTTCAGAGGATGTCCCCAAACAGCCTTTCATGGTCTCCTGTCATAATGTACATCCTATNGTGTGTGTGTGTGTGTGTGTGTTTTTGAGGGATGTCCTTATTCTTTCTTGAGTATTTTCTGAGTTTCCTGAAAAGACCATTGGACCAGATCGCTTCCACACATAGATACCCTGGAATGGACGGTTTGTGGAATTCTTTAAAAAAAAAAAAGAAAGGAAAAGGGGTCTGAAGGTATGCGCTCTCACGGTGGGTCAGTAATCTGAGTGCACGTGGCTGTGTGGAGCCACGGGGAGATTTCTGGCCCATGAGCCGTGACTGGAAGGGAGTTGCATGGAAGGCACGTGTGTGTAACTTCATGTCAGAGCATTTACTGACTGCTGCGGAACTTTCCGGAACTCTTCCGCAGGTGGTTGGTCCTGGAGCGAGGCGACATGCAGCGGACGAGGGATCCACACACTTTTTTTTTGTAAAGGGCCAGACAGTAAATGCTTTTGGCTTTTCAGGCTGGGTTCCAAGAGCCCCTCAGCTACAGGCCGACCTGTGGAGTAGAGCACCCAGCCGGACACGGAACGTGACAAATAAACTTATTTTATAAGCCGCTCTCAGGTTTGGGGATGGCTTGTCACCGCAGTGTACCCTGGCCTATTTGAATAATGGACGGAGAAATGGGGCCTGTTTCTGGTCTGTGAAAATGAGTCAGTTTCCTGGGACCATGACCAGGACGAGTCCCTGAACCTGCATCAATTGATCACCAGCTGTGCATTCCTAACTGCACGTTCTGATGCTCCTAAAACGGTTCCCAGGAAACAATTTAAAAGCGTCTGCTTGGGAGAGGGACCCAGGAGCTGGGGGTCCTAAGAGGGCTGTGGGGACATGTGTTGTTATCTGGGGCCATGACTCAGAGTTGTTGTCTGCCAGGCGGGGTGGGAGGGGGTTAACCCCGTCTCCACCGTCTGCTGTGGAGCCAGCAGCTCTGAGGGGAGGATGGAGGTAAAGGGTTTTATTTGTCTTAAAATCTACCTTGTTAACATTCTGTCCTCCATGCCCCTCCTGTGTCACGTGCCGGCTCAGCCTGCCACCCATCACACTACCTCATGCTGCCTTTACCCATGGGCCTCTCCCCTGCAGCCACCCCGCGCTCCTCCAGGGAGGGGCCTCTCCCCTGCAGTCACCCCGCGCTCCTCCAGGGAACAGCCTGCGTTTTGCTCCTCTACTTTGTGTCCTTAGCGGCTGGCACACAGCAGGCACTCCAGAAATTCCTGTGGCCTCTCGAATCCTATGGCTGCACTTCTGGAATTTTGTTTATAATGTCTGTGGTCAAATACAGAGGGATATACACATAAAATGTGTATACACATTTTAAGGCAGGAAAAAAACTATGAAAATTACGCTGCTGGGAACCACTTTGAGCACCTCTTGTAACTGCAGAAGTCAAATGTGACTTGTATCCATTTTTTGTTATCGGTGTATGAGGTCTGACAATTAAGTTTGCGAACATGCCATGTGCGCTTACATTAGCAGCACTGTACAAACAGCTCGGTCAGGTTTCATAACCTTGGTGTATCAGTGCCTCATAGCTGTGTTCGTGTCAACATGTGGCGGTGTCTTGCCGAGTGGTGTTCACTATTGTTTTTTTTTTTTTTTAAAGATTTATTTTTTTATTGGTGAATTGGGGGGATGGGAACAGTGCTGGGGAATTG
>NW_017731478.1:128971-131669 GCF_001890085.2 Hipposideros armiger | reverse complement strand
TGACATTCAGGACATCAAGGGTAATATGACAACAGCTCTGATGGCCATTCCAGAAAAAGAGTTCCAAAATTGCTTTGAAGGGTGGACTAGGCACTGGCATCAGTGCATAGCTTCCCAAGGGGAGTACTTCAAAGGGGACCGTAGTGATATTCAGCAATGAGGTATGGAGCACTTTTTCTAGGATGAGTTCACAAACTTAATTGGCAGAACTTGTATGTTGAGTGTTGCAATTTTAATACAGTTTTGTCCTTTCTTAAAATGCGTATACATTTTTTGGGCACCCTCTGTATGTGATTTCTAACTCCTACTTAAAACCTCCGCTCTCTCAGCTGAGAACGCCTCTCAGAAGCTCACCCCATTCCAGTCCCTGTACGGCTGTCTCTCTTTCTCACCTTAGACACACAAGCCATCTGCACTTGGCCTGGCGCCCCCCCTCCCCAACCCTGCAGGCAGGGCCGGATGGGGACATGTCCTTGGTCGGCTCTTCTGAAGTTCATGCACATTTCGTGACTCAGAAGGGACTTTTAATTCTCTGGCTTGATAATAAAGCTGCAGGTGCAGCAAGTGACAGGACGGTGATAGACGGAGGAGTGGCCCAGAGGTGTCTTCAGCTCCCTCCTTCTCTTCCTGTTTTCGGGGATTCACCAGTTTCTCCCTCCAGGCTGCCATTTTCCTCCCGATTTGGCTTGGCTTCACCAGTTCTCTTTGCAACTTGTGCTTGCCCGTGTCATTCTACCATTTTGGGTTCTAACTGGGGCGGAGGGCAGACTGGACTGCAGGGCTCAGACCTGGAATGGAGGCCCGCCCTGATGTCTCCATGCATCACAGCTGGCTCTGGCTGCTCTGTGGGGTGTGATTCCGTTCTGCCAGAGGTGAGAGCTGGCTGTGGCTGGGACCAGCAGGACTTGGGGACAGATTCTGTGTGGGAGACAGATGGAGCAGAAGGCAGAGGTGCCCCTGAAGCTTAAAATGTGGGCATGGGATGGGCCGGAACCACAGCCCGACTTCATGTGTATTTACTCTAAAGGGTGGCTCTCGGCTGTGACCATGATGGCGTCACTGGTTGGACTTGCCCTCCCCCCACAAGCAAGTGAAACTTGGGCAAAAGGTCTGAGACAGCTGTTTCAGACATTAACCAGGCAGACCAGACCAGTGACCACTGAGGGAGGAACCCAGGCGGCTGCAGCCCAGGAGGCCAGCCAGGGTCCTTGGTCTGGGTGGGGCCGTGGTTTGTTGTTTTTCATGTTGATAGCTTTTAAAAAGCTCTTTAAAATTCTGCTCCTCGCAGAAATTATTTTTGTCTTCCTGTTTTCCCCACATCCCCTGCATGTTTTCATTAATGAAGCAAAGGGAAGGGGCGTGTGCCTCTCAGTGGAATAATCTGAATTATGAGCCTGTTTACAGCAAAGGGCTTCCTTAATCATTTGAGTAATGAGAGTGCTCAGGAAGGTGATCTCAGTGAGAAATGATATCAAAGTTAGACCAGAGCACTCGCCGGAGGAGGAGGTGACGGCCGCACCTAAGGCAGCCACAGCCAGGAGGTTCATGAACCATCTTAAGCGGGGCGTGGATCCTCCGAATTCAGAGACAGACACGGAGCCCGTGGATCTGACTGTAGGAGAGTCCTGTCAGGTCACACACATACGTGCTCATTGTGGCCAGGCTGATGACACGAAGGCAAAAATGGGCCATGAAATGACTTGGGGATCGGCGGGGCTGGTGGTGAGCGGGCTGTGGGCCTGGGGCCGCGCCATCTCTGTTGGTTTTGCTTCAAGAGAATTCAGATGTCTGGATTCTATGTGAAGTATCTCAGTTTTGAAACGTTCATACTTTGAAACCATGATGAAGGGCGGGCAGCTCATCTTTATATCGCTTCGCAAACTTTTCTCTTAGAATTGGCTATAGGTGGGCCTTCTCCCATTGTCTGCGGAAGGTACTTTTGACTCTCTGGTTTTCTTTTCTCTCTCTGGAACCTCCAGTCTCATCCTAAACCTTACACCCAGGGCATCTCCTTGTGGGCCCTGCTGTGCCCACCTCACCTTACTTCTTTTGTACCCACTGGTCATCTCAGCTTCTCATGCCTTGGTCCCACTGTGCTCTCTGTGCTGGTCCACTTGTCTTCTGGTAAGATCTCCCCTTCTTTCTGCCTTTCCGAACCTCACTCACCCCTCAAGGCCCACCCCAGTTCCACCTCTTCTGAGCAATCCACGTCAACTGGACTTTGAACTGATGTTGCTCTGTGTACACAAGGTGGTTTGATTGAAAACACACTCGTTGCATGGTTTCTAGCGTCATTGGTATTTTGCTTAAGATTTCTCTTCAAGCAACAGAAACCCAACTGAAATGGCTTACTCTGTAAAGGAAAGAAATGAGCTCACCTAAAAGAAAATCCAAGGAGACACCTGACCTCAGGCACAGCTGGATCCAGGGGCTGTCACATGCCATCAGGCGTCTTTCGGGGTTGTGTTGGCTTTGTTGATTTCCACTGGGGTGGCAAGAGGACCCTCACCAGCTCTAGCTTTCACACTGTCAGTAGTGTAATCGTCTCACAATGGATAGTTCTCTTTCCCAGTGAGTTCAACAAAAGTCTCAGCTTGCATTTCATTGGCCCAGCCTGAGTCATGTGCCCATCTCTGAACCAATCACTGTGACCAATGAAATGGAATGCACTGATTGGCCTGGCCTGGGTCACATGACA
>NW_017731478.1:124621-128936 GCF_001890085.2 Hipposideros armiger | reverse complement strand
GACCTACTGTTATCAGAAAAAAAGGAAATAGATGCGAGGTTGGTAAAGCCCCAGCTAAATTAGAAAACTTCGTGTTTAGAATTTGACAACCGGGACTCTTAGCTAATTTGATCCCTCAATAAATATTGATTCATCTCTCCATTCTAATCAATAGATACATAAATAATTTTATTTTTATTTCCTATGTGGTGTCCTGGGTTGTGGGGTCCTGTGTTGAACAGACAAAACAAGACATTTTCTGGTGAATCTGGCAGTGAAGCTGGATCTTAAAGAATTTACCCAAATCATTAAGTGTAATTATGAGAAGTGCTATGGAGAAATATTAGGTACTTTGAGAGTGTAAAACAGGGAGGTCTGGTATCATCTGGGAGGTCAGAGATGGCCTTTCTGAAGAGATGACATCAAATTGAGACCTAAGTGGTAAGCAGGTGTCGCCAAGGGGAAGGTGAGTGGGCAGAGGGTATGGATGTTGTTTCTGTGTCACTGAATTGGGTGGATGTTGACATATCTAGTGGCGTGGATTAAATTTGTATAAACACTTCTTTTTTTAAAGAAGATTTTATTGGGGAATTGGGGGAAGGGGAACAGATAAGCTGCTGCCCTTTTGTTCTTCAGTCTAGTTGTGGAGAACGTCGATTCACTGGCCCATGTTGGTATTATCATTGCGCTCTTCCGGGGTGAGGCAGTCTCTTGGTGGCCATTGAACTGCCACTTACGGCAGCTCACGGCAGCTCACAAAAGCTCATGCCCATTGCCAACCATGGCCAGCCCCACTGCAGCCTACGCCATCGCCGGCGACTCAACGGCAGCCCAGTTCCAGGTCGAGCTGTTGTTCACCATCTTAGCTGTAGAGGGCAGTGTCACTGGCCTGCATGTGAACCGGGGCCCTGCTGCTCAGAGCTGGCGTCCCAAGCCAACTCCTTACCAACGCGCCACTCGGCCGTGTATAAACATTTCTTAATGAAACGTTTCTGTGACCTTCCTAGCGATGAATACCATCGATAGAATTTGGTTGTCTTTTCTCTGGAAGAAAGTTTGGCTAGTCCACATTTAGCGACCTGTGAACTTCTGATCTATACAATTATGTTTTTTCTTAGTTTGTTTTGCCTTTGTGTGTGTGTGGTTGAGCCATCCACAAAGCCTCACACCCAAGACCCCAGGGCCCGTGTTAATGAGCTGACCAGCTAGGATGAGGGATGGAGCTTGGGACCCAGAGTTCCCCTCGAGAAGCTGACCAGCCCACATGATGTTGAAACGCTCTACTTCGTGTTGAGAGTATCGAGTTCCAATTGTCTTAAAGGTTGCAGGGTTAGAATTTATTTCCCAAATATTAAGTGCACTAAAAGCCATTGAACTACTTCTGAGCTAAATAAAGCTTCCGCTTGGCATCCCTTCCAGTTCTCTGACCCAGAACAGACTACTTGACTCAAACACCGCTTGTGAGGCACATGGACTTTCGTTAGTGCCAGGATATTTTTCAAGTGCAATACTCACAGTCCCTGGTCTGCTGGGCGCCCTTATGGCCGGAGTGAGAATTCACACATTGGTCCTGTTATCACAACAGGATGGGATGGGAGTGGGATGTGTTCAAAATGGGATATTCATTTCAGAGTCAGATCTCTTCTGCTTTTCCCAAGATGGACACTGTTAGCTGTGTATATTATAGTCGCCCTCCTCTCAATGCTGACAGCGTCTCATATTCTTGATTTATAAAATCAATTTTATTGCCGTTGCATTTTCTCTGTTTATGGTTGTGATTGCTTGGATGGATTGTCTTTGGAAACCTATGACTGTGCTTTTGAGGACAATGAACAGGAGAAATGTGCAGTCAGTCATCAGTCAGCAGAGCCCTTGAAATCTCAACTCTCCGTGTTTAAAAGGCAGCTCTGGAGTCCCACTTCACCGCCAGCTTCTCTCTGCTGGGAGGCGTCGGGTCCGGGGGATGGGGAGGGCCTTTTCTTCCTTTCCTCCGTGGTCCAGGAAAGTCACTGTTAGTACCCATCCATTTAGAAGGTTGCCCTAGTGATAATAGTTAATATTAACTTGGAGCCAGCTGAACTCCTCCTCAGTCAGGGGTCCTCTCTGCTGGAGGCAGGATGTACCGAGCCTCGGGCAGCTGTGAGGAGAGGTGGCCATTTGGACTCCGTGGGCTTTTTTTCTGACTCGGTCCAGAATGTAAAAGATCTGCTTGGGGCCAGGCCACCTCCCTCTTTACTTTTTGGATGGGGGGCGGGGGGCCTGGACAGGAAGTAGCCATGGCCCCCTTTCTGCTCTTCATAATTGGAGCCAGTCCAAATGCACATCAGCCATTGTTTGTATGGTGTGAACTCAGGTACGCCCAGAAACCTAGCTGTTCACCATAGTCGCGACGTGCAATTGACTCAGTTTCCCAAAAGCTTGAGTTCTGGAATGGACTTCCAGACCGGGCTGTAAGACTATTAGCCCAATGCCGAAATGAGCAATCCGCCTCAAGGGCACAGGGTAATTATTTATTTTGCTAAAACAACACAAGCACGGGTGCTCCATCACAGTGGTTGTGCTGTGGGGGAAAAAAAGCGTGGTGTTTTCCGTGGTGCTGTCTCATTAGTGCGACTTTGCTTGCTAACACTGGCTGTGTCCCTCAGTGACCCGTGGTTCAAAACGGTTTTCTAATTTGCTGGTGCCACTTATGAAAGAGGAACTTTTCCAGATTATCTACTGGAGGAGAAACAGCTGTGTTTTGGAAAAGCCTTCATATTCATCTCGTTCTGGGTTTCAAGACTCGGCTGTGTGGAAACATGTCACCTGTGCCATGTTCGTGTGTCTCCACATCAACAGCGTTTGGTTAAATGCCCGCATCAAGACTCCAGGGTCTGAAAGATGGAACCCACCACAGCCAAGTGTCCTGTATTCGAGTCCTGGCTCTGCCCTGGGGCAGCGGGGTCGCCGCCGACAAGTTATTTCATCTTCTTGGCCTCAGTTTACTCATTTTTAAAATAAGTGGGTTCGTTCTTCTAGTCAAATGTTAGCTGAGTGTCTGCTGTGTGCCAGGACTATTGTAGGTACTAGGACTCCGGCAAGAAATACAATTAGACAGGATTCTTAAACCACTAGGAGTGGAAAAGACAGAAGTAAATAAATGAATGAGCTCATTTAAGTGAGTGATCATTCTATGACACCAATAAAAACGTCGCTGAGGCAGTTGGGGGTGGGGGCGCTGCTTGAGGAAGGTACATTTGGGCAATCCTCTGTGAGAATGGTGACATTGGGAAATGGTGGTGGCATCGGACTGCTAAATAAAGGAAAGGGGCCACAGCCTCCGATTCTGGGGGAAGAGCTGCTCAGGCAACGCAGAGAGCAAACGCACAGGCCGACACGCAGGCCCCTTTAGATGTCTTCCATCTCTAAAATTCCGAGAAGCAGGTACCAGGCATTTCAAACTGTGTCTCACAGTTCTCCAGGGCAGCTTTTCTCATCTCGGCTCACTTATTCCTGCGTCTGATAGAGTCCATAAGAGGTTTCAACTACCGGTGACCCTACTATTTGTTAAGGGTCAGACCTCATCATTACCCCAGCTCTTGGCTTCCTGGACGGTCTCCACCCAGTGAAATTCACTGGGGTCACCCTGTGTCCCCCCTGTTGCTGGCCAGTTGATATGAATGTAACAGAGGAACAAGAAAATCTTTCTGTAGAAACCACTTGTAGCTTCGTATTTTCTACTCCGCTCCCAATAATCAAATATTGCCTGAAAATAATATGCAATTTCAGATTACAATTCACCTATCATTTTCAGCAAGGTCTCGTGATAAGAAGTGCTGGCACTTCTAACTAGTGTTGATAATACTCTAATTGATGAAGTCAATTAGGAGAACAAGGCAGCGACTATCTAATTAATGCCTTCAGCCGGGAAAGCGCTAACGCTTCTAATGAACACATTATGCCTTTAGATGTCTACCTGGTGTCTAAAAATGAACTGATCAGCGATGGTGTCCCAGTGTCCCGTGCAGCTCAGTACACAGGAGAGTCATAGAGTCTGCTGCCTACCATTCCAGGTGGGCCTGGACCTGGCTTCCCACCACCCACGGCCCGCTGGCCCAGGGAGTCCCCCCGATAGACAGATTCTGGCCCTGAGTCCCATTTTCAGTCAACACTACCCTCCATATATTATGGTAACATTCTCAGGCTAGTTGCTCAATGGTTCATCTAATTAATCCAGCCTCCTGGAGGGGCATCTGGTCAACCCATCTTCCAAACAATTATTTATCTGATTATTGAATTTTCTTGGTGCCCTCTTAGATTTTCATGCCTTAATCCTGACCCGGGTTTCAGGCTTCCG
>NW_017731478.1:120892-121806 GCF_001890085.2 Hipposideros armiger | reverse complement strand
CCTGTGCTTCTCAAAGTGTCATCCCCACTGGGAGCAGACTACGCTGGGGAGACAGCCTTGGTGAGCTTTGCTGAGATGAACCGGGCCTCTCCCTCCACCTGGCCGGCTCTGGTTAAGCCTGAGATGGCACCTCAGCTGGTCTTCGTGCAGCTCGGGGCCCAGTCGCCAGGGTCCTGGGAGTCAGTAGTGCCCGTGATGTGGCTGAACCAAGATAGCGGTGCCGACCGTCACCCCTGCACGGGAGGGCGGGGCCCGTCAGTGTGCAATGTCTACTCCGCCATGTTCCTTCTGGGTGACTTTGCCGAGGGGACTGTCTCTCCATGGGGGCAGGGCCAGAGTCCTGTCTGGTGTGGGGGATGTGGGCTGCTTGGTCGGGGGACATGGGCCTGCGAGGACAGAGTCAGGTGTGTCCTGTTGGGGACCAATCCTGACGTGAAGACTTGTTTTTCATAGAGACAATTACAAGAGCTGTCATGAAATCTCCCAGCCGAGCCAACCGATGGCAGTCACTCACCAGTTCAGGACATGACACATAACGTCCCCCCTGGTGCTTTCTGGCAGTAAGAGTTTGGGGGACTCTTTCTCAATCTGAGGTGCGTGGGTGATTTTAGAATTGGAACTGCCTCTGAGCTGTCTGCTCCAATTGTAGTTATACTTCAGCCGTCCTGCCCCCATGGGTGGTGGGCCTGGTGTCTGCAGGTCCCTGTGATGGAGGGAGTGTTGCCTGCTGGGAGCTCTCTGCAGATGGCGCGCCCCTCAGGCCAGTGGGGAAGCAAAGAGCCTGACATGCATTTGGAAACAGAAGCCTTTTAAAGACCTGCTGCTGATAACCCTGAGTGGACATTTCCCGAGCACTTCCTATGCACCTGCCCGTGCAAAGGGCTTTGCCATGTGGCCCCTGGGGTCCTCACAGC
>NW_017731478.1:114116-117770 GCF_001890085.2 Hipposideros armiger | reverse complement strand
GGACGCCTGCGCGGGGCTATTTATTTATTTTTTTTTAAGCACTAAATCCCCCTTTTTACTTATACTTAAGAGAAGCCAAAGAATGTAATGTGAAATTTCTGAACCTCAAAAAACATTAATCAATACAAAAGATATTGATTTTTAAAACACTTCACCACGATTAGGGCAAAACATTTTATAGTGAAAACAAGTCAATGATTGGAGCCATTCTTTTATTTGTGTTATTACTGCTATTCCCTCATTACCACAACGGCTGCTGCTTTCAGTCTTTCAGATGTATTTTATTTTAGTAGAGCATCGTTTAAATTTTTAAATTAATTATAAAATACATTTCAGCTCTATTGTAGTATAATTGACAAATAGAAATTGTCTCTGTTCTGGGTATACAATGTGATATTTTAAAAATCCACATATACATTGTGAAATGATTATCACAATCAAACAAGTTAACATGTCCTTCACTTCACGTAGGTACCGTTTTTTGCACAGGTGGGGCGGTGAGAATACTTAAGCTCTCCCTGTTAGCAGATTTCAGGTATACAGCCTAATACTGTTAACTGTAGCCCCATGCTCCCAGCAGCCCTCCAGAGCTCACTTGTCCTGCATAACCAAAACCTGTGCCCTTGACCTGCAGTTCCTCACTCCCCCTCCCCCGGCCCCTGGCAACCACCGCTCTGCTCTCTGCTTCTGTGAGTTTCGCGACTTTAGATTCTGCTTAGAAGTGAGATCACGCAGAATTTCTTTCCGTGTCTGGCGTATTTCCCTGAGCAGCATGCCTTCCAGGTTCAGCCATGATGTTGTAAATGGCGGGATTTCCTTCTCACACGCATGCCGCATTTTCTGTATCCATTTATCCACGGACCGGTGTTTAGGTGGCTTCCATGTCTCGGCTGGGGTGACTAAGGCTGCAGTGAACGTGGGTGTGCAGATGTCTCTCTGAGGTGGCACAGCATCTAGGCTACCCAATACGGCTGCCACTAACTACACATGGCTATTTGAATTAAAATTAATTAACATTTAATGCAGTTCCTCAGTGGCAGTAGCCACATTTCCAGTCCTCAAGACCCACATGTGGCCAGTGGTGACGCTCTTAGCCCAGACACAGCAATTTCTGTCACCGAAGGTAGACCAAGCTGGTACTGAGTCTGTTCCCTGACAGATAAATACACAGCACCCTTAGACTTCTTCCCACTTCTCTCTGCTTAGATATTTATTAGTGTGACATCTAGTTTTACAAGGGTGAATTTTCATTACATTTGTATGCAATTGTAGACCCTAATGGCTTCACGTGAATATTCATCCATTCTGCAGATTCTTCATGAAGCATTTCTGCTTTTTTCATCCGGCCCACCCGTTGCTCCAGGAACTGCTGAGCTGGTATCTTTTGTCACCCAAGGCCCCTTTTGGTTGAGGGCTTCCCACTGGTTTATTCCGTTAGTCGCGGTGTCATGAGGTCTCCAGGGGAGAAATGAGATTAAGCAAGTGCAAGTCCCCACGTGCTTGGCCAACTGTGGAGTGCTGTTCAGATGGAAGGGGTGGGTTGTCGGCCATTCCTTCCACACACCTGCCGGGGACCTGAGTGCCAGGCGCCAGATGGGAGCCAGGATGGACAGGGAGACGCAGTTCCCGGCCTCGGTGACGTCAGCAAGGCTTTCCGCCCAGAAACAGAATTCTCTGAGGCTTTGGTGAAATTTTTTTTCACGAAGGAGGACGTCTTCCATCCCACAATTAAAGACCCAGCTAAACACGGACGTCCTTGGGTGCAGTGACGGTGCCTCGATTATTTAGACTCAGCTGGAGAAGCTGTGGGTTCTTTTTGAGGAAAGGAGCACGGAAGGCGTTTGGAGAAGACCGGGGGGCGGGGCCTGTGGGCCTTCTGTTTCACTGATGANGTTATCCTGGCATTCAGCTCAGGCTTATGATTTAGAGCTTGGCTGCCAAGCTGTGTGACCCTGGGCGGGGATGCATCCTGCTGACACCTCTTGGGTAGCAAACCGCCCTCTACTTTGGGAAGGTAAATATGCAGCTTTGGGGGAGCGACTTTGGGGGAGCGCCTTTGGGGGAGAGACCCCAGCATGGAAGCTGATGCAATAGTCCAGGCAGGAGGGCTTGCAAAGGGACATGGCAGTGGTGATATACCTGTCCTCCCGTCCGTCCATCCATCTATTCATCCATCTATCCTCCACCCATCCACCCATCCACCGATCCATCCACCCATCTCTGTGCCTCTGGCTGGGACTCAGAGGAGCAGGCTTTGTCCTGGGAGCTTCCAGCCCCAAGCCAGCTTGGAGCAGGATGTTTCACCCCACAGTAGGTCCTGCAGGTGTCAGTCCTGGGGGCCCCTCGGCGTCTGTGCCAGCTTCAGGAGGTCTTAAGCAGGAGACCGCCTGCTTCTTGTCCTTTGCCTTGAGTCTAAAACTTTGAAAGTCTAAGTAACTCGTGTTTGAATCCCTCCTCCCAGAACATGATGCGTGTGGCCTAAGTGGTCATCGACGCCTTGCCAGCCCCTCCCCCCAATTAATTACGGCTTGTCATTTTATTTTGTCCATCCAGAACTTTATCTTTCTAGGTGTCCACATTCGTCCACATCCATGTGGCTGCAGAAATCACGTGGTATTGTTGCGTGTGTGGCTGTGTTTCCAAACAAAGGGCATTGTGCTGCGCACACACATTCTTTATAGCCAACTGTGTCTTGGAGGCCTTTTCGTGCGCATGTGAACAGAGCTGCCTCATTCATTTTCTAAAAACTGCTCTACGGTATTCTGCAGTGGGTAGTCCATAGTTTTCTTTTGTTTAACCTACTGATGAGTATTTAGGTGATTTCCACCTCTCTTTCTCTCTCTCTCTCTCTCTCTCTCTCTCTGTTACTACTGTGCATTCTGCAAAAGCTCCCTCTAGCCTGGGGAAGAAAGTGGGTTTTATGTCCTATGCCAATGGCAGCAGATGGGACCACTGCCGTGTTGAGGTGACAGTGAAGGGGGGGTGTCAGTCAGTAGTCTGTTTGGGGTGCTATTTTAGCTTCTTGGGGTTGGCATGCAAATGACCACAAACTGGACTGCTTAAAACAACAGGAATTTATTCTCTCACAGCCCTGAGGCCGGAAGTCCGACATCAAGGTGTCGGCAGGGCCGGGCCCCCTCTGAAGGTTCTAGGTCATTCATTCTTTGCTTCTTCTGGCGGCTCCTGGAATTCCTTCGCTTGTAGCCACATCACTCCAAGCTGCGCCTCTGTCACCACAGGATGTGTGTGTGTATGTGTGTGTGTGTGTGTGTGTGTGTGTGTGTGTGTCTGTGCGCGCACGCATGTCCTCTCCTTCTAAGGACACCAGTCATTGGATTCAGAGCCCATCCTCACCCAGTGTGTCCTCTGTTAGCTAACTACATGTGCAAAAGCCTTATTTACAAACCAGGTCACATCCCGGTGGACATAAACTTCGGGGGGATTCCATTCGACCCGGTACAGGGACAGGAGGCAGGACTGGCCGCACATGTGCCATCTGGACCCGGGAGGTGTTCTGGAAGCAGCCCAGCTACACCTTCAGCTTCTCCAGTGACGCTGACATTCTGGACCGTGATCCTAAAGGCCATTAGGTGGTGATAGCAGGACAAAAAGAGACCCCAGTGTCTCGGAAAGGTTTTCTCGCTGAATCCTGAC
>NW_017731478.1:95110-106661 GCF_001890085.2 Hipposideros armiger | reverse complement strand
GGCAGGTTGTCACACTCTAAATGTTGACTCAGCTTCTGACATTTTATCCATTGCCCTTTCAGTGTTGGGAAGGCATCTCCAAGAATTTCTTTAACGGGAAGCTACTTGGCTGGAGTCATTTCCCCTGGGACATCTTTGATCTCTTGGTTACAGCCACTTTTCTGATTTAGGGTATGAAGTTCACTTGCATTAAGCTCCTCTGACTGCATATCTATAGCCTCTTGAACTGGGGTTGTGTCAACACTTCCTCGGGCAACTATTTCTTCGATAACTCTATCTTCTATAACTGAAAGAGTCGTTCCTCTCACAATGAGGAATTTCCCCTTGGGGCACATGGCGGGCCGAAGTCCCAGGGGAAGGCAGGGTGATGGGCTATTTCTACCGTGCCCATGAGATCCCTGTCCATAGCCTTTACCTGTGTCACCCTGCTGCGGTCATGGAGCCCAGCCCTCACACTGGGGGCCCCCTTGGAGGCTGTGAGCACTCAATAGCAAAGCTTCAAAATACATGAAGCGAAGTTTTACATAGCTGAAAGGAGAAACAAACAAATCCGCAATAGTGGTCGGAGGTTTAAACACTTCTCCCTTGGTATAGGTAGAACAAGTAGGCGGAAATTCAATAAATTGGGTCTTTGAGGAAAGAAGTCATTGACCCATGTCCCTCAGGGCGTGGAAGGCACAGGATTCAAGGTCAAGAGTGACCCCAGTCTACCCTGTACACAGCGCCATGCTAGGGGCAGGCTGAACACCAAGTGCAGCCCCTTATTAAATGAGTCATAACGCCCTAGTAGACGTATTTCCCTAAAAAATAGAATACGTAGATCTTGCCCTGGAAAGATGCCATAACCAGCTGAGACCTTGGGCAGCCTCAGTTTCCTCCTGTAATGGGCGTGGTCCTCTCTCGCCTGCTTATCTCAGGGAAGCTGTGAATCTCTTGATGTAAAAGTGGTGTGAATGGCACGATGTGCTGTGGAAACGAAGTCACAGTTACTTTCGGGAAGGGTTAGGGAGAGTGTCAGGTGTAATTAGGGGAGAAAATTGGTTACAGCCCATTGAGCACACGGCTGTGGTGGCTCTGGCTCTGGTATGCACAGGGGTGTTAGCTGGTCTCTAATTGAGACCGACACCCTGAATGACTATTCCTCTCTAAATTAGGCAGTAACTGGATTTCGCCCCCATACTTATTAAATTGTGTTCAAGTCTACCTGCAAATTAGATAAGAGATGGGAGCGTGTGCTTGGCTCCATTTGTGAGAAGCCACTGAAAATGACTTGGGGGCAGCCAGTCCTAAGATCGATTCCAGCCCTGCCAAGTCGTCAACCACAACGTGAGGAAGTCAGTTCCGAGTCACAGGCACATGGAAAGGAGGCGGGCAGAGTCTGCAAAGGCTTTGCATCAGCCAGGAGGCTGCTGTTCTCAACTGACAGAAAGCCCAATCTGATTGGACAAACTGGGGTCATGTACCAGTCCTTCAACCAATCGCTGGAGTCGGAGGAATGCCTGATGATGATTGGCTGTAGGCCATGGTCTCAGGATGCATTTCTGGAGCTGGAGGTGGGCTCGGCCTCTGCCTGAAGAACCAAGTGAGAGAGGGGTCAGAGGTCAAGTTCCCCAGGGTGAAAGAGATCAGAGCAGATTTGGGACCAGTTTTTATATGATCATAGATGTCTGGGCATAGCCAGTGTCCTTCTTCCTGAAATAATAAGTCACCCTGTCCCCTCTCTCTCTTTGGGGTTTCGATGACTCTTCAAAAATAATTTCCAAAATGCACCATGACATATAAACATAGAAATTCAATGAACTCTGGTTCTGGGCATCAGTGAACACCGCACTACCTGAATTACTGGGTTCAGTAACCGTCTGCTTCAGTCATGCTTCTCCTGTCTTCCCAACATGAACAACAACTCCTTAATAGAAGTATCAAGTAAAGGCATAGATTTTTTTTCTTTGGATAGGAATAGGATTAGCTCCAATCAATGATCCAAAGCTGCCTGTCTGGGGCTCCCCTCCCCTTTTAAAATGAGCTTAGAGGAGTTTATGTGTGGGGGCAGCAAACCTGGAGGACATTGCTCCCAAGTGGCCATAAATATTCTTGTCCCTCTGCCGATGAGGCGACAGAGCCACCATGCACCCCGCCGCCCACACTGTTTGGTACCCCCACCCGTGCAGGTGTTAGGAATCAGCAGTCTCAGATCTTCAGTCAGTTTCCACCTTGTGTCCCAGCCAGTCGCACGTTTTAGAGAAGGTGCGCCGTCGACATCACTGGGGACCAGCTCCTCTCTCTCTTGCAAATGGCCAAGCGTCGTTTTCTGGGTTGATTCTCTGAAAGCAAAAATGAAGCTTTATGATGGTCCAGCGCCTGTGGGTGCCTGGTGCGACAATTCCTACTTACAGGTGAGGAGGTTCAGGCAGTGGACAATTGCTTGTTTTACAATTTGAGTTTATTATAAAAATGGAGAAATCACCCCTCTGGTTTCCTCAATGTAGTGAGAGATTNACAACCTTCGTGTCGAGCATTTATTAACTATTTGGCTCACGTTCTGGCTTCTTTTCCTATGAGCACAGTTGTGCGAGAGCAGGAGCCGGCCCCTGGCTGGGACCGGCTGTGTGTCCGGAGGCCACTGCTGGGGTGGCAGGTCTTTCTCGGCAGGCTCTTTGAGTGACAAGAACGATCTTGAGAATCTTGCAGGGTTTCCCAGCTCTGATTCCAGCTCTGAAGGGGTTTTGCTCAAGCACCTGGGGCAAAAGAATCCTGGTGTCATCAATGTGATATCAGTAACACAGAGTAAATAAAACTCGTGCTAGGACCCCACTTCCTAGCTTGTGCCTGGGCAGACATTACTAGTCAATCCCCGTATTCCCTTCCTGCTAGAGCCCAGATTCCTTGTCAGGACAGACCTCCCCTGAGCAACTACTGTGATTTGCAGTGGCAAGTGAGACAAACCTGGTTTTTATTTCTGGTAGAGGCTGTGGGGAAACGAGGAAGCATTTTAATAAGGATTGAAAAGCATGATGCTAATGAGGCCACGATACAGACCTCGAAGTTTGATATATTGTAGGGGAAAACAAAACAAAACAAAATAAAACATGTCCGTCTGGTTGCACTGGTACCAAGTCCTATATATCAGGACAGCCGTAGGCCAGAGGTTGTGAAATGACTGGCCTTGAGGTGAGTACAGACCCCCAGACATGCTCTGTTCAGCCAGAACAGTACTTTAAAGTACATATACTTAGATACCGACGTTCAAAACTTAGTTGATTTCACCCAAATTCTGGACTTCCTGTTCTCTTGCAAAGTCACCAGATCTCTGACACAGCCCCAGCATTCCTGCATGGCTGTAGTGGGCTCAGGTGAGTGGCACCTGTCCCTTATAGCAGTTGTCCCCTTTGAGCGCAGTTTGGGGTGGCTCTTTCGAGTTCACATCAGTCTCCCACTTTTCTGTCATTTGCAGCAGACCCACCTGCTTTGTTTGTGTCACCTCCCTGGTTGGGAAGGGGTTTGATTGTTGAGTCACCTCCGACTGGGACCTTGTGAGGCTCAGCCCCAGGCCGGGCGAATAGGACNGGCCTTTGCACATGTAATTAGGTCAAGGATCTCAAGAAGAGATCACCCTGGATGGAGGGTGGGTCCTAAGTCCACTGACTGGTGTCCTGAGAAAAAGGAGAGGGGGTTGAGATGCACAGACAGAGAGCAGAAGGCCCTGTGGAGACACAAGCAGACGGTGGAGTGATGCGGCCACAAGCCGCGGACCGCCTGGGCCACCAGGAGTGGGGGGAGGCAAGAAAGGACCCTCCCCCTTCCCCCCAAACTTTTGGAGGGACTGTGGCCTGCGATACCTTGACTTCAGACTTCTGACTGCTAGGTGTGTGAAAGAATAAATTCCTGCGGTTGTGAGGCATCCGTTTGTGGGAATCCGTGGTGGCGGCCCTAGAAACCTGCGCGCTTCAAGGTTCAAGCAAAGAAAGGATGCACTTGGATTTCATGTAATACAGCTGTGAGGACACAAACAGCTTTGCAGCCAGCATTTCATTACTTCGACTCCTGAAACACCACTCACAAATGCTGGGGGCAACACAGCTGAGTTACTTTGAGTGATGATGATCTTGTCAATGGCTCATTCTATATACTTATAACGTTAATACTTAAGTATATTAGGGGAAAGGTGGTGAATAGTTTATTAGATGGGAACAATAGCGTCTCTCCTCGGCAGCACACGTTTCCTCTTCGCAGGTTCAACGTGGAAAAACTAGAGCATAGGATGTACTTTTCACAGGGTTCTGCGTCTTGCTACCTTCTTTCTCAGCTTTTCCTCAGACAGGAAGTCTAAGAGACTTGGAGTGAAAAACGCGTTGTTTGTGGTCAGGTTTTCCTAGGAGGACACACAGCCTTGTTTTCTTGATGGACAGACCTCTCCAGAAGGTTTCTGACGTAGACCAACTCTTCCGAGGGGGGTTTTCATTCTTGAGGGGAACCTGATAAGCTTGGGGCTAGAGGGCCTGGGAGACGACTGGGGTTTGTCTTTCTGAGCACCGTGACTTCCCACATTAGCCCCTCCCCGTCTCCCCAGGCCACCTGCACTTCACAGTCCCCTGTGGAGACCATGAGAGCCCTCTAGCATATTGGTATTTATTCACCTGTTCCAACGCCCTTAGTATCTATCACCACGCTTGTGCTAAACGCCGGGCGTTCAGCAGTACCCACAAAAGCACATTCAGGAGTCGGCCGTGGGAACCATGACACGGCGCCGGGAGGCGGCACCTATAAAGTGCTGTGGGCACACATTGGGAGAAGTGGTCAATTCTGATGGGCGGGAAAGGTCCTGTGAAGGCTTCACCCAGGAGGCAACACCTCAGGGGAGCCTTGAAGGCTGAATGGAGGTTGGCCATGAAAAAAAAAAAGGAGGTGGGAGTAATGGAACCAGTAACGAAGCTTTACGAGCACCTACTGGGGGTCAGGCGAAGCTGAGGCTTTCTTGTCCTCGCCGCCTTGGTCTTTTTCTTCCTGCCAGGCACAGTCTGCCTTTATGTCCCCGACTCCCCCGCTCTCTGTCTTTCTGTGTTTGCCGCCCTCCGTTTGTCCACATCCCTCTGCCATTTTCTCAGTTTGTCGTGCCCAGTTTGTCTTTCTCTATACGTCTCCTTGTCTCTCTCACTCTCTGTCTCTTTCCTTCTCTCTCTTTCGGACCACTAGTCCTTCCTCTCCCTCCCTCTCTCTCTCCCACCTCCCTCTCTCCCTCTCTCCCCTCCATCTCCCTCTTCCTTATCCCCCTCTCTCCTCTCCATCCATATGTGGGGTCTGACAGGGACTGGGAATCTGTGGGAGCCCCCAGCCCAGGCTCTCGGGGGACTCGTCATGGTCACCAAGGCACCAGCCAGTGCACAGTAACCATACAGGAGGGTTTATTCACATTAAAATCAAGTCATGGCTGCGGGCTTAGGTTTCAATAGCGCTAAGCTTTTCCCCAGGAACATGTTGCTCACTAGTGCCGTCAGGCCTGGTTTAAATTTTAATTGAACAGATGTCGTTAGCTTGCCGGTCCTTGTCAACCGGAAGTTGTGTTAAATTTTAATTTAGCTCAAGTTGGATGAGAAGATTGGTTTTTTTTTTTTGCTTGTCTCCCCAGACAACAAAGAAACATTATTTACAGTTATAATTAAGGGGGCGCAAATAATTAAAGTAGAGGAAACACATTGAATTATTATTCAGTGTTGGAGCTGGGATGTGTGAGTCAACAGGACCCACCTGAGTTGGTGGACACGCAGGGGCAGAACACCCAGGAACCAGGCCAGACTTTCATCTCACGTGCATTCTCTGTGTCTCCCTGACTCTCTCTCTCTCTCTCTCTCAATCTCAATCTCTCTCTCTCTCTCCCTCCATCTCACCTTCAATGTTCTCTTTCTCTCTGCCTCAACGCACTCTGTTTCCGCCTGTCTAGCTCTTTTTAAAACTGTGTTTTCTTGTCTTCTCTCTCGTTCTGTCGGTTTTTCTCTGTTGTCCTTAAACCTGTGTGTCCGTCTCTCCTCTAGCTCTGTCTGACTCCGTCCTTCACTGTTGGCTGACCTCAGTGCATTTGATGTCTTCCTGAACTCCAGGCAGTGCAGGAGGCAATGGAAACAAACAAACAAACAAACAAACAAACAAACAAACAAACCATGGTCCTTTGTCTCATGGAGTTTGTTTATGGTCTCATGGCTTTAATCGGTTTTGTCCCCACCCCCTGTGGAACCTGCATCAGTGCAGAGAGGGGTAGGGACTCAGCCACTTACATGCTCTTGGCAGTGGAGATGAGCCTGTCCTTGTATATGACCCCTAAGCATGTCTGTTAAGGAGCATTTACCCCCTTACCTCCGAGTGACCAGGTGAATGAGCTCACCTGTGCGCTGGTGATGGCCGGTCGAAGCTCCGCCCAGCCCATGCTCTTCCCTGCAAAGCCACAACCAGGAGGCATCTGGACTGCACTTTCAGAGATACACGCTGTTGACGCCGAGTGCTGTCCTGTTGGAAGTAACTTTCTTCAGTGTCACACAGGGAGGCATAAAGAACTGAGTTTTGAAACCATTTCCTACTTTGTGGATAATAAATTATGATCAGAATCCAAAAATAGCCACCAAGAGAGGGGCGTGGGGCTGATTTCAGTTACATAACACACACCGTGGGACTGATAGCCATGCTTTGAGTGAGTCGGAGCCGGGGTCCTTGCTTATCTCCGAGGGAAGTTGATGTGTGTCTCGCGGCCCTGGAAATCAGAAGTGCGGGTGTCTGGGGGGTCAGTAGGGCCAGAGCAGGACTCAGAGACTCACATCCTGTGCCAGCGCCTCAGGACTGGGATCCAGGACCCCACAGGCTGGGGCAGGGGCCAGAGTGGAACAGTCCCAAACTCCGCCTGGTCATGGCTGAGGGCTTTGGCGCTACTTGGTTATTGCCACTAAAACTAGCTTCATGCTTCTAACACTTTTTTTTTTTTTGCAGTTTTTAAAATCAAAGCCTCTACAAATCTATCGTTTATCCTTAAAGTTTCTAGTTAGGCAAAGAAATGGGTTGTTGGCTGCATTTCACAGGTGAGAAGCTCAGAGGAGGACGCGCACACAGCCGCCAAGGCTGGGAGGGGGCCTCGCTGTCTCACAGCTGATGGTCACGTCCTGGGGGTTTGTGAGCAGATGTGGTATTCCGGCCAAATTAGGGAATTCTGGTCAGCCTCGGCTCCCTCATCTGCAAAATGAGGATGAAAGTAGTCATCCTTCAATAGAGATGTTTGAGATTAAATGAGATATTAATAAGACCAGTTAATACTTATCAAGTAGTTGATGTCCGAGCACTGCTCTTTGGTGCTATTTTTGTTATTAGATGTTAATATACCTTATACTGTATATGATTATAAATATGCATGATTATTAACAGATAATACACGGAAACCCCTTAGCACAGCGCCTGGCACTCTTCTAAGTGTTTAGCAAAAGTTAGTTGCCATAAATTATGTTGGCTGGGCACTTACCACATCCTATATCTTTATGGATTTAGTCATTGATTTGTCTTTATTTTTGTTCTTTTGATTCTCCCTATTATTTTAAAATTTCCTATGAGCCCGAATAAATGCGTTTCCCAAATTCCTTCATCAGAATTCCCCAAATGTTAACATTTTCCTCTCTACACAAACACACATTAGTCCTATTTTTATGAAATGTTTGAGAGTGAGTTACACACATGGTGATCTTCTATCGGTAAATGCTTCAGTGAGAATTTCCTCAAAACGCTTGCCTAGGTAGAGTGAACTTATCAAAATCAGGAAATCAATATTGATAACAAAGAATTATCTCATCCCCAAACCTTATTCACATTTCATCTGTTGTCCCGCTAACAATCCAGAATTATGCATACATTTGTTTCGTCTCTTAATCATTTTAATCTGGGATTTTCTCAGCCTTGCTCTTTCGGACTGGGATGTATTTGAAATGTACAGGCCAGTTATTTTGAGGGTGCCCCGCCCATAATTTGGGGTTGTCTGATGTTTTCTCATTATTAGACTCACTTGTTTTGGGGGGAGGCCCTTCAAAAGTGATATTACATCCTTTTTCAGGATGTATGGTATCTATTTATTCTATTACTAGTGACATTATCTTTCATCACATGGATAACGTGATGTATGCTAGGTTTCGATACCGTAAAGTTACTGTTTTTCTCTTCGAAATTGATAAGTCTCTTGCACAGAGATACATTGACATTGTACAAATATCTTGTTTCTTATCATACATCTAGCCACTAGTAGCTTCTGTAATGATTATTGTCTGAAATAGTTATAGTAATAAGTGGCGGTTGCCAGATGGTGGTATGCTAATTTCATCATTCTCTTTTGCATTTATTCGTTTGAATTCTACCCAAAGGATGGTTTCCTTTCTCCCCTGTTAGCTTGTTTATGTCAGTGTGGACTCAGAGCTCATCATAGATGCCACATACGCAATATATATAGTAGATTCTGTGTGTGGTGCATGAGACTATCTACACTACCTACAGTAGATAAACTGTATGGATCAATGATTCCTTGTCTACATGTAATTATTTATAGGCTGTAAAATTGTCCGGGATCGGCCAGTGGAGGCTCCTGTGTCCTGATTGGCCAGTGGAGGCTCCTGTGTCCTGATTGGCCAGTGGAGGCTCCTGTGTCCTGATTGGCCAGTGGAGGCTCCTGTGTCCTCTGCACAGTTATCCCAGCACTATGTTACCTTCTGGCTTATGACACATTGTAGCTCCTTGTCTTGGCCTTCCTGTGCCTGGGCCCTAGAAACCGCCATTTCTCCAAGTAGCTCTGAGCCCTTTCCTTGGAGAATGCTATTTAGAGCGGAAACCTGGATCTAGCTGTGCTGATTGGGAAAGGTGTCATTGTTCGTGTTCAAGCCCTTTCAGCTGACAGAACAAGGGACCATGTTGTACATGCCCACATTTACACACTCACACTCACACACACATAATAAACACGTGTACGCTCACCCGCTCACCCTCTCCCGAGTCCCTGACGGTCCCTCCAATTCCGACTTATGGCTGTGGAATTCACACTCGCTTTCTGTTTTGAGGCTAACTTCTCTAGCAGTGAGAGAAGCCGGGTTCTCATTATTCAACGTATATTATTTGCTCAACCCTAAAATTCACTAAAGTATTTTTGGAATTGCTAACCCGTACTGCGGTGGAAAATAAACCTAAGTAAAATTCAATACGTGTTTCCAGATATTTTGATCTTTCACCCTGAGATATATAGTCAAAATAATAAGGGCCGGCCGAGTGGCTCAGTTGGTTAAGAGCTCGCTCAAGAGTTTGAGCTCTGAGCAACAGCGGTTCGAGTCCAGCCCGAGCTGAGCAGCCACTGNGGTGCCTGGTTCCCAGTTAAACGCCTGCCATGCAGCTCTTATGGGCAGAACATGTCAGCTTCATGTTCAAATTCACTGGGTTTCCCGAAGCACCTCACATCATTGAAGCACACGTCAGAAGTGAGCTGGTTCCCCTACCTGGGAGAATTCAGGCCGCTCTCACACCCTACAATCTCCCTCCTTCACAGCTTCATAGAGGCGTAACTGACACAGCGCATCGCACCTATTTAAAGTCGACAGGTTTGATGTACCAAGTGGTGCAACCCCAAAGTCAAGATAATAAACGTATCTTAAGTCCCAAACTTTCTTCACGCCCACTTGTAATCCCTCTCTCCTGTCCCTTGCCACTCACCCCCAGGCAAACGCTTATCTCTGTCCCTGAAGATCAATTTTCGTTTTCTGGAGTTTTATATAAATGGGATCATAGAAAGTGTGATTTTGTCTGGTTTCTTCCACCCAGCGTAATGAACTTGATAGACCAGTAGTTCATAGTTTGTATCGATGCGCCGTATTCCATTGTAGGGACAAGCCACAGTTTATCCATCAGTCGATGGACATTTGGGCTGCTCCTAATTTGGGGCTATTACAATTGTTGCTGGTTTGAACAGTTATATAGGTTTCTGCCTGGATATGGGCTTTCATTTTTCTAGGAGTAGAAAAGTGGACTCATATGGTACGTGTGTATTTATCTTTTTAAGAAACTGTTAAGCTGTTTTCTAAAGGGGCTGCACCATCTTATATTCATATTATATTATTTATGTTATGTTATATTAATTACATTACATTACATTGTATTTAAGAATGTATAGTGGACAGGTTTTGAGAGTCTAGTATCTTCATGTCCTATCAACTCTTGGTGTGATTTAATTTCAGCCATTGTATTAGGTATGTACAAGCATGCCATTTGGTTTTAACTCGCATTCCCCTACACATTAATGATTTGGAGCGTCTTTTCACAGGCTATTTCACATCTACACACCTTTGGTGAAGCAGCAGTGCAGATCTTTTGCCCATTTTAAAAATTTGGTTGTTTGCTTTTAGTTATTGAGTTTGAAGAGTTCTTCTGGTTACAAATCCTTTATCAGTGAAGTGATTGAAAAATACCTCCTTCCAGCCTGTGGTATGTCCTTTCATGACCTGGAGGGTCTTCTGAAGAGAAAAAGCNGTACTTGGGGGCTTGGGGGGTGGTGCTGGTCAGCTCAGGAGGACAGAGGGCCATATTCTGTGACCAGTCCTCTTATTTGTGCTGTTGTCTTTTTTAATTGGAAACTAAAATGAAGACTCTGTTCATCATGCTAATAAGCTCTGCAAAAAGGCAGCCGCCTACCCCATGGACCTTGAGCCAAGGCTGGGCAGCTATTGAAAGAGCGTGAGTGCTGGGTGTGAGGCGCGCCTGCAGGACAGGCAGTGTTTTCCGTTGCAGAAAAAGCACCGAGGCAACTTGGTCAGTCCCCCTGCCCACTGCTCCTGGGCTGAGCCTGCTTGCTGACATGCCCTCTTCTCCCCTGTGTAGGACACGGAGATTCTGAACACGGCCATTCTCACTGGAAAGGCTGTTTCGGTTCCTGTCAAGGTCGTGGGTGTCCAGGAGGATGGTTCTGTGGTGGACGTGTCGGAGTCGGTGGAGTGCAGGTCTGCGGATGAGGACGTCATTAAGGTACAGCATCCCCCAGGGGACCAGCCCTCTGGGGACCCGAAGGGCCTGGCTCTGACCGAGCCGCACCCCAGGCTCCGAGGGGCTGGGGTCAGGGTGACCACCCTGGGGAATGAGTGACTGACAACACGGACCCACCCGGGGGCAGGAGGAAACTGAGCAGGGGGTGCTGCTTCCTCCCCCTGGAATGGGGACCCCAGCCTTAACCTTGAGCAGAAATAATGTCCTTCCCTTCCTTTTTCTCACAGAACAATATTTCCCTATTTTCATCCATCTACATGCCATTTTCTCAATTGTTGCCAACTTCCAGTGCCAAGTAATATTATTTACTTGATGTTTTCTTTAAATGCCTCGCTTTTTCAAACTTAAACACTGTTTTATCCTCATTATGAGACAGCAGAATCCATGCGCTCCATGTCCTTTTTGTTGTTGTTAATATAGATGAAAATTAATGACTACTAAGTTTAAATATATGTGCATCCCTGTGCCAACTAACTTGAGTATTACCAGTGGGACACAGCTTACAGTTTGGGAAACCTGA
>NW_017731478.1:90839-92413 GCF_001890085.2 Hipposideros armiger | reverse complement strand
AATTAAAAGAGAAGCAACCTCGCTCAGTACTGTAAAAGAAAGCAATGCAGAGGTGGGGAGTCCACTGGGTGAGCTTTCAGACAGAGGACAGGAGCTCAAACCTTCCCACTGACCTTGGCCAAAACCCTTAACACCTCTGAGCCCAGTGTCCTCATCTGTCAAATGAGGTGACAGTGACACAGTGGAGAGGCGCCTTTCATAGACACTTGGTCTAAACGCCGCGTGTGAGGTGGAACTAACAGCAATCAAAGTAATCCTTGGAAACCCTTTAGAGAATACCTGGGTTGAAAAAGTTCAAAGGGCAGTTGATATTAAAAAAAAAAATTAAAAGGGCCGGCTGAGTGGCTCAGTTGGTTAAGAGCTCACACAAGAGTTTGAGCTCTGAGCAACAGCGGTTCGAGTCCAGCCCGAGCTGAGCAGCCGCTGAGCTGCCAATGGGTAGCAGGATGGCTCAGCTAAAAAAAAAAAAAAAATTAAAAATTGTCTCCTTGTATTTGAGCTGTGGCCAAATTTCCAGGGGTACCACAGGAGAAGATTTAGTTTTCAAGGGAATGTTGTGTGTGTAGGGGGGTCTAGATAAGTTAGATTGGAGGGGAGTTGAAGATCAGATACATTTCCCTCTTTATTTTATTCTCCTGGTTTATGTCTTGTAACGGAAGTGTTGTCAGATGGCAGCCTGAAGTGATTCATGTGCATGTAATTGAATTATTGTTTGTTAAACCGGTGTCTGATGAAAACCCCAACATGGCGCTTGAAATGGTGATTAAATGAGTGTATCTGGTGCTTGATCTGCATAGAACATATCAATACATATTACATGTCTATCTGTGTATCTACATCTGTGTATTTGCATATCAGCTTCCATAGCCACGCCTGCGTGCTTTAACCTCTACCTGACTGTAAGGTCTATCTGCAGTGTCTATGAGTTTGTCCTGTTAGTGCTCTGTCCCCAGTCCTAAGCAGCATCTGGAAGATGGTGGGTGCTCAACAAATATTTGTTGCTATATTGATATTAATGAATGAATGGATGAATGAACACTAGGGCTCCTGAGAGATAGAATAAGCAGCCAGGCTGCCTCATCTTTATCGGAACACCTCCAGCGACTTTCCTGTTTTTGGAAATGTTACGGAGGGGTGGGAGGTGCTCCGCCCTCAAAGGGACCTGGTCCCGTGATCCCAGCCTTCTCCTGTTCACAGGGGGCGGCTTTGATCCCACAAACGCTTACTGAGCATATGCACATGGAGGGCGCCGCTTGAAGAGCTTTGGGTGCTTTACAAGTGGAACTCCTGTGAATTCTGTCCCTCAGAGCTTACAGTGCAACTCATGAGTATTATTAGGTGACATTTCTTAGGTGAAAACTTACTAAGCGACAGGTACTCTTATAATAAGGACATTAGAAATATTGAGCCATTTCCTCTTCACGGCAAACCTTTCAGGTAGGTGACACCACCATTCCAAGTTTATATGTCAGAAAGGGGCATGGAGACGGGTGAAGTAACTCGCCCCAGCAGCGAATGTGGGGTCAGGGGTCCCAGCCAAGCAGGCCGGCTCCAGAGCCAATGGGGGCACCTCG
>NW_017731478.1:76102-84319 GCF_001890085.2 Hipposideros armiger | reverse complement strand
TGCCATTTACCATGTTGAAGAATTTCCCTTCTATTCCTGGTTTGTGGAACATTTAGCTTGAAAGGGTGTTGGGTTTTGTCAGATGCTTTTCGTGTGTGTCTGTTGAGGTGATCATGAGGCTTTCACCCTTTCTTCTGTTGCTATGGTGTTATAAGGCTATTTCTGTAGAAAAATAGTTTGAAATAGTTTGAAACTCTCCATGTTTGATAGATTGGGAGATATAGCACTCTGAGCCTCCTCTGTCTGGTTTCCATTTTTATGTTGAAATCTAGGTTTGTTAATTCACATTTCTTGTTCCTCAGATGAGCTTCAGAGGTGAAAGGGACAGCCGCTTCCCCCCGATACTCTGTGATCACCTGTAAATCGACTTGTTTTAAGCATATCCTGAGATGATTATCTTCTAATGATAACATGCCCTCTTTTCCTCGTAAGCATTTTAGATGTCTAGAGAGAAACTCACTCATGTTGGGAGCTCGTGGACATATGTACCACAATGAAGATGGGCGTAGATGAGAGAAGCCCTCTGAGATTCTCACACATTTCCCCCCAGATTTGCAGGGAATTTAGCTTAAGCGGTTTATTAGCGCTTTATTGATGTATCTTGCGAGGCTGACATGGACTTTCAGACAGTAATGCTGCCTTTTGCAGCTGGTGGAAATACAAGCTCTGTCTCAGCTGGAAACAGTGGAGGCAGGTTTCTTGGAGAGCGGACCNAATAATAATAATAATAATATGCCAAAGGTTACATGCAGCTCTAGCTTTTCATGGTTGAAAACGATGGAGGCTTATTCGTACTAACCCTGCATGCCCCACACAGATCAGCTGGGACTTTGTGCCGCAGTGTCCTGATCCGGGACCTAGGTCGGCAGAGCAGCCATGGCCACTGGTCACCATGGCACAGAAAGGACGAACATGGGGGCTGGTGCTCTCAGAGGTTCTGACGGAGGGGAGCACATCATTCCACTCACGTTTCATTGGCCAAATCAAGTCACATGGCCACACCTAAATGATGTGGACAGTGAAATCTGACCAAGCAATATGCCCAAAAAGAGAACTGGTGGGCACGTCTTATTTATCGAATATCATCCTTTTAAATTCTTAAAAAAAAAAAATCCCTATTTTACAGGTAAGGAAACTGCAGCACTTCCGCCTAGTCTTTGCCAATATATGGATCTCATGCATGGTTTTACCTGCTGGATCATATTTTATACGGTGTACATGTGCCAGCCGCGCCCCACCTTCCCCTCCCCCCTCCAGTCTCCTCACAGCCACGCATTACTTCCTGTCTCTGTGGGTCTGTTTAGTCTGGACATTTCATAGAGATGGAATCATATAATTCCTGCCCTTTTGTGACTGGCTCCTTTCACTTTTTTTTGAGGCTCACCCATGGTGTAGTGTGTGTCAGTGCCTCATTCCTTTTTATGGCTGCATAATATTCTATTGTGTGGACAGACCGTGTTTTATTTATCAGTTGATGGACACGTGAATTGTTTCTACTTTGGCTATTATGGATAATGTTGCAAGTTTTTTATGTGAGCGTCTGTTTTCACTTGTCTTGAACACACACACGCACACAGGAATGGACTCACTGGGTCATATGATAAACAATTGCTTTTAACAAATACCTCTAGGGAAAAAGTTTTTCACAGCGGGGTGAGCTCAGAGGCAGATCAAATCCTGACAGCCTTGCATGTGGGACCTTCCAGGGAACTACCAGACAAGTCAGATACGACAATTCTTTGGGAGTCAGAATTCTTCAGATACGACAGTTCTTTGGGAATCAAAGAATACTGACGGCCCTCTCCAGTGGCTCTTGGACTGCTGAGTTTTACCGTAAACATGGGCTGTTATTTTTCAAAGCTGCTGCAGAGCAGGAGAGCAGGGGATGAGAGCAAGACAAGTTAAAATCCCACGGAGCTCTCTGTTTTTACCAAGAGTCAGCCATTTTTCTTGAATAAATGCTCTCCTGGCTGCACCAGGCTTTGTTTTATTGCCAGAATTGTGAAAAAGTTGATTGACTTTTTTTCTCGTGGCTTTTATGGAGAAGAGAAGTTTTCGATGTCCTTACTCTGTCATTTGCACTGATGCCACTCTAGCATATAACATTAATGGAAACTCATCTTCATAAAGGAATATAAATATGCTTTTAAGCCATAAAACTCAGCGCTAGCACAAATAGGGGCAGAATAGAAAGAGTTGTATTTTGATAGATGGTGAATTTTTAGCAGTCTCTGGCACCAGGGGATGATTAAAATGAAATATTTAATACGATAAATTGCTTTGTTAGTGTGCTAGACGCAGGTAGAAATTGCTTCGGGAATTTTTGAGAAGCTGTTGATGGACGCTGGAAACCATGGTTGCAAAACTCCAGCCACACATGGAAACATAGTTGCAAAAATCCAACCACATGTGGAAACATAGTTGCAAAAATCCAACCACATGTGGAAACATAGTTACAGAAGTCTTAGCCACACATGGAAACATAGTTGCAAAGTTATTTGAACTGGAAGCACAAGTTTGGATCAGTTTTGATGTGTTGTTATGGAGAATGAAATCACCCACCTTGAAACTCAGTTTGGGAAAATTATTGTAGTGTCTTCTTTGAAAGACATGAACTTCCATAGGGTAGAAATTGATGTTTGCTTTAGTCTTTTTTCTTTTCCTAGAGTCTAGCATGCATGTTGCCTTAATCTCCTGTGTATTAGTCAAGGCTTTCAGTGGCAAGTGACAAAATAAATAAATAAAATTGGCTTAAGTAACAGTTTATTTTATGTATCTAAATTTCCAAAGATAACAGACACAGGTGTAGCTGGATTCAGGACCCCAGACGCCTTTCCCAAGAATTGGTCTTCCTCCTGTTCTTTGCCTCTCATTGCCTTTGTGTGGGCTTCACTTGCGTCCTTCTTTGTGGAAGTGGGGCTGGGATACCTGGCGAGCCACATTTGGTTGATTTGCTCATCTGTGAAGCCTTATTTGGTGGCCTGGGGTCAGCGCCACCCCAGCTGCATGTACTGATGGCAAAGTGGGGCGATACCCAAAGGAAATACGACATTTGTCATTTTTAATAAAGGCAGAAGGGATGCGTGTTCCGTATCCATGGATATGCATCAGGCAAAATTAATGTCTGCCCATCACACGGAAAACCCATAGCGATGTTTTTCAAGTGCATTAGGAGTTGAATTGGGCACTTTGGTCTGGAACCACGATGCCATTTCTGTTCTCTGGACACACTGTGGTCACTCCGATATCCACACCATTATTTGGTGAGCTCCCATCCCAACCCCCGCCGTGCTTCTAGCTCCCTGCCCTTGCTGCATGCCTTAAATATACGCGTACATGTGTTTCATCTTCCTGGGGAGGATGGAACACTCAGGGCCGCGGACTGGAGTTCTGTTCTTTCAGGTTTATCTCCTGGAGAGTCTATTTAGAGGGAAGAATATATGTTTTTTAAAAAAATACTTTATTTGTCATCTTTTTCAGATTGGGTTGGCGTTGTTTTCAAATATTCATTACAAAGTTGATGTTTTCTATTGACATGGACCTATTATTTGCAGGTTTCATATCAATGAAAAATAAATAATCTATCAACTGGGACTGATACTAGTGTTTACCATGGGAGCCTTCTTGAGAAAACAACTAATTACATGTAAAGTACTTAGAACACATTATTATGATTATGATTATGATTATGATTTGACTCTATCGCTTCCTGATTTTCAAGTTTGGGGTACAGGGCGAGGGGCTGGTGTAGGAATTGAGTGTGGGACCCCCTTAGTGCTTGAGCTGAGACTTGGGTCTCCAGCTGTGGGAGAAGCGAATGAGATAGTTACCGTCGTGGTCAGTGCTGGTGGCGCCAGTTATTGAGTGTTCGGCGGGTCTCATTGCCCGGCCATCCGGACTTCTCCTCTAGTTGACTCATCAGTCAGGGGTGGAAGGAGCAATCCCCCCCCCAAAGAATCCGTTTGTGAACCTGCTCAGTGGTGGTTTTTTACCTCATCCTCTTAGCAAGCATTTTATTTTTTTTTTTTATTTTTATTTTTTTTATTTTTTTTTTCTTAGCAAGCATTTTAGAGCATCCACTGCGATCGCTGTGTTACTGAGCTCTCGTGGCTCACTGTGCCCCCGTCTGTTCTAAGCTTTGTGGGTAGGCTGATATGTTACATCTTCATAAGGTCACCATACAGTAAGCATGTTATGAGCCCCATATGCCAGACCGGGGTGAAGTAACTTGTGGCGGACGCTGGTAAAAGTCCACTGTTTACAACCCCTTACTCCATGGCCAGGCCACCATAGAAGCCACTTTCCCAGCCTCCTTTGCAGGTGGGCTGGCCATGTGACACTCTTTGGACTTCCCAATGAAAAGGTGCCGTGGGGGTGCCCCTTCTCCCTCAGCCTCCTCCCTGCTTAGACGGGGGTGGCTGGCCAGGTGGGTGCCATCTTGCTGCCTTGAGAGTGTGGCCAAGAGAGCTGCAGAGAGGTAGCTCTGACCTCACCGAGTCACTGGGCCGGAGATGGCAGCTACGACCCTCCAGAATCCTGATTATGCGAGAAGCACACAAACTCACGTTGGTGACGTCACTCGACTCAGGTTCCCTGTGACTGCAGAGCCGCATGACCCTCAGTGAATCAGAGTCCGAGCCAGTGTCAAACCCAGACAGCTGTAGTCGTCCGACTGAGAGGGCACTCCCTCGGCGGAGGAGGTGGTGGTGATGGTGGGCAGATGGCAGATTGGAGGTAAATTATGAAGCTAGACCCACAGAACTCTGAGGCAACATCAGAGACAGAGAAAAACCAAGATGAAGTCAGCGTCCAAGGATACCCGGGCTGGGAGGGGACCCTCGGGGGTACTTGGGGGCTTGGGGGGTGGTGCTGGTCAGCTCAGGAGGANGTATGAGATGCATTAGCTGTGATAGGTGAGAAACAGAACAATGTATGAGATGCAATGACTGTAACTTGTTGCTAACATAAGTAGAGATTGTCACAAAGCAGAGTCATTTACTGGAAGAACCGCTGTAGCTTCACCACAGGGGCCACTTCTCAGGCTGCTCAGATTAGCCCATGCCACGCAGACAAGGACGCAGAGCTGACCGAGGGCGCATCCAGGTGACCGCTGCGCTGCAGAGGTGAGGCTATGCGTGAAGCCTGGCCACCCGGTGTGCTGGTGTCTGCAAACCTTCCCTGAGACGTGGGTGCACGTCCCAGCCCTCCCCTGTGGCAGTGAGCTAACCTCAGCTCTGCCACGTCATCTCAGCGTGGGCCTTTCAATGTCCCTCTTGTTCTCACTTGCACTTGGGAGCAGAGGGTGGTGGGGTCACTGCTGTATTCACTTTTCCCTTTGCCTGGAGCCTCCGAGATACTCACTCTCGAAGCTGCCAGTGTTGTACCCGGAGTGCACAATTCACAGCTTTCTTTCATAGAAAAGTTTCTTTCCTACAAGAAATTTCCACAAGTGTTTTCAGCATGTTTGGAAAACACGAACCCTGCAGATCTGTCTTTCCCCTGAGAATATGCATATCATGCCCAAACACCTATTTTTCTTTGGTGGGACTAGTTTCTGTGTGAAGCCCGAACACCTGAAGTTAGCCCCGGGCTCTGTGCCAGTGGGTGGTCATTGGTGGCTCCCTCTCCCAGGCTCAGGGTCTGTGGGCAGAGCTGGCACAGGGAGCCAGGCCGCCCATGTGCCGGGCTCTCCCCACATACACAACTCCTCACCCCAGATGGGGCACCGGTGATGAACCCCAACTGTGTGGGTCTTCTTCTAAGCTAACCAGTGCTGGCGGCATTTTTAAATACCCCCAAGCCAAGGGATGAAGTGCTGAATGAAAACATCCCACAGATAAGCAAATGCCAACCTTCACACCAGCGTCATCCGCGTGGGCCTAATTTGCTGGTGTTGTTTTGTGAAGGGGCGAAATTTTGGGAGCATTTGTCTGTAAGGGTGGAATCAAACCTTGTGGGGTGTGGTTGGGACGGACATTTCTCTCTTAGCAAAAGAAGGAAGGACCAGATCCTTTTCAAATGTCTTCCTAGTAGTGGCCCCGCAAGCAGAATGCAGGCCCTGTCTGTGGTTGGCACGAATGCCATCGAATGAGGGGGACATGCGGTCTGGTGGGAGAGGGTGTCCCTGAGTCCTGTGGTGAAGATGTCCTGATTCTCAAATTCAGGCGAGTGGCCGTCCCTTCTTGTAGTTTTCAGGTTGACTGACAGCAGCGTGTCAGCAGCGTGTCAGCAGCGTGCAAGCTCCATTGTTTCACTTGTCGCTGGATTTGACAGGGTTTTGTATGTGAGTGGGGACTCTTGGACTTGCTTTGTGTCCTTAGAGTCCTGCCCAGGCCCCTCCGCATCTCGTCACTGGCCCTGAGACGGGCACTCGCTGGGGGACCTGGACAGTCTGTCAGTGATGGGTGGGCCCTGGGCTGACTGCCATGGTGACACAGAGAAATGGAACCTCCCAGCCGTGGTCCAACTGTGGGAGCCAGACCAACGTGCGTAACTAAGAATTAATAACAGTGAGCAAAGCGGAGTGCAAACGCATGAAGATCAGACCTCGCAAGGCTGAATTAGGGTTCCCTTAGGAGAGTGGGGGCCTACAATGACCTTCAGTGCTGGTGAGGGGCAGGTGGGGGGATGGGTGGGGAGGGGCTCCCAAGACCTGCCAGCTACCGGGTGTTGTTTCTGAGGAGACCACCTCAGCTCTCATGTACCCAGCACGGTCCTTGTACGTCTGCCATGTACCAGGCCCCATGCCACGCTCCTGGGCTGCAGAAAATGCAACAAGGCAACCTGCTTGTCCTCAAATACCTTGCCTCTCCTCTAGTGGGGCAGAGAGGTCAGTGTTAATTGAGGAAGTCAGCCCTGGGATCCCCCCACTCCCACTAGCCTGTACCCGGCCTTCAGTGAGTCAGTACAGTCTTGCGCATGCGTTCTTTTTACCAGCTCTTGTAGCACCAGTGGTGTCTGCCCCAGGGAAGCAAGCGCTTAGCTTCTGTTTCCCCCGCAGGCACGTGTCTTTCTCCAGATTCCAGTTACTTTGTGTCTTTCTCCAGATTCCAGTTACTTTGTTGCTCTGCCACCAAGGTTTTTCTCGGGTTTAAGGAAAGTTTTGAATTTGCATTGTGGTGAGGGAGGGAGAAAGCTGGTGGACTTGCTTTGGCCTCTGGTTTTTATCAAGCAGACACTAACCCAGACCCCTGATTTTAAGAACACTTGAAGTGCAAACGAGGAATAAACTGGATCTAGAGAGGCCGTTAGTGGTGACTGCGGCTGTTATTTGGCCAAAAAGCCAGGACCGTGTTGGGTCAGAACACACAGCCTGGGACATCTGGTACCAGCCAGGGGACCTAACTGAGCCTTCGTTTCCACATCTGTAAAATGGGATAAAGAGTAACTCTCCCACAATGCTCAAGGGCCGTTTTCAAATGAAGGGCCGGTGTATATGGGATCTCACCAGCATTTGGTAGAAAAAAAAAAAGTGATGGAATGGGACAGAATAGAAAATTCAGAGTGACATAGTGAGGCGAAGTATTTGTCCATGCAACTTTAGTTTCTGTCTATATGTATACTTTTTGTATATCGGTCGTAACGTGAGATGTATTTTCGACTGTGTGTTGTGACTCAGAACACTGAGACACATTGATGTAGGGTGCATCAGTTAGTCATCCCCACATAACAAACAGCCCCTGTGTCCTAGTCCCATGCCACCACAAGCCTTTCCCCATTGCTGTTCAGATGAGTGGGGGTCAGCTCATCAAGGACCCTCACACCAGGAGGGCAACCCAATGCTGCAACTATGTTTTAAGGCTTTTATTGTGACTTTTTTTTTGTTTTTTTGGCTAAACCTGTACTGGACAAAGCCAGTCATTTGCCCAAACCCAACATCTCTGAAACGGAAAGTCGATTTTGCCTCCCATGGGGGGAAGAGCAAAGTCCCATGGCAGAGGGTGAGGGTGCGGTATTGGGTTCAATCCTGAAACCTACCACACAACGCAGCTGAGAATGTCAGATGGGATAGCGTTTTATGAATTGTAGAATGTTGCATATGTGAGGTTTCATCTTTAAAGGTGGACCCTGCTTTCTCCACCTCTCCCACCCATCCCTCCAGTGCAGTCAGAGAAGAAAGCCATAGAAACATCAGAGAACTCTTCACTCATCTTCACCTTGGGGCCAGGGAACTTTCCCTGATTATACTTTTCAAATCGGAAAAAGAATTTCTTCTAA
>NW_017731478.1:71438-74247 GCF_001890085.2 Hipposideros armiger | reverse complement strand
CACACTTTTTTGCCCAAATTTGTGAGGGGAAAAAATAAGGATGCGCATTACACATGGGTGGTACTAATGCTCTATCTATATAAATGTTTTTAATTCTTTTATTTATGCTTGTGAGTTAAAAGTGTAACTCTAGAAATCAATAACGATATCCATATGCAAAATAATACCCTGGAATAACGAGAATAGGTTTTGTTGAATTTGCAACGAATTTGCAACGACAAAGAGTTCTTGGCCTTCTATGATGCATCAATGTGGTAAATTTGTTACCAGTACATAAAATTGCTTGTACCTTGCATCTGGTCTTGTGTTTTGTCATTATTTGTTACATGAAATTTCCTGTACCATAATATGTGAAAAAACAGGTGCTAAAATTCTTTTATAATGCAAAAAGCAAGTACCTAAATATAAACAAATAAGAATTTGAATTAAAACATTAAAACGAAAGATTTTTTTTCCCTGAAAGTTTGGGCCAAAAAATGTGGTTGTGCATCACACACAGCCAAATACCGTCCTTAGTGGAGTAAAACCCAACGCCTTGGCTGCCTTTGTGATCATTAGCCCTCTCTTTCGGCCCCTGACTCGGGCTCGCACACGGCTATCTCATGACCTTTGCACCTCCTGTTCCCTCTGCTCTCGGGGATCTGCAGGTCCGCATGACTCGCTTTCTCACTTCACTCTGGCCTCTACTCAAATGTCACCCCTCCAGAGAGGCCTTCCCTGCCCATTCTAACTAACACGATACCCTCTGGCACCACGGTCTGTCCTCCCGTCTTGCTCTGCTTGTCTTTCAAGCCCATCCTGCACCTGATATCACACTGTGCTCACATAGCTACATGTTTGCTTGTCTGTCTTCCCCGTTAGACTGTCAGTTGCATAAGAGTAGGGCCAGGTTGTTCATCGCTCCATCCTCAGCACCTAGGACAGCTCCTGGGTCTTAGTTGACATTAAATAAATACTTGTTACATAAATGCATGGTTTATTCTTATTTTACAAATGGAGGCATCTAAGGCACAGAAAAGCTATATGACGTCAAAAATACACTGGGACTCAGCTTGGACTCTGAATCTGAAAGAATGAATGGGTGAATGTCAGAACTGGAAAGCGTAGGTGCCCTCAGGCTCACAGCTGCCGACTCTGAGCCTGGGAGGTTGGGGAGTGACTTATTCAGATGTCATGAGAGGAAGAGTTTGGACGAGGACCCAGGTCTGTGGCGGCACCGAGCTGCTACTCCCGGCCCCCTCTCCCTGGACCTGAGGACTTACTACCGAACTAGTCGCTAGCTGACTCATGCCTGATGTTTACTGACATGAGTACATCTGTGGCTGCTGGGTTCCTTGGAGGGCAGAGGACGTTGGGCTGCTCAGTGCCAACAGGAGGGGAGAGAGATCCCAGAAAGAAAGAGCGCCTCAGCCTGATGCTCCGTGACCCCCCAGCACCCTGTTCAGTGCTTTGACCCAGGCAGTGGCACTGTCATGATTTCAGCCCGTCTTCCCATTAGCGACCTTGGTTGACTCTGGTAGAAGGCGCCTAAAGACACCTGTGACACTGTGAAGTGACGAGGAGCTGTGTCTGTGACTGGGGATGCAGGGAGAGGTTCAGCATCCTCCTGGTTTTTATTAAAAAAATTTTATTATTTTTTAAAATTTATTTTTCAATTACAGTTGACAGTTAATATTACATTAACTCTAGGTGAAAAGCATAGTGGTTAGACATTTATATAACTTACAAAGTGATTCCCCTGGTAAGTCTAGTGCCCACCTGACACCATCCATTGTTATGACAATATTACTGACCACATTCTCTATGCTGTACTTTGCATCCCCNGAGGTCCCCAGGGTCTTAGGCATGGCCAACCCCAAAAGCCAGCTTTCAGGCCATACCTTAATTGATTTCATTCATGTAACAAATAGTTACATTTGTTACATGAATGAAATCCCAGATGCTCAGTCACACTTTCTTCTAAGTATGAGGTGTGATCAAAAGATACAGTGAATGTCTAAATAAAAAAAATTTATTACAGTAAAAGACACATTGCCATTAATCCCCCTCAAAATAGTCCCTCTCACTTTGAACACACCTATTGTTCTTGCCACTTTCTGAAGCAGCTCTGGAAGTCCTCTTTTGTGAGTGTCTTTACTTCGTCCTCCATCATGACAACGCTCTGTGTCATACATCACTTCAGGTATATGGCAATTTCTGTCAAATAAAAACATTGCAGTGTGTCCTCATCCACCTTATTCACCGGATCTGGCACCGTGCGACTTCTGGCTTTTCCCCAAAGTCAAAATGATTCAGGACATGGAGGCAGCCACGACAGAGCAACTAAAGACACTCACGAAAGGGGACTTCCAGAACCGCTTCAGAAAGTGGCAAGAACGATGGGTCAAGTGTGTTCGAAGCAAGGGAGAGTATTTTGAGGGGGATTAATGGCAATGTGTCTTTTACTGCAAAACATTTTTTTTAAACATTCACCGTAGTTTTTGATCACACCTTGTACCTTCCATCATTTGTCTTCTGAGATTGCATTCTGTCCAGTGGCTTCCCTTCTTAGCACACTGGACCCACGTCGTCAGCGTCCTTTGCTGGGCCCTTTCATTCATGACCTCTTAAGTGCTGGCACGCTCAAAGCTTAGATGTGGGATGTTCCTCGTCTCATGGCGTTAAGCACAATCCAAGCATCTCTCCATCAGCTCTGTGCTGTGCTCCCAGCTTCTTAACATTTTCATTTGAATGCCTTGAATAAGCATTTCAAAGTTAATATTTTCAAAACTGAACTCTTCCCCACATCTGCCTCTCCTGCAGCCTTCCC
>NW_017731478.1:60536-69137 GCF_001890085.2 Hipposideros armiger | reverse complement strand
CCATTGCATATCCGTACCACATCTTCTTTATCCATTCGTCTATCGATGGGCCCTCAGGTTGTTTCTTTTCTCCTTGGTCTTTGATTTCACTCTGCTATGAATGAGGCTCATCTCTTCTTTCTCCTCCTGGGAGCAAATTCATATTGGCACCATTTTGGGGGATTGATGATAATTTGTCTCAAACATGAAGGTTTGCTCTTTGGGTCTGGAAGTTGGCACTGCTGACCTTGCTCTTGGGCCGTTCGCCTGGTCGTGTGAAGGAGTCAGTTGGGCGTGTGTACCTGGGGCTTGGAAGGGAGGCCTGGGATACAGGTACAAATTCAGGTGAGGAATAGAAGCTCACAAATAATTCCTCGTTGGTGGCTTGCAAAACAGGCCTCCTGGTGGCCCTCAGGGCCGAGTGGGGGCACCCTGCCAGCAGCATATGTGGTGGCACCCCTAAATATAGTGTGTGACCTTGAGCCAGTTTCATCCCATCACTGGCCTCAGGTTCATCTATAAAGTGAGATCACGGCCCCCTTGCAGTTTCACGATTCTGTGGTGAATGATTGTTACCTTTGTGTCTTCTGCACGTGAAGTGACCCTTGGTTCCCCCACCAATAATTGACATTTTCCTCATGGCCAGGAGAGGAAGTCATCAACATTTTACATGCTTATCCAGAAGATGTGAAGTGAAATGGGGACTTAAATTGTCTAATACGTAACCTGCTAATGCATGCGCATTAAAAGGGTACTCCCCACCTGCCAAGTCAAAGACCACAACAAAAGGCTACATCCTTGCTTCTATTCTGCAAAATTATAATTTAATGGTGCAAAAATACTGATATCCACGTTTTAGTGCATTTTGTGCCCATTTTCCTACGAGGATTTTAATCTAGTGCAAAGCTCCCTTGGTTTTTCAGAAAAGATCCTCTTTATGGCTTGAATAAGGTGGGTTTGTTGTTTTTTTTTAGTAACATAGCTACCTTTTATGCCGCTTCAAATATGGTGCCAGCGTGAAATACGTCACACCTGAGGTTTGATTAGTGGTGGTTTGAGTACATAAAAAAGGTAAGGTAAAGAAAAAAAACACACACAGAAAAAGGCAACAAAGGTTATGTTTATGGTTTTACTTGTCAGTATTTCATAACACAAAACGGTTTTCCTGGAGTCTTTTTTATCAGAATTTGTCACCAATTAGTGCCTACCAATTACCTTTTGTTGAAGCCACGCTCCTCTGGTTGTCTCGGTGGCGGGTAAGTCGTTCGGAGGCCCTGCAGCTCCTGGGCTGTCATGTCTGGCTTTCCTGTGTGCTTTGCCTGCTGACGCATCTCAGGACTCCGACCCCTCCTCGTAGGTGTCCAACCACTGTGACTCTGTGTTTGTGAATGGGAAGGAGATGAAGAGCAAAGTGGACACGGTCGTGAACTTCACCCACCAGCACTTCACCACCCAGTTGGCGGTCACCGTCTGGGCGCCCAGACTCCCCCTGCAGATCGAGATCTCAGACACCGAGCTGAGCCAGATCAAAGGATGGAGGGTCCCCGTGGCCCCCAACAGGAGGTGAGGAGGCCAGGGTGGATGGCTCTCCGAGAGAGGGCTATGGGTCTGCAGCTCCGGGGGGGCCTGGTGTTGGTGGGAGGCAGACAGCACCAAACAGAGACACTCCCAGTGACATAATCAGGACTGAATAATAAACTACTAATAACTTTTCCTTCTGTCATTCAATGGTTTGCATGCTACATCCCTTTGCCCCTAAAATCATCTCACTTACCAGCAAGCATATTCAGCCCTCCCTTTGGGAAAGTCAAATTGCTACCTCACGGCGCTGGTGGAAATGTCTCCTGTGACTGAGTACACGGCCCCAGACCTTTCCAGCGAGTGACGTGTTGGAAGCGTGTTCTGTGCCTGCTAATCAGCTGTCCTGGCCACATAGGAACCACTCTGGGGCGTGGTTTCTTCATGGGAAAGTAGGAACTTGTTGTGAAGATGAATGGAGTTAGCTATGAACAGGGCAGGGACACGAACAGTCGGGGACAGTGGCCTGGGCTTGGGCCCCGCCTCGCCATGACCATGTGTGTGCCCGTGTCCTCTCTGTGCCTTGGTTTCCTTACCGGTAAAGTCAGGACAATCAGGTGCCCTCACCCCTTGGGGTTCCATGGGGATTAAATGAGTGGAGGGTGTGGCTGGCGTGTGGTACGTGGCTGACCTGTGTCAGCTCTCATCGTGACCTGCGCACAGTGGAGCAGGACCTGGCACACAGTGGGTCTAACTCAGTGCCTGTCAGTGTTTGCCCCTTTCTCTCCTGACACAGAGTCCTGTCCACTGATGGTCACAGGCTAGTCAGCAGCCACCAAACAAGGTCCTCTCACGAAAAGACGCAGGCCAGATCTGTCTTGAGGGGACGGTTCTAGAATAGCAGAGCCAGAGAGAAGGGCCGCCCTCAGGCAGCTTCACAGCCTGACTCACTTGAGCCTCACGCACAGCTGGAGGGCAGTCGTGTTTACTTCCACTGACAAGGTGAGGGGGGCTGGGCCCGTGTGGGGACAAGCACCTCGCTGGTGGCCGACAGGGAGGCATGCAAGCAAGCAGCCCCCAAGCAGCCCTTCCCTCTGAGCCCGAGGTTCAGCGTCCCCCCAAGGTGGGGACAGATTTGGGGTTGCAGATTTCCAGGGTACAGAGAGAGGCCGCCGCCTGCTTAGAGCTGAGCCTCCCATGCTCTGGGCGGGCGAGGCAGGGGCTGCGCGGGCCCTCCGCGTTCCCAGAGCCCGCGTGGCCCCCAGGGACCGCCACGAACGCCAGTGGGATGAAGGAAGGAAGCGGCCGTGCGTGAGCAGCCGGCGAGCGGGCACGCCGGGGAGACAGCCATCTCCCGCGGCCCGCGGCAGTCGCGGGGATGCGGGCACGCGCGCTCCGTGCGTCCTGCACCCCTGGGACGTTGATGGTGGCGTGTTTGCGTCGCAGGCCCACCCGAGAGAGCGACGACGAGGAGGACGAGGACAGGAAGGGGCGGGGCTGCTCCCTGCAGTACCAGCACGCCACGGTGCGCGTCCTGGCGCAGTTCGTGGCCGAGGCGCCCGACGCGGGGCAGCTGAGCTACATGCTGGGCCCCGACTGGCAGTTTGACATCACCGACCTGGTGACGGACTTCATGAAGGTGGAGGAGCCGAAAATCGCCCAGTTACAGGACGGCAGGACCCTGGTGGGGCGGGAGCCCGGAATCACCACCGTGCAGGTAAGGCCACCGCCCACCTGCCCACTGGCCACGCCTTCGGCCACGCCCCGGCCACGCCCTGACCACCCCGGCCACGCCCCCCAGCCCCAATTGTGCGGACGGTGCGCGCAGGGCGGCGAGTGCGCCTGTGCCAACCCGGGCGCTGCCGTGGAGCGCTCGCCTGTTTGAACAGCCTACACTCGACTTCATTTTTGGCACGTTAGAGAGGTTTCCGAAAACACATCGGATTTGTTTTACCAGCCCCAAGGTAAATGAAACACACCGTGGAAGCGGCGTTTCCCCTGGTGTGATAACTGGCTTTTTACACATCACTGATACAAGAGGGCAGAACCTGGGAAAGCTAGTTTTATTTTCCTAACCTTGAGGGTTAACCATTTAGCTGTATTACACCTTGAACAATGGACGAGATGTTTTTCAAACCGTATGTTTACACTAAAAACAACAACAAAAATCCACAGTTCAAAGTTCCCTATTTTGTCATAGTGATGGTAAAACTATTTTCTAGCCAATGATTATGCAGAAAGAGTGCAGCATATTTTTAATGTTACTGCTCATAGTTAAGTCCTAGTTTAGGTGTTGCCGCAGTTAATTTTTGAGAAAGCTGGATTAAATATTATGTTTTGCATTACTTTCCTATCGGTAACCAATTACTGCAAACTTAGCAGCTCAGAGCACCGCTGATTAGTCACTCTGTTCTGTAAGTCAGGAGCCCAGGGGAGCCAGGTCCCTGTCCAGTCCTGGGTTCTGTGCTCAGAGCATCACGAGGCTGAAATCAAGGTGGTGGCCGGGCTGGGCGCGTGTGGGGACTTCAGGGAGGATTTGCTTCCACACTCAGGCTGTTGGCAGAATGCGCTTCCTCCTGAGGTGGGATTGACTGTCAGCCCAGGGCCCCTCTGCTCCCAGAGGCCACCTGCCTTCCTTCCCCCGTGGCCTCCTCCATCACCAGTCATGCCTGAATCACGTCCTTCTCACATTGAATTTCCCTGACTTTCCTTCTGCCACGAGCCGGGGAAAGCTCTCTGCTTTTAAAGGCTCATGTGGTTACATTGGACCCACCTGGAGAGTTCAGGCTTCTCTCCCAGTGTTAAGGCCAGAGGCGCCACATAATATAACATGAGCAATTTTTCCTTACAGTCACAGGTTTGAGAGGTTAGGCAGGACACCTCTGGGGGGACAGTGCTAGAAACCCTGCCTACGGGACAGTCCTCCCCATTTGTTTGTCTCCCCAGTTCCAAACTAGATGGTCAGTTAAGAGGAATGGCTTCTTTGGGAAATAACACTCCCTGTCCCACTTTGCTTCACTGGTTTACCCAGGGATGACACAGTGGCACCCACGACGGTCATCACTGTCCCATAGTGAACATCCCACTGCCAGTGGGATATGAGCATGTGAGCAGGAGAAATGGGCGAGCATGGCTCGCTCAGAGTTTTGCCACAATTCTGCCGTTTTCACACCTACGTACTAATTGTTGGAAAAATGTTACTCTTGGGTGCCTACTACCAAGGCGGGCAATTTTTAGTTGTTGCCTTTAAATTAAATCAAGCTCTTCTTGGAAAGTACACTGCTATTATCATGGTATGAATCAAAGGAAAGAAAATGGATCTAGATGATATTTGTACGACTTCTCCAACTGGCAAGCGTAACTGGACAATAGGATAGCACTTATCTATGTTAAGTTCTGTAAGTGCTTTCATTTAGCAGAATGCTTAGGTGGAAACACCAGTTAAGGAGTTTAAATTGGTACGTGGAGCAGAGACTAGCTTTCTCGCTTCCTCTGAAGGTCCTCTCGCCTCTCTCCGACTCCATCCTGGCTGAGAAGACGGTGATTGTCCTGGATGACCGCGTCACCATCGCAGACCTGGGCGTGCAGCTGGTGGCGGGCTTGTCCCTTTCCTTGCAGCCTCACAGGGCGGACAGAAGAGCCATCGTCTCGACAGCGGCGGCCCAGGACGTCCTTCAAGCCCCACGGCAGGTAAGAGTCCAGGGTGCTGTGTCCCTGGTCCACTGAGCCCCCTTCTCTGTCCCTCACATCCTGCAAAGGGGTCAGTAGAGCACTCATAGCTGGGGCTGAGATTCTCGAAGCTTCTACCTGCTTCCTTCTATCCAGAGCCTGTCTCATCTCTGAGAAACGTGCTCTATGGCTTAGCTATGTTTCCCTGATATATGCATCTATACATCGGCCACGCACCCAGGTGCCATCTGCTTTATAGCAGCCTTCTCTGGGCTAGGCATCGTCTGGTGCTAGACCCTGACCCGAGGATCACGTGACTCACTTTCGCCAAAGCAGATGGCTTCTGATACCTGGAAACCGCCCTGTCGGTACTTGAACAAGCATGGCTAAGAGGCACCAGATGGCTACTGTTTATGACAACGATTGTCACCTCTGAAACTCCCCTCCAGCTTTAAACTTCTGCACATTTTTCAAAGATAACAGGGCACTGTGCCTTCCAAGCAAGCGAGTCTCATGGTGCCTCTTTCCACACACACCTCCGTCCAGTGCGTGCCTTGCTTCATCAGCATGGGCTTCCCAATAAAGAATGTCCCCACTGATGTTATCTGGAGCAGTAGGCTGGTTAGTTGCCCCCCGGATTGGATTCAGATAAATTGTGTTATCTTTCAAAATGTTTCCAGAAAAGTCAAAGTCAAATGTGGCTGTGTGGCATACAATAAATGAATATACACTTGAAGGCATTTATTTAACGTATATTATTCCTCACGTCAGTGGGACGAGAGTGGATTATGAATGCCTGTTCAAGGCGTGCCAAGAGCTGTTCAAAGTGATAAAATATAGATATTTCTTTTTCTCAGTTTGTATATTCAAGTAATATCACATAAGAAATCAGATTTACGTTCTCAGATTTGTGAGAACCTGATTATAACGTGCTGCTTTGGTTTCATTTCTCGTAGGAGGCAATAGTCAGTTCTTGGATTTTGTTCAGTGATGGTTCGGTGACACCCTTAGACATTTATGATCCAAAGGATTTTTCTGTTTCTGTCTCATCATTGGACGAAATGGTGGTGTCTGTCCAGGCAAACCTTCAGCCCAAATGGCCGGTTGTCGTTGCAGAGGGCGAGGGGCAAGGGCCCTTGATTAAGTTAGAAATGATGATTAGTGAGCCTTGTCAGAAGACCAAGAGGAAGAGTGTCCTTGCCGTGGGCAAAGGCAACGTCAAGGTCAAATTTGAACCAAACACCGATGAGCACCAAGGAGGTACCAATGATATCGAGGGCATAAGCCGGGAATACAAAGACCACCTCGGGAGTTCCATACAGCGTGAAGGAAACCAGGAGAGAGCGGTTCAGGGGTGGTTCCAACATGGCGCCTCCGTTGGCCAAGTGGAAAGTTCCAACAAAAGCACAACCCCTCAGTCTCCCATGGGGAGAAAAGAGAAGAAGTTAATCAAGGGCGGTGGCCCAGACTCCTTCACAAGCTTCCCCGCTCAAGGGAAGTTGCCAGAACCCAATAATCCCAGTGACCTAACGGTGACCTCTAGGGGGCTAACGGACTTGGAGATCGGCATGTACGCTCTGCTCTGCGTCTTCTGCCTGGCCATCCTGGTCTTCCTAATCAACTGTGTGGCGTTCGCTTGGAAATACAGACACAAAAGATTTGCTGTGAGCGAGCAAGGCAACATCCCCCATTCCCATGACTGGGTCTGGCTCGGGAATGACGTGGAGCTTCTGGAGAACCCCGTGGACATCACGCTCCCGTCGGAGGAGTGCACCACCATGATAGACAGGGGGCTGCAATTCGAGGAGAGGAACTTCCTTCTGAATGGCAGTTCCCAAAAGGCTTTCCATCCACAGCCAGCTGCTCAGACCTTCTGACTATGTCTATGAGAAAGAGATGAAAAATGAGCCTATAACTCCATCGGGCCCCAAGCGGAAGAGGGTCAAGTTCACGTCCTACACCACCATCCTCCCTGAGGACGGGGGCCCGTACACCAACTCCATCCTGTTTGACAGCGATGACAACATTAAGTGGGTCTGCCAAGATATGGGGCTGGGGGATTCCCAGGACTTTAGAGACTATATGGAAAGACTGCAAGACCAGATGTAAACTCCTTTCTTATGTTTGTATTCACCTTTATGCCTTCTGTTTTTGCAATGGTGGAGCAGTGAGTTTGATCAGCAATAGGGGATGACATAACAAAGCCTGATTTGGGGAGGTCTGGTGGGATCCCTTTCTCAGCAGGTGTCAGAGGTCTGGAGAGCTAGAGCAGCTGGGCTGGAATCTGGGAAAGGTCCCTAACACAGCCACATGTAGGGCCTGGAGAAATTCTAAGACAACAGTTTTACCTGCTGCCTGGTACTAGCTCAGCTCAGATATAATAAACCTGACCCCACAGACATTGTTAGTCATCTTGTGACCAACGGCCGTGTGGCATTAGGAAAGACTCCATGCTGATTTTTCTATTTCTAGACCTTTTAAAGCACACTGGACATTCCTCGCCCTTGGCCTGAGGTTGGACCTCCGCGAAAGATGCTGAATGTAGCACCCTTCTCTGTGATGCGTGATGCTCATTAATTTTATATGCGTTTGCTCCTGCACCTGGTTCCTCTGACCTCTGGAGGTTCTTCCAGAAACACGAAGAAAAGAAATGTCATTCTTTTCTCTGAAATCTGTTTGAGTCACGCCATGGTACTTCCTGTTTGAGTGACATGACGTGTCCCGGTTCTTGTTATTCTGGGGTGTCTGTGCTGGTCAGGCTTTCCCACGCTTCGTTATTTAGGGGCGACATCTAAGAAGCTTACCCTCACGTGTCCTTCCTCCTTTCTGTCGTCGACCTTTCTTGTATCAGATGGGGACCTGGGATTTTACTGAAAATATTATATACTGTGAGGGAGGGCCATCTCTGTACAGTTTTCTACATAAGCTTAAAAAACTTTGGAGAAAAGTTGTGACCCACAAACAATTTATTTTATCTTCTCTGTGTTGGAGGTTCTTGGGGAACCCTTGGAGTGCATTTCTGGGGCAACAGACCTTGAAATAGCTGTATTTCTACGAGTGCTCTGTGGTCAACACAATTTATTATCCAAATGGAAATCTAAATGTAAAACTGATACGCACAGAAAGGAAATTGCACAGGAAATTCCTTCAGCATAAATGTGCCAATTTACCAGAACAAAACATTTTTTAAAAGTAGAATGACATTTCAATTTAGCAATATGTAGAAACCCATCCATCCCTAAAATGATTCCTACCCCCCATCCCCACCCCCAGATACCCCCAGTCAGGACTCTGGCAGAGAGAAAACCCACACAGGGTGTGTGCACTGATGGAGGAAAACAATTGGGTTCCCCCCTAAATTCATAAAATTCAATGACTGTTTCAGAGCTCAAGAAGTAGTTATGATGAAAAAACATAGCTATTGGAAACTCAAAG
>NW_017731478.1:59289-60282 GCF_001890085.2 Hipposideros armiger | reverse complement strand
TGACAACGTTTTTATTAAGATGGGATAGCTGGAAAAATGGACCCTGGACTAATACGCCTCATTACAAGCTTTCTCAAGCCACTTGCAGCTCTTAGAAACAGAATTTTAACGGCCCGTAGGACCCACAGGAGGTTATCAGAGACATTTCCTTGACACCAAGTGACTGGAAACTGAGCTAATCAAAAAGAGAGGTAATGGCTTGTTTCCTTATGGGGACGAGACAGCCCGGCCTCCTCCATCCATGACATGTGACCAGTGCTGCAGGTCTGACCTCCGAGGTTGGCGTTCCCCTGAGCTTGTGTTTAAAATGAAGCTGGTGCAGTTCCAAAAAGCTTTCTGTTTGATCGGCGAGGGAAGCCAGGAGACCCAGGCATGACGTGAGCTTCCAAAGGAGTTTGCAAAGAGATGGCTGGCACCTTGCAGCACGAGCCCCCCAGGTGGCATAGGGAGCTGCGGATGCTGCTCCAAGGGTTCGGCGGGCGGCAGCTCAAAGCCACTGTGTAGGGCCAGAGGGAGGATCGTTCCAGAAGGAACGTTCCAGAAAGAGGAGGAGTTTTGTTTCTGATACCGAGGAACCTCAGCTGATACAGGAGGCAAGTCTGTCACACACACAGCAGGCGGCCTCCCCCTGGTCACGTGAGACTTTGGGTGGGGTAGAGTTTGGGAGGGGACGAAGGAAGTTACCATTGCCGCATGATTAAGGAACATCCAAATGAGCGCATGTCCTATGACCTGAGGGCGTGATGTGGCCCAGGGAGCAAACTGGGGGGCACTGGAGAGCACCAGGGGGTCCCTCCGCAGAGCTGCAAGCTGACCACTGTCCTTCAGAGGCCTCCCGGGGACAGGCTAGAGTCACCCCGAGGGGCATGGGCTCACTACGGTCACCTTTGTTGGTTGGCGTTGAAACTCAGTCAGCACAACATAAATGCCAAGCGCAAGGATGTGGAGGAGGGGTCCCCTTTACCACGCAGCGCGCACGATATGCACACGTAC
>NW_017731478.1:14108-54714 GCF_001890085.2 Hipposideros armiger | reverse complement strand
TTCCTGCCTAATGTCCCCATGTTTCGCTCCACTGGTGAAAACACCCACAGACGCCTCTTCCCTCTGAAGACCAGTTTAGACAGCCAGCAAACACTCGAGCAGCTACCGGTGGGCTTGGCCCTAAGCTGGCTGGTGGTGGTGTTGCAAAGATGGATAAAATACCTGCCATACCTTTGAGGAGAAGAAAACAAAAGGGGATCACAGCTGTGATACTTGTCTATAAGAAATGGATGTCTGTCATCCCCTCCCAGCTGTCCCCCTTGTCACATGGCTGGGCACCTCCTCTGAGCCAGCTACTGGTGGCCCATCACTGATTCTAGTCCTAAAATGTAAGATAGCAACTAGACCAGAAACCATAAGTAGCGAAACAAACGAAAAACAACAACAAAAAAAACCCATTAGCTTTAACAAAGTGATGATTCTGTTTTCCTCTGACAAAAAGGAAGTCTGCAATAAATTACCCAGTAATTTTTGAAGTAGAAAAACACAGTCATTACTTCAGAATATCAGGGTACAAGCATTTGCAGGAAATCTGCAGTCTCATTAATTCTATATACGGCATGTTTGGCCTCAAAATGGAGTGAATCACAAAGTGAATTAAATCACAAAGTGAATTGAATCACAAAGTGAATTTTACTGCCTCACTGCAGTATTAGATGTTACATTTTACCTGTGGTTGATTATAGAATGTTTAATTTTACCTGTAACTTATATTGTATCTGTCTTAGGGTGATTCACTTGCCATGTACGGAAGGTATATGCTGTGGTGGTCCCATCCTTGTTGCTACAACACACCCTTTTTAATCTCGGTGGACTCGTCAACACCCCACACACTCACACACACATACATGAGGTTTACTCTGTCTTGCCTGAATGTACAAAATCAAATTGTCACTAGCTTTCTGGTAATGATAATTCCTTATGGCACCTCTGCTTTTCAACTTGATGGAAGGGACTGTTCCCCACACAATTTGGTTTCTGCCTCAGTGGTTCCTATTGTGCCTTCCATCTAGGAGTGATAAGGTGATGATGTTGATGGTGATAGTGATGGTGATGATGGTGATGGTGATGATGGTGGTGATGGTGGTGATGGTGGTGATGGTGATGATGGTGGTGATGATGGTGATGATGGTGACGGTGATGGTGGTGATGGTGATGGTGGTGATGGTGATGGTGATGATGATGGTGATGATGGTGATGATGGTGATGATGGTGGTGATGATGGTGGTGACGATGGTGATTGATGGTAGCTGCTGAGGTGGATTGGGTTATTTATTTCCTCTCATCAGGCAGTGTATACACTCCACTCTGTTGCCTTTCAACTTGGTCATGTGACCCTCTTTAACCAAAATAATGAGTGGAAATGAAAGAGGGCTAATTCCCAATAGGCTAATTAACTTGGAGGCATGCCTATGTGCGTCCCTTGAGTGCCCTACGCCTTGCAAACAGCAGACACTAGGCTGTATTCTCTCCTTCAGCTTGGGTCCTGGAAGGAGAAGGTGTGTGGAGCTGAGCCAAGCACAGGTGAGCACAGTAAGCCTGCAGATGACCCACAGCCACTAGTAATATGAGCAAGAAAGACATGTCGTTAGGGCCACTGAGACCTGGCATTCTTTGGTGCCAGAGAAAAGCTGGCTGAGAGGGCTGACAGCATTCACTGAGACCCTGCTGTGGGTCAGGCCTGCTCTAAACACTCCACAAGGGTTATGTTGCTCTGTCCTCACGAGAGCTCTTTGGGGTAGAAGCTATTATTATCCCGTTTTAAGAATGGGGAAACTGAGGTACAAGAGGCCATGTATTGGTGCAAGGTCATCAGCTAGCTAGCAGGACAAAGTGGGTGGGAAGCAGCACAGTATCCCTACCTCATTGTCAGTGTGCATGGGGAACACGGGTCCCCTTAGAGTTGCTGAAGAGGAAGCAGGTTCAGAGAACGTGAGGTCGCCCGCTATACACAGTGGTGTGGCTGCAGGTCTCCCTGCCTCTTCCTCACAGAAGGGGCCCAGTGGACACACAGAGATGAGCGCCAACGAGCCCGAGCTCCTGGCTCAGTTCTCCTTCTCTTCTGAATGGTAGGTGGCCAGCAGGACGAGCCTAGAGCTATCCGTGCACAGGAAACACCCCATTGTCAGTATGTGCTTAGGGTGCTACGACTGGTACCGAGGAGCTAAGATAATAACGACTGTTCTCTAGCCAACGTCACCACCTACCGGGCGCTGTGTCAGACGTGGGCAATTGGCAATTTTTATTTTCAATCCTGAAAACCCACTGCAAATGGGTTTATGATGCTCATTCACATCTAGAGGAGGAAATGGAAGTTCACAGAGGTGGAATCCCTACTCTAAGGCCACACAGTGGTGCAGCCAGCTCAGGAGAAGACTGAACTATGATACTGTAGGTCAGGGCCCGTGCACAGAGGGCAAGGCCCTGCCAGCTGCTCCCTTCATGGTCATCACCGTGACATCCTATTAATGGGGACTTCCTTGCAAGGAGCTCTGAGCTGGGACAGGGACGCGGGGCAAGCTGGGTCAGCCTTTGCTTGGCCTCCGTAGCTATTTATATACTTTAGAACACATGGCTAAACTTGAGAAAATAGGTTTTACATCAAAATAACTGAATTCCCTGGCTTCTCTTGAAAACATGGGACTAGCATCCCAACTCTCTGGAAACAGGGTTGGGGAGAGAACCGGGAGGCCAGACCACCAGCTGGCATGTGTGCTGGGTTCGTGGCATGGACATTTGTTTCTCTTTCTTTCTTCCAACGAATATTTACTGAGCACCTGCTATGTGACAGTCATTGTTCTAGGCCTTGGGGAAGTGCCAGTAAACAGAACTTATATTTTGGAGGTGGATACAGGTCAGAAACAATAAGTAAATATAGATTAGACAGGTGGGGTATAGGGCGATGGAGGACAGCGTGTCAGAGACAGGCACGGAGGGGGCCTGGCGGTGGAGATGACCTGGCAAATAGGCAATGAACAAACACCCATGGATGAGCTGACAGCTGCATGTGGACCCAAGGAAGTGAGTGGGTGGGCCACGGGGAAAGTGAGAGAGGAACAGCAACTGCAAAGGCCCTGAGAGGGGAGCTGGTCGAGGTCCAGCAACACCACGAGTCGTGGCCATGAGGCCATGCCCATCATGCAAGGTCTGGTCGCCCTGGAGGCGTGGACCCTGCCGGAAGGGGGCAGGTGGCCGGAGCAGCTGTGGTTTTGCCTGCCCACCACGGATTTGCTTTCCTTACAGCAAGTGTCTCTTCCTTCCCCAGCCTAGTGGGCTCAGGCGTGAGTCATACAGCTGAGGGGGTGGAGGCTCACCGCCCTATCCGTATGGGGTCGAGGCATAACCTGGAATATTTGCACGCAGGACTAACTGTTGTCCTCCTCCTATTAGACGTGAGCTCAAATGCATTTACTGATACACATGCACAACGAAAGCGGTTCCGAGAGCTAACGCATCGATTCTGGCCTGAGGATGTTGCAGTCAGGCAGCCATCCCCAGTGTTACTGCTGTGATAGGTATTGGACTTCGGGGAACTCTGAAGTGACTTTTATTCTATTGACTGACACAGCTACTTAAAGGGTGAAGTCGTAAAACCGCACAGAGATAAAAAATGCCCCACCAGCAATGGCCGTGACGGGCCCACCTTGTCTGGCTGCCCTGCCGTTTGTTCTCTGTGTTGTGTGTTTCTCCAACACTGAACAGGCTTTGCTGCAGAAACCCATCGAATCGTCGCTGTCCCCTTAACCGGGTGCTCAGTTTCAGAAGTCACACCAACAGCCACGTCTGCCGCAGGGAAACAGGGACGATGGATTCTTTACACATGCAAATATATTCTGAGTGCTGGTTCAGATTCATAATTGCTAGATGCTAGAAGATAATGAAACTAATATTTTAAATACCGTGCCCCATGTAAATGACAGTGAAGCTTTTGGGAGGATCAGGAATGAGGGCATTGTTTCCTTCTGTTGGGTAAATATTCATCAGGCTGCGATGACACCTTGTAATTCCCTAGGGCTTGGGGGAGATGCGGTTTTTGTTGCCACCTGTAGCTTTAGTTCCTCATGTTCCTGAGGCCACCTGGGCGGAATCCTTCATCACATCAGCTGTCCACCTGTGCTTAGGTAAGTTGATGGCGCAGCTGAGAACGACTCTGTTTAGCTCAGGGTTACAGTCTAATTCCAGGCCTGGAAAATTGGATTAAGGGCCAGATCTAATCACGGACAAATGATGGAACAAGGTTCAGGCTGATGAGCCTTGCAGAGCCATTATCTGGTTTAAGGGAACGTGTACATTTCTCTCCAAGGGCAGAGTCTGCCCGCAGAGCTGCGTGTGCGTGTGTGTGCCAGGTGTTCCGTGGGCCACCTGCAGGTGCAGGGGCTGTCCCAACCCTGTGACATGGGTACAGTCGTTATCTCCATTTTAGGGGTGGAGGGAACTGACGTTTAGAGCGGCAGCGTCCTTATCTAAGGTCGCACAGTGACGAGAAGAGCTGCGACTCTAAATCAGGTACACCTGCACCCAGGACATCCTGAGAGATGACTCAGCAAAGATCTCTGGACTGACTGCAACACTTGTTCCATCCTTCCCTGGGGTGGGCACCCTGGGGTCTCTTCCCAGTTGCAGGGGGAAAACGTATCTCTGGCTCCGCCCACCAACCCCAGGGCTCAGGAGCTCCACCTGCCCAGAGGCCCACCTCTGAATTTCCCAGTTCAGCTCCCGCCGTCCCTGGTATATAGCCCCTTGCCCGCCCCTTGGAGGCTGGAGACGAGCGCCCATCTCCGGGTGGGCGCGGGGAGGCCGTGTGCGCAGGCGCGCCCTCTAGCGCCGGCGGGCGGGAGTGCACCGCGCGGCGCCGGGTCCTGCAGACTGGATGCACCTGGGATCGAGGTCTGCCCTTCCCCGCCACCTCTAATCTAATTAAATCAGTGGATTTAAAATGCACAAGTGCATAGAATGCAGCTGGAAATGTCAAATTTCAGTGGCTCCCAGGCCTCTTTGCGGCTTATCCACAAGAGCTCTGGCCACGTGGGGGCTGAGCAGGGCCACTCTGATTTAAGGAGAGGGCCAGGCCATTTCAATTTCCCCCAGATTCCTATACTAATAGGAAGGAAGGAGGGAAAGAGGGAGAAAGACGGAAAGCCAAGGGAGGAAGACAGAAAGCCAACATGGAATTTCCAAGTAGGTAGTATATTTTCAATGCTCACACTTGACCGCGTAAATGCTTTTAAATTGTAAAAGGTATAATGCGTCATTCATAAGATACTTCCAGGGTCTGGGGACAGCTTTCCCAGTGTGGTGCAGGAAATGCGGACCGGAGTTTTCAGTGGGGTGACGAAGGTCTGTCTAGCTCGGTCCCATCGCTGTGGCTCTGTCACTGGATGTGCAGGCTCCTTTGGTGGTAACATTAAAAGGCCGAAGCTGATTGCCGTTAAGAATGTGAGGCCTGAGCCCGGCTAGGTATGCTGCCTCTCCCCCGAGGATGACCGACAGGTTTGGCTTGTGTGTGTGTGTGGGGGGTGGGGGACGGGGGGAAGCAGTGAACGCTTCCCTTACGGCACCTTTGAGAGAAGGCTGCCAGGCAGGGCCACGTGGGGTTGTGCCCGGGTGAGATGACCGCAAGCTGGGCTGAAGGGGTGGCTTACCTACACCAAGCAGGGCGGGGCCAGCTAGGTTCCCGGGGCTCCTTGCAGGGCTGGCACTTTGAATAATTCCTGGGCTCTTGGCCCAATGTCTTGGGGCCCCATAGCAGAAGTCATTGGAGTGTGCCTTAATCAGCTGCTCAGGGTGGAGACTGGACCCTCCTCCAACCCAGACCTCAACCCTAGGTCAAAATAGCATTAAAAAAAACCAAGCAAACAAACTAGAGTATGCAGTCCATTACTTGGGGGAACCGAGGAGACAGAAGCACAGAAAGTTGGGGTAATGATGCAAAGACACAAAGAGAGCTGGACCAGCCCTAGACGGAAGTGTCCTTCCCCCACCCCATCCCTTCCCGGGCAGTGCTGTCGGCGAGCCCATCTGTCTCGTTAGCACTCACCGCGCGGGACTGATGACCGGGCGCTTTCTCTGGTTATTATTCCGACATAATCACTATTGGAAACGTCTGGTGTTGAACATGGCGCTGTGTGCATAGCCTTGCTGGAGTGGTTCCTGTTACTGCCATTCATAAATCATGGATGAATGGATGTAGAGGCAGAGAGGAATGTGGCCTCTACAGTCTGGAGGAAGCTGGCTGTCCTAAGGGTATCTGGCCATCCTGGGGGTAGCTGGCTGTGTCAGGACCTCGTGTCTCATGTCTCCACCTACGAGAGGAGGAGCTTTGTCCCGATCAGGGGCTGCAACCCCAGTGACTCAGGAGCTGGATATGTGTTTCTAAGCCACGCTCGTCCCCCTTTCTTTCTCACGGACATTTCAGTCACCTAAGAACAGAGAGGGGAATCAATGGGTCACTGTCCTGTCCCCCAGCTTCTGCCATTGTGAACACGCACCTGGTTTTATTTCAACTATTTCCGCCCTCTACTCACCCTCTGAGATTATATCAATGCCAACGGCAGGCATCGTACAACGGCGTTTGTGAGCACTTCAGCGTACCTCTCTAAAAGGTGGGGACTCATTTTTAACATTGATGTGATACGATTAACTGCTTCCAATTGAACAATACCCTCAAATAGCCACTCAGCGTTCAAGGTTCCTTGTTGTAGCATATCTCCTCCTCCTACCGTTTCTTTTTCTTTGTTTAACGCTTTGCAATCCTGTCAGCAATGCATGGGATGCCCGTTCTCCACAGCCTGGGTTTTGTCATCTACATGTGAAAGTACGTACCCGTCCATATGTAATGGATGTGTGCCTTTTTGTCAAGCTCACCTGTGGACGTAATCATGTGATTTTTCTCCTTAGCCTTTTAAGTGTGACAGCGCACATCTATGCATCTTCTAATACTGGACCCATTGCCCACTTTGCACGTCTAGCATAGATGCCACCCAGCCATAATATCATTCCCTAACATGCTGTCGGGTTCTCTGTGTTAATATTAAGTTTACTACTTTTACACCATACCATTGACTTGCTCTGGTTTCCTATTTTGTGTGTGTGTGTGTGTGTGTGTGTGTGTGTATTTTTCAGCTTTTGGAACAGATGTTATCTTTGCTTCATAAAAAAATAATTGGAAAATTTTCCTTTTTTCCCCTTGCTCTAGAATGGTTTCAGTAGCTTTGAGGTTATTTGGTCTCTTAAGGTTTGGCAAAATTATTCTCTTTGCTTTAAAATAAGTGAATTACATTTGCTCAAAGAGATTTCTCATAAAAACCTCAGTGTTACGGTTTTCATGGAAAGCGAAACATCAGGAGGCAGTGACCTTTGTCACATGTTGGTGAGGAGCAGAAATGAGCTGGTGGGGGCTGAGTTCCTGCTGCTCTGAGCCCGTCCCCACGATGCTACCTCCGGGTCTAATCTGCTTCACCCTTTGTGATGTTCCCCGGGTGCTGCCACAGAGGTCATCATTCATGGCACTGTCCCCCTCCTGGCCGCCTGCACCCTGCTGCTGGACTGGCTGGAGGAAGCGTCCGGCCTCACCCACTGGTCTCGCTGTGTGTTCAGGACAGTGACCTGTGGGGGATCTTTGGTGCTGCCTGGCTTCAAAACAAGATAGGACAGTGAGTAGAGAGCATCTGGGCTGGTCAGAGAGGCTCCCTGAGGCGAGGAGGGACCAGCCACATGCAGGGCAGAGGCTCAGGAGGGACCCGACTCCATGACTGAGGGACTCTGGGGGAGGGGACGGCTGCCGATAGCATTCATGGTCTAACTTGACCATGGGATAGTCCCTCAGTTAACAGGGAGGAGAAACGTCACGGGATCTGCTGTTCTTCTGAATGGGGAACAGGGACGGAAACGCCCCATTTGCCAATTTGAAAGAGGCAGGAGGAGACAAAGTGACATTATATTTCGGTCCCAGGCTCCCGCACGTTGTAAATTCAGTGTACCGGGTACCTGAGACATGGGGAGGAGAAAGACAGGCCAAGGACAGCATCCCAGTTACAAAATCACCAGCGTTTCCCCCTCTGTCCCACTGTCCCCCTGGTGTCCCGTCCTGGGGGGGCTGCAGGCCTGTGGAGCTGGGCTGTCTTCTCAGCGGCCCTCATGGCCCCAGGGTCATGGCCACGGAGGAGAACCCGCTGGAGGCCGGGGATGCCGACTTGCAGGGCAAAGTGCAGCTCCCACCTCACGCCCTTTGCTCGCTGGGGTAGGTAGGACAGGTGTCGTCACCCTTATTGTACAGATGGGGCAACCCAGCCGATATAGCTGCTGGGACAGCGCTGTGGGTTGGCGGGGTTTCTGGGGTAGGACACCACCCTCTGGCCCCAGGGCGCTGCTGCTCACTCCATCACAAGAGAGTGAGTGGGGACAGGGGACCGAGGCTGGGGTGCTGTGCCATTCCTGAAGTGCCTCCGCTGGAGGAAGGCCTGGGGCTGTTTTCAGGTTTGCCGATGAGAGAAAACCTCAGCCTTCCTTGATGTGAGCATCTTCCCTTAGTGCAGCTCTGAAAGCTTCTGCCAAACCCATCAACGTCACCCCCAGCAGGGAGGCGGGGGAGGCTCCGGGGCCGGGAGGTGTGATAGCGTATCTGGTCCCGAAGCCACCCTGGCACCCTGCAGTTTGGCGCTAACAAATCTCCACCCATCAGCGATTCAGATGTGGCCCACTTAGCATGCCGTGCCAAGCTGGAGGCGGGAACGCCCACGGAGCTCATAATCATGAGTGCTCTTGCAGAGTTTAGGGGCAAGTTCGGAGTTCATTAGCATTGCATTTGGGTGATGTGCACACGCTGTTTATTTTATGGTTGAGCCTTTCCCAGAGAAGCGACAGGGCTCCCTTCTCCAGAGAGCCTGGGGGCTGTGGGCCTGCCGCTGGCCAGCGGGAGGAAGAAGTGAGAGTGCTGTTTTTAGCTCTGTGTTGCTGGAGGAAACACACACGTTGTTGGGGGGTGAGGGTGGGGGAGAACTCTCAGATGTTCGGCTGAGAAATGGCCTGGGGTCGGCCACGCATCATTTTCCAACTCCTCTGATGCTGCTCATTGCTGCGAAACAACATACGACGTGTCTACCATCCGACCCACTTAATCTCCCTAAATTGCACCCTCTCAGTCTTCCACAGAACCATTGATTAATGCAATGCCTACCTGAGTCAGGCAGTGAAACCTTTCTGGTGGGGCGTGGACCACAGAGGAGGCAGCGGGAGACTCAGCTGGGGGGTGGAGCCTAACTGAGGCGTGTCTGGGCTGGATGTCAGCCTGGGGTCTAAGAACAGATGGACATTTCTGAACCGAAAAGCCACTGTGCATGTTCACAGCCGGCTAATGGGGCTTGGAGCCTTCTGTGGGGTTACTTACCAGACCGACAAAAGGAAGTGTCGCTAGAATATTTTCCTTATAAACGTCTGGCAGATGGTGGTGTGTGTGTATGTGTGTGGGTGGGGGGTGGGGGGGGTTGTGTGTCTCACCTGGGATGGAATGAAGTCAGCCAGGTTCCTGGACCCCTGTAATTAAATTCCACACACTGTAGTTCGGCTGCATCTGGCAGTCCTTTTCGTGGAAATGGTCCACGCCAGAAAGCCAGGCCAGAGGCCTGAAACGTGAGTAGGGGCCTGAGAGGCATGGCTGTCCTCCATGAGTGTGTCATGAAGACGCACCTCAGCACCCACCCACCCTGGCTCTTCGAGGCAGGGCACAGCTCTGGGAATTTGCACTGGGAAAGAACAGGCGTCACGCTCTAGTTAATGTCCTCCTTAAGCGGCATAGACGGTGCCGTGCATTTTGTGCTGTTAGAGCTTTCAGGAGGGACACCTCCAATCCCAGGAAGTAGTCTCCATACACTGACCGTGGGTCCTGGAATTTCACCAATAGAACCTCCATGCCTTTGGTATTCTAAATCTACCTTGCATCAGTGCAAAGGGACAGCATGTTCAGCTGGGAGGTTTGGAACAAGAGGGTTTATTATCTCATCCACCACGCAGCCCGAGAGCTGGCTTCGTTTCTCTTCCAATCCAACAGAAACCCTTTTCTGTAACCTGTCAGGGTAGCATCCCACAAACCCCACAAGTCCCGGTGCCCTGCATGTGAAGGTCAGGGACAATCGGAATGAGGCGAGTTGAAATTTTATTCAGAAAATATTTGGAGAGCAAAGAAAAGTGCCCAAATTAATATTGTAAGCACGAGTGATGAGTAGGGTTATCCCAAACGAAAGGAACACCACAAGAAAATTCTAAGGCCCGCTTATCTAAAACGGCTGAGGCTTGATGTTGATCAACATTATTTAAATTGTCTTCCATGCGGATTTGACCGTAATAGCATTATATTTCCTTTTCACGTTTCCGATCCTTGACATGTTTTAACTCGTGTAGACTCAATGTTCCCGCTAAGTCAGGACTGAAGAGGTTTGACATATTTCTCCTCAGAGCGCTCAACAGTTTCCTTTGCAAAAGAGAAAATGAATATTCACAAATAGAGGAGATTAGAACTCCCTTTCACTAGCAGGCGCTTGTCCCATGCTGCTTTCCTGGGACCTGTTACCGTTTCCAGAAGAACCCATCCGTGCTCGTTTGCTTAACCCCTCAGATCTTAGATTTGACAAATCATAGCAAGAAGTTTTCCAGACGGAGAGCTGAAGACTTGTGCCCTTCTTGGCTACAGAAAATGAGCTTTCTTGTTTTGCATAATGTGCTTACTTTGTGAGACACGCTAGCAGCTCATGGCACCCTCCCGGACACTGGGGGCCCTTTCTCCCGCTGGGAGCACTCAGTGGGCTTCTGCGTGGAGACCGCAGAGGGCAAGATGAATACCTGGCGTTACAGATTTCTTGTTGGCCCTGGGGCTCTGCTAGAACGGGGTCCTGACCCCGCCCAGGTTTCCTTGATGTGCCTTGGAGTTCAGCCCTTCCCAGGTGTCAATCATTCACGCGTCATCCCCATCTTGTTAAAAATTCGCTCACCTCCGCACACCAGCTCATACCGATTTGTGCAATTTAGCATTTTTCCTTTAACTCAACTTAAAATCATCGTTTACAGATGCATCCCATATCACTGACATAAATACATCAGCTCGCAGCTTCCTCTGTCGTTAGAATGCTACATTTCGGGACAAAAATCAATGTATTTTGATTCATGGCCTTGCATACTTCAGCTTGTTTGCAAAACCCACTGGAATCGTGGCAGCAATCAATGAGAGATGCCAACGTGGCCTTCGGAGAGGATGGGACGACCAGGAAGCGGCCGATACACAGACCCGCATACAGACCCTCACCTGGGGAACGCTTCACCCTGCAGAACAGGAGGGGCTGGCTGGAGTGGCTGGTGTCCCAGGGATGAGGATGAGGGTTCTGCTGTCACTTACCAGCCCATGGAAGTGACAAAGGATGACCCTTCTTTGTTTCATCCCGTCTGTCTGGTCATTTGCTCATTAGGTCTCAGATCCACTGCTGCCCTCGCCCCACTGCTTGCTATCACGGGGGCCCGTCCTTGCTGGCTGCATGTCCCTCCCCTTTGCCCACTGGCTTCTGGGTAGATTTGACCACAGGGAAGCACCACGTGAGCCCGGAGATCCGGGAGGTTCTGCTCTCTGTGCTTTGGCTTTGCTCCCGGCATTCCCTGTGTCTCCTATGGTTCCAGCTTTCTCTTCCTGCAGTCCTTCCTGCCCTGACCCCACGTCCTTGTGGGGAGCTCCCATGTGGGCTGGAGCTCTTGGGGGGGGTCCCTGTCTTAGGATCCCAGCTCCTCCTTTTGTCCCTCTGACCCCTGTTACCAGGGGTGAGAATAGCTTCCTGCAGTTATTAATCTCTGGGCCAATTCCCACTTCCTGCTGCCATGCCATCAACTCCTGTTACCAATCCCCCACGTTCCCGCTGGGGTCCATCCTTTGCGCTCCCTGTGTGAGTTCTGTTTTTCCTACTGGAGCCTGATGGGAGCGCCCAGTAATGAGTGCACACATTTCGTTTCAAATGGAGGAAACCCCTTAGCGAAGGTGTAATAAGGACAATACAGTTCGTTCTCTAGTTCCAGCATCTAACAAGTGTTTATGGAAAACGCACTTTGCATCTCCTTGAGGATGACGGGACCAGACACAGAAAGCCTGAACGCCATGGCCAAGCCGGGGCTTTGTGTTGTGGGTCTGGAGGGCATAACCGGTTTTCAAGTAGATGAGTGATGGAATTAGATCAGTGATTTTAGAAAGCTACCACAAAGGCTGTGGGAAGCAATTAGGAGGGGACATTAAAACTGTGCAGATGGGCCCCCGTTGCCATAACTGATGTGCATCAGCCCCCCGTGGCCGAGTGACCGTGAGCTCAGGCAAACCCTACGGCTTTCTTTAAGATATCTTTTCTTTATCTCAAGTTTTCTTAAATAAATTTCTTTCACAATGAAACTTTAAATCACTGCCGTAAGTGGAAAAGCAGCATTATTTGGCACAAGTGATAAGCAATCAAAAAATGTCATACACACAGAAAAAGTTGTTAAATTACAGTTCTTAGACCCTGACTGAACTTGAAACCCAATTTCTCTTGGATAAAAGGAAGATTTTCAAGTGATCTGTCAGCATGAAAACGAGATGCTTTCTTTGGCGTAATCAGAGGACTTGGAAGAGAATCAGAAACAAAATCTTTATCGGATCCATGTCTTTCTCAAAAGTGGGTAAACACAGCCGAGATTATGAGGGCCAGCTGTTTCCAGAAAAGCGGGGAGCTCACATTTTATTGTGAACTTAAAGAGGATTCCTCTTTGTTTCATGGGCCAAAGAAATGTGGCCCCGAGGAAATTACCAGCATGTATCATTCTTAAGCGTGCGGCCCCGGGGGCGGGGGCGGGCACTGGAGTTGGAGACCCCTGGCCCACAGTCTACAGAACAAGGGACCTGATATTCTCCAGCCCAGAGAGAAACAGGGCATCTGTTCAACTTCCCTTGAACACAGGAGTAGAGATGAAGAGATGTCCACAAGGTCAGGTCAAGGTCAGTGTTTCTTGTTCTTCCTGCTCTTTTAAGCCTGGGTGAACCAAACCAAGAATGTTTTGGGGCAATACCATTTTCTTTGAATAAAATATGGAAAGCTCATTTGGGCCTCAGGCAAATTCAAAATGGCAGCTGCGGTGTCCTCTGTCTAAACTCTGCAGAGTTTCCCCAAGTGGAAACTCATGAAATTGCATTTATCTGAAGTCTTCATTTCACACAATTGATGAACATTAAATGGGAAAATAAAATTAAAGTTGTGTGAAAGATGAAAGCCATCTTGTCCTAATGAGACACTGCTGGTTTTTTTTTTTTCCTGTTTGGTAAATATACATTCACTCACTCGATAGGATTTTTCAAAGTTAGAAATAAAAGGAAATGAAAAAAAAAGATGGAGGAAAAAACCCAAAGATGGCTGCTGGTACTCTGGGGAAATGGACAGAGTCCAGACTGAATTTGGTTAGAAAGCCTGTGTTGAGAGAAAAGATCTGCAGTGTTGTTTCACAGTTTCCAATGCACCTGTTTGGATTTCAGTCATGCAAGTGGTCAGTGTCGTGCTCATGCACGTTGTCCTTCATTTGCCTGTGTGATAGGCATTAATTGAGCATCTTCCATGATCCGGACGGTGCTAGTGCTGAGGACACACTGGCAAATAACCCAGACATGGTCCCTGCCCTCAGGGAGGCTGTGATGGACAGAGTAACACAGACGTGGTCAGTAACATCTAGCGGCTAACGGTCACCTCGCCTTCGGCACGCAGCGGGCACTTTTCTAGGGGCTTTCCAAATTTATTTTCTTTTTACATCCGTTTGATAATTTGAAGACGGAACAACTCTTATTTTCGTCCCCATGATCTGAATGAGCAAAGTGAGGCACAGAGAAGTTAGGTAACCAGCCCAAGGTCACCCAGTAAGTGTTAGGAAACAGCATATGCTATGAATGATCAATTTGGGCAAGGAGATGTCACTTGAAAGGTGAGAAGGCCCCCATTTCAAATGGGTGGTCTGGGGTGGCCTCTCCGAGACGTTGATATTTGGGCAGAGCTGCAGAGGGGGTAGAGAGGCCGGCAGGGGAAAAGCCAGAGGAGGGGCTGGCGACCAGAGGGTCTTCCTCTCCGGGCAGCGCTGTCCACTTCCTGGTACACAACTCAGTGAAGGGAAAGGATTTCAATCCTTTACAAAAAGTGTTGTTCTGAAGGTTAAAGTCGGGAGGTAGCACAAACTTTACAGCTGGGTATCTTGGTGTATAATGAACTCTTAATTCATTGTGACATCTGAGGGCAGGACCCGTGAGTGTGACCTTACTGCAAATAGGGTCTTTGCAGGTGGACTCAGCTTCAGATGGGGTGGTGTTGGACCAGGGTGGGCCATAACCCAATGACTGGAGTGATGAAAAGTCCCTGTGATATGAAGACGCAGACACAGAAGGGACCACCTGAAGATGGAGGCCGTGTTTGGAGTGATGCATCTGCAAGCCAAGGAGCGCCGAGGATTGAGGCAGCAGCTGGAGAGGGAAAGGCAGGACCCTCCCCTGAAGCCTGCAGAGGGAGCCGGGCCCTGCCGACACTGTGCTGTCAGACTTCCGGACTCCAGAGCTGTGAGAGAGCAAATTCCTGCGCTGTTAAGTAGTTTGTCGCCCATTTGTTTTGGCAGCCAGAACACTGACAGGGGCCCCCACGTCTGTCCTCAAAGAGCCCACCGTCCAGGGGAAGAAAGGGGCAGAGGCAGGAAGGTCCTTGTCTTGGCAAGCCCACAGTTTAGTCACTGTCCATGGCTTCCCAGCTGACCGGGCGAACGTGGATTATTCCCTAGGGACCGCATTAGAGAAGATGGAAACCCTCAAAGTGAGCTGGCCTTGCTGTGACAAGCTTTCGTCGGCCACAGCCCGCTGCCCTCTGTGGAGGCCACGGCCATCAGCTTCTCCTTGGACGCTGACACTGCCCACCGTGAATGACAGCCTTTCACCCACAGAATCCACCCACAAGATAAACATGAGGCTCTCCCGTGGCACTCTCTGTGCCCTGTGACCTCCCGTCCTTCCCTTCTCCCCGCTGTACGTTGCCTTTTCTCCCTGAGCATCTTTGTGTGCAAAATGATAATTGCCGTCCCCGGGACCAGCAAGCCTCTTTTTTCTCCTTGTACCTCCTTGAAAGCTTTTATTTCTTGGTGATTTCCTATTTCCGCACAGAGAAAGGCAGCTCTTGGCACGAGCAGCCCATTATTAATCCTTTGAGGACACGCCAGGGCTGAGTAGGGGAGCACTTGGAGTCGGCTGACTTGTCACTGCAAAGGTGCCAATGCACCGAAAAGAAACAGAAGTGAAGCCTGGGACTCAGAGCCAAGGGTTGAGGACGCTCCGGGCTCCTTTGCCCTGCATGGTGGTTTGGACCGAATGCAGGGGGTCTGGTTCCTGGGGGAGAAAGTTGTTGTGACAACGATTAGAAAAACCCAACCAGCCCTCCCTGAAAGTGGTGATGGACAGGTTGCTCCTTCCAATGGCCGCAGATGGACAGCGTGGACGTGCACGTCTCTCTCTGACTGCCTTGTTCTTCTCCTGCGACATGAGAGGGTTGGGGAGGCTCGCGGTTCTGTTCCGTGGGGAGCTCGTCTTAGGTGACGGGATACTAGGAGAGCAAAAGCTGTCTCGCAGGAAAACAGCTCTGAGAAACCTGGAACAGTAGCTTGTTTGTTAAGTGTCGCAAGGCACACAGGATAGATGACGTGACCAGCAAGAAAGAAGCCTGTTGACGTTTGCCAGATTCATTTATTCATCGTTTCGTCTCAAGTGTTCACTCAGACTGCAATGTGTGAGGAGCCTAAAAGTAAGACTGACCACGTGTCTGTTTAAATGGACATTCACATACATACGTATTTTTTTCAGATACTCTCCAGGTCCCTCCCTTTTATTCTCTTTTGTCCCCTCCCGCTGCACTTGTCACCACCCACACCTCTTGCCATGGACTGGAACCTTCTAATTGGACTTCCCACATCCCCTTGGCCCCTCAAATCTATTCTCTGTACTGTAGCCAGTGGGATCATTTTAAATAAAGGAATCTCATCCTATACACTTTCCTATGAACTTCTCTTTCTCCCGCTGTTCTTGGAAGAAAAACAAACACTTAAAATGTTTCCATGGAGAAGTGGATGGAGATAATCTCAGAGACACAGAGGAAGAACTGAGAGTTGCTAGTTGGGAGAGGGTGGGGATGAAGGAGAGGGGAAGGGATGAGACAATACAAATTGGTAACTACAATATGGCCTCAGGGATAGAAAAAGACAGTCTGAGGAATACAATCAATAATGTAAATATTTCTTAGGGGGCCAGATGGACTCATATCCTGTTGGGGAGACCACTTCATAGTCGATGTAGAGGCCTGACCACCGCACTGTATTTCTGAAGCTGATGTTGAATAATATTGTATGTCAACTGTAGTTATATATACATATAGTCACGGGACGTGGAGTAGAGAGTGGGAACGGATTCAATGGAATTGTAATAGATAAGTATGATATCGGGGGGGGAAGGACAGTACATGGGGGGAGGGGGGTTGTTACTTTGTGAAGGCGAAAAAGATAACTATTGCATTGTTCTGTACACCTGAAACTATCAATAAAAAAAAAATGTTTCCATCCCAGCCAGGCCTCTCCCAGCCCCTGCCGCAGGTTTCCCTCTGCCCTGAACACTCTCCCCCTGCTGGTACCGGCTCAGTTCCCATTCGCCCTCCAGGTGTCCATCCACTGGGAGCGTCCCTCTCAGGGAAGCCTGCACCGGTTCTGCAAAAGCAGGTCAGGTCAGACCATTTCACATTTGCAGGCGACCGTGGGGATTGTCTCTGTCGCTCTCCTCGGTCACGCTATTTTTACACAATCACAGGACCGCATCGATCTGCCTCTGTCCCACGGTCACCTTATCTACCTTTTGATGAAGACCAATCCATGTGGGTTTCCCCAGGGGAACCGCGGGCGGCCCGGTGGGGCCCAGACAGGTCTGGTTCCACCCTGGTGATATTTCCCGCTTTGATTTTGGCAACGGGCGCCGCAGGCGCGCAATGAACGTGTTGATGTGTGAAGGGATGAGTGAAGGAACGAATATGCCAGGCTCCGCGCTAGGGAGACGGAGGGTAAGACGTGACCGCTGCCCTCGAGAAGGTGAAGAATTAATAATTAAAGTGTGAAATGACAGATATGTGCACAAAACGAGACTGTATCTAAGAGGAGCACAAGGAAATGAGGAGAGAAAGCGCCCCAGCGGCTGTTCCATCTGAGAGCCACCTAGAGGAATGCACAGGGCTATGTGAGCATGTCTGTTTGTTTATTTACGTGGAAGCATCGCGTCCTGATTTTTCTGGTATTGATTTGGTTTTTATTTCCAGTCCATGTACTTATGGGCAGACCCAGGACCCGTCACCTAGACCCACCCTGCTCCAGTGTCACCTCTTAGCTAATGCCACCCGCAACGATCCTGTTTCTCGAGAAAGTCCCTTTCTGGGGGTACGGGGGGTTAGAACGCCGACACATGAATTTGGGGAACACAATTCAATCCACATATTGGGAAAATTAACAGGGTTTGGGGGGGCTTCTGAGGAATTTGGGGTTTGTCTTTCAGAGAACCCAGTCCCCGAATCATACGGGGACCTTGTCACTCTTATTCATGTGTCGCCAAGAAAACAGGGAGGCTGCCATCCTTGTTTCTTACTGTTCCCACCCCTACAGTCATAGAACTTCGAGGGTGACATTCTGCCTTTAGAGGGAAGTGTTTCCTTTCCTGGCGTAACGAGGCCAGATGGACGAGGCCATGCCAAGCGTCTCTGAGCTGCAGAGGGTCTCTCTGGAGACCCCCTCAAGGTCCTTATTACCTCCTTGGGTGCACCCTGGGATGGGGGCTACCGAGTGGCCCCCACGTGTCTGTCTCTGGAGAGTCTGCACCATGCAGCGAGGACAGCTCATGGGAACGGCTTCCCTGGTCTAGCCACGCTGGGATGCGGTCCCCGCAGGGCAGAAGTGTCCGGCAGCCAAACAGTGCCTGCTCGTGGTGTTTACATGTCCCCGCAGTGTGGAGTTACATTTTAAATAACAGAAATGGGGAGATTTCATGTCATGATACAGATTTCTGGCTTCTCCTTTAAAATTAGCAGCATTGACATGATTGGGAGTCATGCCTACGTGTGTCATTTTGCAAGACCTGGGGAAACGTTCCTAATTCATCTCACACGTCCCTTTGGTCCCATCCCCGCATGATGCCAGCAGGCCCCTGCGGCCATTTGGGTTTGAGACCCTGGGCTTGGTGAACATGGAAAGGACTCAGATGCTGGGTGAAAAAAATTGCAACATAGATTCAGGGGTTTTTGTGTGTGTGTGTGTGTATGTGTGTGTGTGTGTGTAGGTGCTAGTGAGTCTTAACTTACATTAGGTGCCTAGTTTGCTTTTTGTGTATTATTCTAGGTGGGAGCTAAGTGCCTCTTGGGCAGAGAGTGTATCTTATCACACACTACTGATCCCAGTACAGAAAACACATGTGTAGGATCTTTTAAGGACAGTCTCAAAGGACTTCGACTTCTGGGTGTAATGATCTACAAACGACACCGAGACAAGAATGCGACATGGAAGCCTGAAGGAAAAATAAAGGAGGTGGAGAGGCGTGAGAAAGAGGAGAGAGGGGCTTTGGAGGTGTATTAAGTTGTTTTAAAGGCAAAGTGAGTTAATGAATGGTGAGGTCGACTCCGCTGGAGAAGGGCTGTGTTACTAGCAGGTTCTCAGCACAGGTCCAGGTGCTGGGCCGAAGACACGGCTGCACAGATGTTTGATCGCCTGGGTCAAGGCAATCAGGGTAACATCAACCCTTCCAGGGTCCTTGGTGCCCTGGGGAGTCCCCAAGATAGGGAGGCTGGAGGATGCCCGGGATTGGGCGGTTTCTGTCTCACTTAACAGCAGGCAGAGCCCCTCTGATATATCCTTCCATCTTTTGCGTGTGTACCAAGAACAAAAACCCTTTCTCCTTTCCCTCTGAGGATGGAAACCCTTTCTCTTATCCCTCCGAGGATGGAAATCCTTTCTCCCTTCCCTCTATCCTTGGTTTTCTTCTATTGAGCCACCTGATTGCGCTCCTCAGTATCAAAGAGAAATAAAATTGCTCCCTGACAAAATGTTGGGCAGAAACGTGTCTCTGTAGGTCCTGAAATGCAGATAAACGCCTGAACTTCCGGATGCTTATTGAACAGAAATGCACCGTCCATCCTTCAGGGTGTAATCCGTCACTACATCTGACTTTATAAAGCTGAGGCCATTATCTTTCCCGTCCAGGCTTCACATAATGGTTGCGCAACGATTTTTGTTCCTGCATCGCACGGGGAGAGGGAACCTTTTCAGCAGTTATTATTAAAAGGCTTTTAATCCACGGAAGCTTAACCAGCTCAAGTAAGCTGAAAGCACCATTGCTCCTGTATTGAAGATACATGAGGCATCTTTATCTAGTAACTGCCATTTGATATAACAAAGATTTTGGATCAAAGCCGCTGAATCAAAATGTGTTTTCTTAAAAAATCTGTTTCTGCCACTAGCTCCAGGCACCCATAACCCATTTCATTGCCTTCTCCTTCTATGAGAGCTGGAAGAAGGGGTGCTCTGTCACCTCCAAAGTCCCTCCAGCACCTAAACTGAATTCTCTCTTTTTCCTCCACATATGAGGACACATTCAACCTAAAATCACAGGACCAGTGTAAAGGTTTGTGGGCAGCAGGTTTGGTTCTGAGTCCCACTGTGTGTCCAGAGGAAATCTGCCTTTGCACACAGTATGTCCTCTTAGCCATTGGTCTCCAGAAAAATGACATCACACAATTTTGCACACATTTTCCTCTCCAGGAGGGGCACTTTCATCTCACTCCTAGCTCACTGGCTTTGCAGAAAGGGGCTCATATACGAGGTTTCTGAAATAATAATAATAATAATAATAATAATAATAATAATAATAATAATAATAATAAATCAAATGCTTATTGTGCATCTGACCTTGTGCCAAGACCTTGCAAATATTGTCAGGTCTAATTTGCATACCTAATGGAAAAGTAGCTAATATTTATTAAATCGTGAGCCAGGCAGAGCTCCGGGCTGCACATGCATCGTCTCCTTCGGGATATCAGCAGTGATCATGGGTTGGTAATGTAGTTGTGGCAGCGACTGCCCATTTGGCGATCAAACACTGCCCTTGCTTCTGGGACATCCAGCTCAATGACATTTTTCTGCATCCATAGCCTGAGTCCTGGCCAATGGAATGTGATGTGTGCGTTTCCTGCCCTTGTTCGTATAACCTCCGGCTCAATCCCTTGCCCTCCCTGCCCATGTCTCGTGGCCAGGTGAAGCAAATCCAGGTGTAGGCTTGGAGGCCCCAGAGCACGGCAGCAGTAAGCGATGGAAGGAACCTGGGTCCCTGAGTGACCTCATGGGGTCGCCATGAGACTGTGAAGTTAGATGCCTTAAGGGACAGAAACTTAACCTCTCATACTTCTGGAGGCTGGAAGTCCAAGTTCAAGGCACTGGCAACGTTGGTTTGTCCTGAGGCCTCCCACCTGGGCTTGCTTGGCCATCTTCTTGTGTCTTCATGTGGCCTTTTCTCTGTGCACATGTATTCCTGGTGTCTCTACCTCTTCTGATAAGGACATCAGCCATATTGTATTAAGGCCCACCCCTAGGACCTCATTCAACCTTAACGACGTCTCCAAATTCAGTCCCATTGCAGGTTAGGGTTTCAACGTATGAATTTTGCAGGACACGTGTCACCATAGCAGCCAGTGTGGCCCAGCCTCGGGCAGGAACAGGACGTGGTCACACAGGACAGAAATACATCCCCCGATGTACCAGGAGTAGAGTACGGCTTGTCAGTTTGTCATTGTCTTGTGTTCCTGGAAGCCGCACTAAATTCCGAGCATTTGAGCCTTTGGTTTACATACATGGCTGCAGTGTATAGCACCCATGGGCAGCTGCAAGCTTCGACTTGCGCTGTTTGTTTGGTTTGGGCTTGTGGGTTCCTGCCCCTTTCCCAGGAAAAGGGAACTCGGGAAGCTTTGCGAATATGGCTTTTGTGGGTCTCCAAACCCTCATAAAGTAATTGTCCTCGTCTTCTGGGGTCATCAGGGAGGGTTCATGTGTTCTGGGTCATCTCATTCTCCCCAGGTCCCCAAACAAGGCCCACGGCGTGCCATCCAAGTCCAAATCAATCGATTTAGAAATGGTTTTTCCAGGGTGTGTGTTGAGAACAGACTTGTTAATCAGTGTCCACTGGTCCGTGTAATTCGCCATCCAACTAAATTTACTTAATCCCCTTTCTTTCAAAATAGTACGATTTTTAATGGTGGTTATTTAGTCACAAGGCACCCATGGGAGAGACACATAAGCCTAACAGAGCATTTTATTTTATGAGCAATACCACTGGAAACACAACACAGTATTTTGTGAGGCTTGTAGGACCACTAAGCTATCGTATATACCCTTCCTACGTCTCAGGTTGGCCGTTCAGCTAAACTTGGACTCTAAGTCCTCTCTCTCCCTCCCCACCCACCCCCGCTCCTATCCTCCCTCCCTTTCTTCAGTGTCCTCTTGGCTTTAGATGATGCTATTCTACAACGCAGAAAAACCTAGCAATGCATGCGCCTGAGTTTATGAGATGTATTGAGATGTAGCCGTTCGGCCTCTTACTTTTGCAAGTAACAGAAAATCTAATTCCAACTGGCCTAAGCAAATGACAAAACAGTTGCATTTTCTGTAGCTAACGCTCTCAGGGGCAGTCCCGGCTGCAGGTCCAGCTGAGTCAGGGCTTCAGTGAATAGCTTCTCTTAGCCTCATTTCTTGCCTTCTGCTCCGTGTGGTCCTTTGTCAGACAGGCAGCGTGGGCTCCTGTAGCCCCAGGCTGACATCATGTCCCTCCAGGCAGAAAAGAGCGTCTGTTTCTCAGTAGGTCCCACTGAGGCCTGGGATGACTCTGATTGCAGTCTGGGAGGCAGGTAGGGTCCTGGCAGGGCCTTCAGGGCTCAGCCCCTCTTAGGCATTGAGCTGATGGTTCCTGACCAGAGAACGGACATCATGCAGAATTGCAAAGCAGCTGCACAGGTGTGATGTTCGGCCATGGCTGCATTGCCTTGGACAAGGGGGAGACGGCACTGCTAGCGTAATTACAACTGATGGCAGATCCAGGTGACGCGTCTGGCCGAGGGCAGTTTTTATAAATGCATCAGGCCACCCTTTCGAGGTTTTAGAATGATGTCATTGGGGAAATAAGAAATGTAGTAAGCCCTTACTCACCAAACTGACAGGGCCTCGCCATGAACAGGCAGACACCATCGCCAAATGCCCCAGCCTGAGGCCTTCTGAAATATGGCTGATTTGTGCTTCTCGCAGTAAACTCCAACTTCTGTGAGATGTGTGGAGCGGGGTGCTCATTTCCAGCAGGCCACCAACCTTGTGGGGCTACGGGGTCACATGCTCATTCCTGACAAAATCCCCGTCGCTGGCAGCGTGTAGATGACACACTTCCTGTCTTTGCACGGAACTATTACTCACAGAAAGAATTTGTGGGTCCAAGAGACTCTCCTGAACGTGGGAGGTGGTTGGGATGGACAAGGCCAGGGATTTCAACATGGTGGTGCAGGTGACGTCGCATGAGCCACAGAGCATCCCAGCTCTTAAACCTGTGCTTTAGACCAACTTGGATGCTCAGATGTAGGGCATTTCCTCTGAGCCCCCCCACTTCCCCCATTGATCAGACTCCTCTCTTCACCAAGACCACTGCCTGCTGGCCAAGGGGTGGGGGTCCTGGCACAAAGGCTCTGCTCTCCCCACCCGGCCCATGTCCTGCCCTGGGGCCGAGGGACAGGCCCTTTGTAAAGCACACACACACGTGTCCCGTGGGCTGGCTGCCTGCTGTGCCTCGCTCACCTTTCTCTGCCCCTTTTCTCATCTTGTTTTTGCAATTAGTAGATTAGAAATGAATTCCTCTTATTTTCTCATGAAGAATAGCTTAAAAATTATTTCTGATCATTTTCCCTTTTGTTTATGCCTTTCTACTCAAGGGCTCTGTTTGTACCCCAAATTGCCTATCCGTATATTTTCTCAAGCACCCGGCCTACTTCATTATTAGGTCTGCTGCCTGATGTTAAGACAACAGACATTTCAGTTTATTAACCTTGCTTTTTCCATGTCCCTTTGTTATGCCCGTTTTTTTTTTCTCCTTTCTTGCATTACTTGAATTGGACTCTGATTCCTTTTCTCCATTTGCTGGTTTGGACATTTTGCATTCTATTGTGTGTTTTTTTGTTTTGTTTTTTAAATATTTTATTTTTAAATTGGGAATTAGGGGATGGGAACAGCGCTGGGGAATTGGGGGAAGGGGAACAGACAAGTTGCTGTCCTTTTACCAATTTTTTTTTTTTAGCTGAGCCATCCTGCCACCTGTTGGCAGCTCAGCAGCAGCTCAGCTCAGGCCGGGCATTGAACCGCTGTTGCTCAGAGCTCACACTCTTGAGTGAGCTCTTAACCAACTGAGCCACTTGGCCGGCCCTAAGTTGCTGTCTTTTTATTCTTCAGTCTAGTTGTGGAGGACGTTGCTTCACTGGCCCAAGTTGGCACCATCATTGCGCTCTTCCCGGGCGAGGCAGATCAGTTGCAGACTTCTGGACTGCCGCTCATGCTGGCTGCTGACCACACACGGCAGCCCATGGCAACCCACTGCAGCAGAGGCTGCAGCCTACGCCATCGCCGGCGACTCACGGCAGCCCAGCTCCAGGTTGAGCTGTTGTTCAGCATCTTAGCTGTAGAGGGCAGTGTCACTGGCCCTCATATGTGGGATCCGAACCGGGGCCCTCTGGTGTCCCAAGCCAGCTCTTAACCAACGCGCCACTCGGCTGGTCCTCTGTTATGTTTTTTAATAAGTGTTTGAAATTTCAATTTGTCCTGCCTAATTGGTAACATATCCTCTGAAAACAATTTGGTGGTGGTTATGATTCTTAGGAGGTCCCGTGATTTCCTTTTGGAGCAGGGAGCTTTGCAGGGGTCCCCCAAGTGCCTAGCAGCATGTGAGCCTCCTGTTTTCTGAGGCATATGCTTCGTTTCGTCCCTTGCTCCCTTTCTGTCTCTCTTCCCGGCCATCCCAGCTGGTGAAGCTTGGTTTGGCGGCTGGCTTTCTGTAACGTCATCCACATGAATTTTGACTTCCGGGCTGCCTTTGGAAAGGCCTCTGTGCACATACTTTTGTGACAGAATAAAATAATCACTCTTTCTGACTCTGTCGTGCTCGAGTCTGTCCAGTTCCCATAACATGTCGGCTTGCAACTGCTGTTTCATCCTGCATGTAGATATGCCAAGCATTACAGGGAACTAACTTGTAGCCCAGGAATTTCTGAAACAACCTCCCTGTTCAAAACTCTTTCTCCCCAAGGAGATAAGGAAGGTATGTATAAAAATAATGACTGTTTATCAAAAGATTTATAGGAACCTTGTGACTGGGACCATGGCAACCAGAGTTTGTTAACCAAAAGCAAAGAAGTTTCACCAACCCTCTCAGACCCTTGCTCTGGGGTCATCAATCACCTCCTGGCCTCAAACCCCTCCCGTTCCCCCCTTCCTCTGACATAAAAGAAGCCTGAATTCTGTATTTTCTCAAGATGGCCCTTTAGGTCGCTAGTTCACCATCTTCTCAGCTTTCTGGCTTTCCGAATAGAGTCACTTTCCTTGACCCAACTCCTTATCTCTCCACTTACTGGCTGTCGTGCAGAGAGCAGTTTGAGCTTTCACTCGATTACACTTTCTTTGTCTCCTCTGAGACAAATGCTTCAATTCATGACTTTAAACAAGCCGTGAAAGGCGGAACACTAAACTGTCGTATGGCTGTTTTTTTATAATACTTTCTCCACAGAGTTCTGTGACACTGGAAGACACCATTCTCCTTTGTCTTCCCTTTGAATCATTTCTGATCATAATTATCTTTAAAATTCTGATGTTTCAGAATGTAGCACCTGGAAATGCTTCTGCTATCATTAAGCATCGTGTTTGTCCAAATTATGGCATACGTCTTTGAGGACCGCCCTTCCTTCTTCAGTTTCTGTGCAATTAACTTTATATCTCAATGGGACACACTGATCAGTTTGACCATTTGAAACAGCTTTGTTGGACTGGGTGCGGGTGACAAGGCCACACTGTCCTGCCATCTGGCGGAGTTTTATGACTCCATGTTCTCACCTTAGAGTGACCTTGTCGTGATCTTTAATGTGCATATTAGATCCTAGGAAGAGACGGCTTCCTCTGAGGTGTCTCATGCCACGCCTGGCTCAGGGGGCCATGCCGGCGGCTTACTACCCTGTTCTAGAAGACACCAGTTCATGTTCTGCTCAGGTCAGATACTCCATGTGGGTTTTGCTGTGTGGCCAGCTAGACTAGGAGCACAGGCCCTTAAAAAAAAGAAAAAAGGTGACCACAGTCACTCCTTCCGTACCTCTTTCTTACCTTTGCTGACTTCCCTCCTCTTGAAATTCTTCGAGTGCTATCCTGTGTTATTGGCCGCTGTTCATATCCATTTAAATATCTCCAGTCAGCGTAGCCAAGTTGCCTTCTCCTGGGTAATTAACTGACACAGATGTTACCATGAGTGTATTTGTTTAAAGAATCAATGTAAGTGCTGGCATTCCTTCCCATCCACCCTGGCCATCACTTTTTTTTTTTTCCTTCACACTCTAGGGAGGAAGTTGCTAGGCGAAGTTTATAATTCATTTTAGTGGAAAACAAAATTCACCTTTCATGTTCTTCGCATTGTGATGGAAATGAGCCAAGTCATCACAGCCTGTCATATTTCCAGTGCTAAGAGGAAGGCTACCCTAAAACAGCTCTGCCTACTACAAACCTAATTATTTCTTTGGTTTAATGTAATTTTGCATCTTTAGACATCTTTTTAAACCATTAAGGTACTGGGGGGCACTGGAAATCCCCCTAACATTCCCTTGCGCCCATCAAATTCCTGTCCTTTTTGAAAATGTAGAGTAAGCACCTCGTTAAGTAAGCATTTATAGCAAATGCTTCTGATGCTATATTTCCATGAAAAGAGTCTACCTTTTGTCTTTTTTTTTTAATCAGAATTTCATTTCTTGAGACTGGAAATATCAAACCCTGCATTAGAATATCAGGGCTTTATTATGCATTAAAGTACAAGAAGCTCTAAAAAATAAAAAGAATATTAGGGTTTTAAAAAATATATCACCTCCTTCTAATTCCAGTCTTCAAAAGTGTCATTTATTAAAATAAATGAATACAATTTTGCATGGGGCATTTGGAGGAAGCCTTTACTTTACAGTTTGATTTTTTTCCTTTGGGACTTGAGGTGCAACTAGCAAATGTAGTCAGGAATCATTTAAAATACTTCCCGCCCTGCATCTCATTCTTGTATTGATTTGTAAGATGGGAATAATTGTGTAGACACTGGTCCATGCAGCTCCTAGAAGGAAGGGGAGGAAGAGGTGTGTTGTAAGTAGAATGATCAAATTTAACAAATGAAAATGCAGGACCCATGGTTAAATTTAAATGTCAGGTAAATAATAATTTTAATAAATGCAACCAAAGTAATAGTTGAGACATACTTGTACTAAAAATGTATAATTTATGTGAAATTCAAATTTAGTTGGACGTCCTGTGTGTCACCTGGCAACCCTAGTTATGAGGGGGGGTGACAGTAAGGACAGTGTAAGAAAAAGACAAGAATGATCAGGTATATTGCGCATCTGTAGGGACTCACCAGATATTCAGGAGCATAAAATAGCTTTGTGAGTAATGAGAAGAAGGAGTATATTTAAAAACCAGGCTGGAGAAAATCGTGGCATTAACGTCACAGGGTGACGATTGCATTTTGACGACTGCATTTCTTTGGGATCGTTGCAGCGATCCTGACGTCATGCGTCTGACCGTGTCGTGCTGACCTGGTCCGTGGCACATGCTGGGAGGCTGGGAGGTGTGAAAGGCAGGACACAGCTCAGACCCAGGAACTCAAGTCCCATCCAGACTCAGGACCTAGACACATCTTAGCCCTGACCACGTGCCCTTACGTGCTGGACCTCAGCTGTCACTCTTGGCACGAAGAGCCCGTGTCTTGCCTACTTTTCAGCAACGGTGTGGGAGTTGGATGACTTGATCAAAGCCTTTCAGGAGGGCGGGTAGTAACTTATTTATAGTTTTTAGCCTGTAAGCTCTAGAGGATCAGTCTTGCTCACTATATCATTCATGTCTCCTAGCAGGCAGATATAGTCAGGTCAAAAGAAAAATTGTCTGTGGAATGGATGAATACTAGTATATACTTTGTTGAACTTAACCAGTCATGTAGAATCCAGATATGCCCAGTGTGTGCGTGTGTGTGCGTGTGTGCGCGCGCGCGCGTGACTTAGCGTAACGCTGGCTGCTGTAACAGCAGAGGGAGAGAAGAACTTGAAGCTAGGTTTTTTGAGACCCTCCTGTTTTCCCCAGATGTCACAGCAGCACAGAATATTGGGCCTTAATTTTAGGATTTACTCCAAACCCATTTAATGAATAAAAGATAATTCTATTGAAAGACAGGGTGATGTTATGGAAGAGAACTTCGAAAGGCACGTTAAAAAAACGAGTGCAGGAAATGTCCATCTCATTTCGTAGGATACTTTTAAATTCTCATCTGTCCTCTCCCAGTGGGGGGAGGTTTTATTTGCATAACAAGACTGCAATCAACCATCGTTCTTGCACAAACCAAAGGAATTTTGGCTCCTTTTTGCTGGCTGATTATCACATTGGCGTGACTTGGCCATATGTAAACTTCCTACATCTTGATTTAGTTCAAAACATGAACATTTTTGATGTGCAATTAATTACCATTCATTGTGGGATGAACCAGAAGCCGACGTGATGGAGTCAATTGCTGACGGGAGCTGAACTCTTCTTTTCCATTTAATAAATTGTGATACATTAGAGCCTGATGAAAGCCTACGCACCCAGATTAAGCCTTTGTTTTTCAGCCTTTCAGTATTTTCAGCCTGAGTGTTCTCTGCTGCAGACAAGTACCTAGATGCAGAGGAAAAGGTACAAGACTGACCGTCAGCCATAATCCGACTGTGAGTTCCTTCTGCACAGTTAGCTGAACGTTGGAGCTGGAAAAATAGACATGAATTTGTCCAATAGGCTTTGTAATGAGGAATAAAGCCCAGAATATGTTCGCTCTTCCCTTCTCCATTCTGGGAGCACTTTCCTCTGCGTTTGCATCTTTACCCAGATTAAAAAAAAATCTAATGGATTCCCATGTACTCACTTTAAAAAAGTATCCACAGACTTTTGTCCCATTACAAAGTAAAAACCACCAGGTGATTTAACGCATTTTATCTTCTGTTTCTCCTGCACCCATTCCATGTGAGGGGGTCGTTTGGTCTGTAAGACCTGTGGCCTGGTTCTGTGTAATCTGTATTTCAGACACTTCTATACCTGGGGTAGGTGTACTCTTTGGGGGCATCAGGTCAGATCTATAGATCCGGTTAGTTTTCACACAGGCAAGCAGGATCCAGCCAGTCATTGTTGATGTCACTGGCTTTCACATATCAGTCCTTTGCATTCAGCTCCTGACTCTCTCAGGCATCTGTTGCTTCCTTTTCTTTGATGGTGCAAGAATTCTGTGGAACTGGGCTATTATGGTGGCCTCCTGCCGAAGTTCTCACCTTCATCTTGATCTGCCCCCACTTGCCAGCAAATTAATTCCCCATGATGTGATAGCTATATCCAGCTCTAGAAAATTTGCAGCATCCCACACTGTGTAACGCCACACCCATTACACAGTAACTCTCCAGGCTGGGAGAGCCACATCCCACAGAGATGGGGAGTCATTACTGGAACCCCTGAGAATGGTTCACTATCTACTGTGACTCTCAGACATTCAGATAAAACCCCTTACAAGTGTCCAGCCCTTGGACAGGGCATGCTGGCTCCCAAATAGCCCTGTGTTTGGCTTAAGTTACCTGGCCTCTGGGAAGTACATCTGGGGTCCTTAGCGTTTGTATCATTTGTGCTTGGAAACTGCTGATCAGCGGCTCCCAGGCGGCCTCTCAGTCACCCTCCCGGGTCATTGAAAATCACTGACTTCCGGTTCTCATCCCAGGCACTGTGCTTCAATTGGACCAGAGTGTGAGAGAAAGAAAGGAGAAGAATATGGAAGTATTATGTTTGATGAAAAAATAATGATTTTCCAATTCTGCTGTCAGCTGTAACTACTGCACTAGTTGAGTTCGGTGTGGTTTCGGTACATATTTTGCTTAGATAATTATAAAGTTTTGGGGAGGCCAGGTTACTCTTTTTAGAGACATAAATATGGAGGGCATGCTATTACGTTTCGTTCTTTGATCCCAAGTTTTCAATATTCACTAAACCCGTCTCCGTGAATAGAGCTGTGCCAGGATTAAATAGTGCTGTATCAGTGATTAAAATAAAATCAGCCATTCATCCTCAGAAATTCACAGCAAAAGTGCCAAGTAAAACTTATTTTTAGGAATAATTATTACTGTCTGAACAATTTTAATACTGCCATTTTATAATGAGAACGATCACTAACTGAGACGTATGCTTAGGAGACAGCAGTGGTGCGAATGACATGCTGTATCTCATGTGTTCCCTCCAACAATCCAACAGACCAGGTGCTATCATTTCCTCCTTTTCATGCCTGAGGAAACCGGGCTTTGCCAAAGATGACTTTTACCTGGTAAGGATCAGAGTCAGGAATGAGACCCAGTTGGCTGACCCCAAAGCCATGCTGGTCACCCCTGAGGAATAATCAACTTAAGTGGTCTTTCCATGGGATGGAGGTGAGTCAGGGGCCAGCAGGACTGTTTTGCCTAGGCCCCTCATTCCACAAGGGCCTCAGGTGAAGATCTTTAGCATTGCTGTAAAAATTAATAAAAGGAGACCTCAACCCAGATTGGAGGCGGGAGGGCCTGTAGGGGGAGCTCTCTCACCCTGCCACTCATCAGCAGGAGGAAGGAAGATTTTCTCCGCCCCTGGCAACAGCCCAGTCAATGAGAGACCATTACAACCCAGCCAATGAAAAGCTTCCAGCTCTCAATTTCCTCCAATGGACTCTTTGTTTATAACGGCTCTGCCCAACTTCCCCTTTCCTCTATAAAAGAACGTTCCTCTACTTTGTTCTCTGGACTTGCCTGTGGTTTTGCTGCAGCTCACATGTCCAGAATTATAATTCTTGGCTATTCCTGAATAAACCCATTTTTGCTGGTAAGATACCTAACGTGTTTTTAAGAACAACATTGTCCCACTGCAGGATGGGAAGATGACCAATGATCATCAAACAACTTTAAGCTTACATCATCTCATTACCCCCATATAATTCTGCACTTGCTGTAAATTAACATTTTTATAAATGCCATAATTACCTTGTGACTAGTATCATTATGTCACAATGTTTTTGCATGTGTTGACAGTATCTATTTACAATAATTCACAGTTTATGACAACTTGTGTTGGCATTTCTCTTAAAAAAAAAAGAAATTAGCTAGGCTTTTTTTTTTTTTTTGGTCTTTTTTGTCTTTGGATGGGTCCTGATCTTGTAACTGAGTTGCTGCTGGTATGAGAGAATCTGTGTATGTAAATGGTAAGAATGTCAGTGAGAAAGGGAGGTCCCATCAAGGGGGATGAATATGATGGTGACCCACGTTCCTTCATGCAATTGTAATTTTGTCTTCGTCATCAGGCAAAAACCCAGACACCCGGGAGAATTAATAAACAGATTCCCAACACCCCGAATGACCTCATTTTCTCTTGAAGACACCGTCTATCTTGAGGTTGCCTTGCCCTCAAGTGAGGTTAGAGGCCCCTCTCTTCCCAGATGGGACAATAGGAGGAATGTGTCACACCTTTCCACACAGGTGGGCCAGCAGCACAGGGCGATGTCAAATGAGCAAGGAGTGTGGGTAGGCCTCTACCTCATGATCCTGCTGCCATGACCCAAGGAGGCTGCACCCCCAGGGGCAGGTCAAGAAAGACGCAACTGCCAGCCCTGTGACTGGCTCCGAGACACGTGTTGAACACCTGCCCCTGCTTACAGCTCTTGCTGGCCATTGGCTCTCAGTGGGCCCTGCTGATCCAGCCCCATATGTATTCCTTTGAACCTTTCAGTGTCTCTTACTGTGGAAATGAATACAATTCATGGACCCTATTTTAACAAGGAGGGCCTGTTTGCCAGGGCAGCGATCACCACTTTAAAATAAATGTTTTCTAGAATACATTTCAAGCGTACAGATAGAGCCTGAATAAAGAGGAATTTGTTGAAAATTTGACTTTAAATGGTATTCTGACTTTTATACTGTTCGCAAGGATTTTTCCCCCCTAATTCTGAAGAATGAATTGTCTAGATCAGGGGTCAGCAAACTGTGGCTCGTGAGCCACATGAGTCTCTTTGGGTATGTCCCGTCTCAAAAGTTTGCCGACCCCTAGAAGAGCCAATCCTGTCCCTCACAACAATTTAAAAATTATTTGAGAGCCATTAATATATTTTTACATAATCACCATTATGTAAATAATATCCTTTAAAAATTTTATAAATGAAACTATGATAGTTTTATTTTCATTTTCAATTTGCCTTCAGAGCCACATGTATGTACCCAAAGACCCGCATGTGTCTCGCGAGCTGCAGTTTGCTGACCCCTGGCGGCTTTTCCGTTTCAAAAGTTTGCCAACCGCTGGTCTAGATCATCCAATAGCTTCCAAACATGGAGGGCATTACAAAAGTACAGTGTTGTGGATTCAGGTGTTTTTGAAGTAAAACATTTCCTGTTTGGGGCTATATAGCTCCCAGTCACTTAACGAATGTATCTCCCCAAACAAAATGTCCCAACAGCCCAGGTTCTTTCTTCTAAAGCTGGTTTTGGTGTCAAATGCTTGTTATATTCTCTGCGGCTTTGATGAGTGGAGATGGCGTCAGGATACTTTGAAGTTACAGCCATTGACCTGCAAGGAAGTGCAGCGCCCCCTAGTGGCAGCACACGTAGACGCACGTAGACGCTCTTCTGGCACTAACCACACCTCTCTTGTTGAAGTTTCCCCTGCAGGTGGCTGGAAGAGTGACTCTTCCAGTGAGGGAAGGACTAGAAACCCTTGTTCCCCTTTTCTTCCAAAGTCACCCCCAGAAACATACAGATGCCCAGAGCTTCCAATACACCTGCCTGGAGACCTAAAATAAACTTAAATTCTTCACGAAAACGTTTTGATTGCTTGAGCCACACTTCGCCATAATCCAAGAAGCTAAATTTAACACATTCCCCCCCCCCCCCCGGAATAGGCAGCATCAGTCCCCCGTATGGCTTTCTGTGTTTCCAGCACACTCTTTTCTAATTCTGTGGTTGGCCTAAGTAGAACATTAAGCCTTCTCCATATTGAAAGTGTGGCTAGCATTGTCGAGGCAATCCGCTGAATGGCTTAATGAGCTTATTCCACACTTATCATGAAAGGGAAACCATTTTTTATTCCAACAAACTTGCACTTAAACAGGATTTAATACCTTGTTGTAGTTAAGTCGCTGAGAAGCGTGAATCACGGCTGATTTGCAAGGAGCAAAGCAAAATTAGCTCCTGGGCCTGTTTCCAGAGTTAGGGTAAATTAGTGACATATCTGATATCGAGCAGCACTATTTTACAAGCCTGTACCATTTTTCAGCACTGCTGGTTACCAGGAATTTAGGAGACCCAAGCACTGCAAAATGTAGTAAAACAGATGAGCTCTCTTTTTTTGCAATGTTAATAGACAGTGTACGAGGTAACGGTATCCATAAAAACCCCTTTACGTGGGTATTCCTACTTCGGATTATGAATGGAGTGTTTAAGTTTTCATGTCGAGAAGCACTCCAACATCCAAAATTAAAAGAACAGCTCTCAAATAGTTAACAGAAAGTGGACACCCAGGTGCTAAATTGAAGTAAAGCTGAATTCCTTGTGTCCTTGTCTTCAGGTAGATACACAGCTTTGTGAGTTGAGTAATGAATGGATGCATACAGGAAATCGGAGGCTGAAGGGGCACTTAAACCTTTGCTCAAAAGTGATGTCATCAGCTGTTTATATGAAACGTGGATTCGTTTCTGTCCAAGGTGGTGGAGTTTTTCTCTTGATGTTAAAAAGTTTGTTGAAAAATTATTCTCATTTTTCTTGAAGGCTGAGTGTTAAGTGGTGGGACCTCTTTACCCCAAATTAGCAGTACTCTAGACAGTCTCTATTTGTTTTTGTTGTTGTTATTTTAGTCATGTCCTTGCTGTGTAGACAGACATTTATTACTGAACTATAAATAATTGCAGACTTCATTTTGGGAAGGACAACCTGACATCACCATCAGAGGTCCCGGGCTTCATTCTATGCCCCCTCCTTCACCTCTTTTTCTAACAATCTCCTGAAATATGGAGTTAGAGGGGGAACCTCTGTCAGCATGAGGAGACAAATCCTAACAGGAACCCCAGATGATTTTGCTGTTGTTGTTGTTATCTATTTTCCTCCCCAGAAACCCACGTTTGAACCACCATAAACAGGCATCGGAAGTGGTATACAGATTTATTTATGTGGGATTTTGTAATTATTTAATCATTATATGTACCTCGGCCCACAGCCTGCGAAACCACAAAATGTAGTCAGTCCAGAAATATCTCTCTTGTTCATTCAAGAGATTTTCTTCAGCTCAACTCCCAGCAGACAGAAAGTTCACATCCATGCAGGAGAGAGCGATGGTACGCTCACGGTAGTAGGAACTGTTTTTCTCAGCCTCTTCCCTCAAAAGAAGAGAACTACCACTGCTGTCGTGTTAGAGTCGAGGACACATGGCACGTGCCCAGACCGAACCAGAAACGAAACTGTGGGTTACAGCATGCCTCTCACGTGTGAGTGACGTGGTCTCTCCAGGGTAGGAAAGGTAAAGTCAGCTCTGTGCCTGGGCAGAGCAAGAACAGGAAACAGGTGCCTTTCCACTCTCACCTCTGTCACCTGGACCTCGGACAAGGTGCCACCAACTCTCTGGACTGTAATGTCTGCAGCTGCACAGAGGGTCACGATGCTGCAGCCCATGCAGGAGGCACCGTCAGGACGTTGGGAGGCGGGGGGTGTGTCATCGCCAAGGGCGTTGTTTGATCCCAAGGTCCCTGCCCCCAAATCGGGTTTAGGGCTCTCCTGTCCTCTGCACTGATGGAAGACCTAACCTCCTAAATCAGGTGTTTGCTAGTGAGAAGGAGAAACTGGCTTTTCTAGCAACGATACCTTCTTTACCTCCACAACCTGTCTCTCCGTGGCCCCGCCACACCCAGGCTCCTGTGTGGAAAGCCTGATCCCTGACACTGAGGTCACCGTGAGCTTGCTTGCTGTGTGATTAAATCCACTAATTTCTACCCTTGACAGCATTCACATGGGGTTATCACTGTGTGCTTCATCTCGTGTGCAAATAATCGATTTTTGCTTATTTGAGCCACTGGAAACGTTGTGCATTCACGAAGACATAAGCATGTAAAGGCATTGACAAAAAGTGGGAATTGCTGATATAGCCTCAGGGGGAGTCTTCTCTCATTTTCCATTTTTTTAAAGAAGGAAATCAGTACCCGAGACAGTGAATACCTGGATTAAGGGCTCAGCTTCTACCCATGGAGCCCTCACCTCCAGGACCCCAGACTGTTACCTTCCTTGGAAATAAGGTCACTGCAGACGTCATGTGTTAAGAGGGGGTCATGCTGGAGTAGGGTGGGGCCCTGATTCAATGTGACTGGTGACCTTCAAAGAAGGGGAATTTGGACATGGAGACAGACACACGTACAGGGAGAATGTGCCACGTGAAGGCAGCAACCGTGCTGCCCTAAGACCAGGGGCTACTGGAAGCGAGGGGACAGGCCTGGAGTGTGGCCGTTCCTAACGCCTTTGGCGGGGAGCGCGGCCCAGCGGACACCTTGACCTTGGGCTTCCAGCCTCCAGAGCTGTGAGAATACATTTCTGTTGCTGTGAGGCACCCCCTTTGTGTGCTGTCATGGCAGCCCCGGGGAAGTGACACATGTGGCCTCGTCCATCGCGGCACTCTCCGGCCCCATCCATCTGATTTCATTTGTGGCTGTGGAGTTCTTTGCAACGCATTTCTCTGGCAGGGCAGCTGGGCTTGGCTTTGGTGGGGGGAGAAGCTGCTGCTATCTGGGCAGGATGTGGAGCTCAGGGACTCGAGTGTCCATTCTGGCCGCTACTTACATTACTCTGTGACTTGGAGAAAAGGCTGTGTCCCTAAGCCCCATCTCTTCTTCTGTAAGCAGGGGTGTGAGTACCTGCCTGTCAGCACCATTGTGGGAATGAAATGAAATTGTGCTGGGAAGAGGCACTTTGGCAGAGAGCCTGGTGCCTAAAAGGCTTCAAGAGCAGGTAGTGTTGTTATCACACGTTCAGCTCCTTGAGTTCTGAAGAGTAGCTTTATTTTGTCCTCTCGATTGGATTAATCAAGGCACCCGTTTTCATTTCCTCTCCAGTAAAACTGGAAGGCAGCTGGCGTTAATCATCAATGAAGTGTCCTGATCCATCCATTCCTGGGGTGCTGTTATCATCTGTTTGGTCCAGGCAAGCAGGGGATCCGGGGGCCAGGAACACCCTCTGGACGAGGCCCACGTTCCACTGGCCAGAACGGGGAAACGTGGCCATGCCGGGCTGCAAGGAATGCTGGGAAACGTGGCCTGGAACCTGAGCAGCCAGCGAAAAACGGGTGTGAAATGAGAGAGGAGGGTGGAAGTGGGGTGGATGGCTGCCTCCACCCCAATCACATGTCAGCGCGTAGATGGCGGTCACTAAACCGTGGCGAATGCTTTATATTGTTAATATTATTACTCTCTGACCCAGGCAGAATGTCTCCTGTCTTCAACAGAGAGCAATTTCCACACCACCAATGAAAGGTTACCTGGGATCACGGTACTTTTAATAAAGTCAACCCCTTTGCATTAGAATTCATTTGACAGCTGTGGGAAGGGATTACCCCCCGGGTCCTAGATGGCGGTGCCATGATTCTAATGTTAGGGGATTGGCATAATCAATGAGATGTCCTCCCATGTCACGGTGGTCCCACAGAGCACAGCAAGCAGACACGAGTAACGCCTCACTCACCCAACCCTTGCCCCATGCTGCGACGACGGCTATTATTTAAAAACGATGAGATTTAGGGAAGCAGCTTAGTATTACTCACCCCAATTATTGGACATGGTGTTGTTTCCAAAAAGCAAAATTGACAAGACTGGAGAAAGTCAAACAGGAAGAACGCAGACAGAAGGCGCAGCTGTGAATCCTGACTTCCACAGGACTCCCCTCAACGCAGTTTCTTAAATGACCAGAAAAGCTACTTTGTGAAAAAGATGTGTATTTGGGAAATTAGTCCATTTTCCTTTATGATACATAGTATTTTTTATTGTTACCATCGACGCGAAATCTGATTTGTATGCAAAATTATTAATAGTGGGCTCTCTGTAGTTGGGAAGATGTGTTAATTTTAAAGATGATTAAGCACCGTTTACATGGGGGAAAGAAATCACGGAATATGAAAACATCTGTAACGAGGGTAGTGGAAGTGCTTATCTGCCAAAGACACACGTCCAAAATAAGAAAATGTATCGGAACAGCTAGTTCACCTGTCAGGGGAGTATTTTTGACAGGCTGCATACTGCTAATGGGAAAATTAAGAAGTATTTTGTTTAGCTTTGGGTGAGTTGGTGAGTTTAATTTCCCAATTTGTTGTTTGCAAACATAATTCCCCTCTTTGTAATTGCATAGTTGTATTGTTAAATTGCCTTTAGAGTTGCTAATCGCTAAAGAAACACCACCACAAACAAAGAGGCAAACAGCCCATAGCAACAGATCTGGTGGGGGGAGAAGAAACCCTTCTCTGCTCTTCTCCGATGGGGGAGGTCAGACTTGGGTGGACCCTGGGGACCAAGCCCAGTGGAGCCAGCATTATGAATTCGGGTCTGGGGGGTATTTAAAAAGGGCTCCTGGGCAGAGTGCGACCACACGCGTGTGAGCGGACGCAGGGACCCCTGCTTTGTGTCGCTGTGTGTGGTCTGTCAGAGCGAGGCCGCTTCCACCTACCCCAGCTCCAGCGAGCTTCCAAGAAGAGTATTATTCCAGCATTGCTCTTTACGGTATTATATAAAAGCCCTTTTACGGCAGCTATTAAAACAATCTGCGTAAACGTAACTTTTATGGCTGAATGATATTCCAGCATATGGCTCTGCACTGTCATTGGCTTAACGATCTCTCTGTTGTTGGATAGTTAGGGTGTTCCACGGTTTTCATTGTTATGAGAAGGGTGGTGATATTTCTCTTGGAGCATAAAAGAGAAAGTCCTTCTCTCGGGGAGCCTCGGTGACGGGATAGGAAAGGCTAAACTCAGCTGTACCCCTCTGCAGGACAATGACGTGCTGCATCCCAGCTGGGGAGAAGCGCCTTGGTGGGGGAGGGGCTTCACCAAAGCCCTGGGAACAGAGTCCTGACCTCCCAAGGTGTGACCTGCACTCAGGTCCAGGAAAAGGCACTCTGGGCTGAGGGCAGGTCGCTGGGTGTGTCCCCAGAGGTTTATCAGTAAGTAGGAGATACCACGCAGCTTTCATGCACCTGTTCCATTTATAAATATTTACTGAGCACCTACCATGTGCCAGGACTTTTTTTGCGGAGAGCGGTGGTTCTCAAAGTGTGGTTCCCAGACCACCATCAGTAGCAGCACCTGGGAACGTGCTGGAAATGCAGATTTTCTGGTAGCACCTCAGACCTGTTGCATCAGAACGTCTAGGAGTGAGCCTGGCCAAGCTCCCTGGAGATTCTGACACATGCTGATGTCTGGGGGTCACGGTTGTAAAATGGCCCAGGATGACAGCCATGGATTAAACCCCTGCCATCTTTGAACATACCTTCTATGCAAGGAGAGAGGCAATAAACATGCATTTAAGTTACGAGTGGTGAGATTGGAGGAGGAAAGTAAAGCAGGGGTGTGTGGGGTGATACCTGACTCGAGGAAGGTGCACACCTGGACACTCGGGCACACCTGGATACCTGTTCCAGGCAGAGGGCACGGGGAGCGTAAAGGCACGCATAGGTGGCACAGGCTGGCTTGTGGCATTCTCTGTCTCCACGTTGGGAATGGACTAGAAAGCTTGTTTACCACCTCTGTGCAGGGTGTGATGGTTCATGTTATGTGTCAGCTTGGCTGGGCTGAAGGGCGCCCAGAGAGCTGGTGACACACGATTTCTGGGGTGTCTGTGAGGGGGTTTCTGGAAAAGGTTGGCATTTGAATCAGCAGATGGCCCTCTGCCATGTGTGTGTGTGTGTGTGTGTGGGGGCCTCAGCCCATCCTTTGAGGCCAGAACAGAACAAAAAGGCAGAGAAGGTGAATTTGCTCTCCACTTGAGCTGCACATCCAACCTCTTCTGCCCTCTGATATCGCAGCTCCTGGTTCTCAGGCCTTCAGACGTGGACTGAATTACAGCACTGGTTCCCCTGGGCCTCCAGCTTACAGACAGCCGGTCATGGGGGCGTCTCAGCCTCCATAATTGCATAAGCCCATCGCTCATAACGATCTCATTCTGTATGTCTGTGTATGTCCTGTTGATTCTGTGTCTCTGGGGAAGGACCTGCCGTGGGGGTGTGGGGAGTGTGGACCCGGAGCCGTGGGAGCATCACCACGGAGCCCAAGGTGACGGCTGTCCCTGGCCTGAGGTGGCCGGGAAGGCAGGGGCATGTGTGTGCCTTTGCCTGAAGTGACCGCCTTCAGAGCTGCTTTTGAATAATTCCTCGAAGGTGCTCATTAACACGAAACTCCGCCATCTGCCTTTGGTGGGTCCCTTCACAACTTCACAACGTATCAGTCCTTCTCTATCACACACCTTCACACACCTTCTCTATCGCTGAGCTGTCATCTTGGGAAAGAAAGAGGGGCCTTGAGGGCGTGGATACTGAGAGGTTACGTCTGCACGTGCGAGGCAATCAGAAGAAAAGCCCAAAGACCTCGGCTCATCTCTTTGAAAGCGTTCTTAGACTGGCTTCCTAGTCAAGTCCCGGGTTTGGTCCATACAAAAATGTGTGTGTCTTTAAGGAGCAGTTCAGAGAGGAAGCGAGGCAACCAGGTACCCGAGTGGCATCATGGCCTGTGTCAGTGGAGAACTCTAACCACGACTGGCCCTAAGGTGAGTGCACTAAATTACCACTGGTGTTTCCACGTGAGACCAGAGGGTAATCGTGCTAAGAGGCCTCTCTTACAAGCTTACGGCTGAAGTTACACGGCAAGGGTGGCTATTTTCAGTTTGCTGGGATCATAGCTTTCTATTTGGAAAAAGGAAAAGAAAACACCCGTCATTTAGACATCGATTTTGCTTACTCACACAGGCCTGGGGCAAAATCTGAACCGTCAGAGAGGTCTCCCATTAAAACAGTGTCTGGAAAACACCCTGCAGCCGCTGTTATAGGAATAATTCACTGATACCTGATCGCAGGGGCGCTTTTGAAACGGGCATGCCAGGCTGAGTAACGGGGCGATGGCGTAATGAGAACTGATAAGGTGATGAGCACGTATTCCCTCCCCACCTCTGTAGGTTATAACACGAACATACCCACGGTCCTTTTCATTCATCTGTGAGTCAGTCACGGGAAGCTATTTAAAGAAACCACATTACTGCGCCTCTCCCCTTCTGAGTACAGATGCTACAGTTTTAATTGAATGATGATGTATTCTCTTTTAGATTCCGGTTTCAATCAGCAATTTCAAAATGACATCTATTTGGCAAAAAAAAAAAATGGCCCCATCTGATTCCTGGATCGGCTATTCAAGTGTCCAGAGCTTATTATGGGGTGGGAGAGAAGGAAGGTGGCCGAAGGTACATTTAACCAGGTCTGGGACTCATATTAAGCTTCACATAGAATCATTTAACTTCATCTCAAAAGACCATCATTCTGTGTGGGAGTATATGTCAAAAAAAATTAATTTGCAAACATCTAAAATATTACAGAACATTTGTTAGCGTCCATGAATTTTTGTAGACACAGAGACTCATATTAAAGCCCTGATCTGGGTTTGACCCCGCCTCTGAGAGATGAGGCTGAATCCCCTTTTTTTTTTTCTGGGACTCTCCCTTCCCCCAGCTTCCCAGCCCACTCCCCACATTGGAGGCCACTGTCCAGTGAGACTGTCAATGGACTTGATCCCTCCTGGAACCCCACGGTAATGGGGTCCTTATACAAGCATCTCGTTGTGTCCTGTCTTAGGCGATGAGCTCACTCCGCTTGGGGACCACACGTCACGGTTTTGTTATTCTGTCTCAGCATCTCTTTGTAAGACTAGCTCTGACACACAGTCATATTGGAAAGTGGGTTCATACGATCGAAGCACAACTACATTGGGAAACTTGGCACGGTGTATCCTTGGCATCGGTGACAACGTAAAGGCAAACAGAAAAACGGCCGTTCACCACACAGACACGTGGCTGCGTTCCTTTACGGTTTCCGTGGGGTCAGCAGGCAGCTTCAACAGAAGTGGGTCTGAACAAGAGCGTTTCTGGTTCCTCTCACAGATTTCCGAATCGAAATCCCCGCTTTGCAACTGAATT
>NW_017731478.1:1151-13563 GCF_001890085.2 Hipposideros armiger | reverse complement strand
CTTTATTCTAGCCATGGCCATTGGAAATTGAATTGAAACAGCCTCTTTTACAACAGCACAGAATTGTGAAATTCTTAGGTATAAAGGCAGGAAATATGGGTAGGTCCCACAAGCTGGAAACTATAAAACACTGATGAAAAAATCAAACATAAATGCAACTCTGAAATTTGAGGCATAAACCATGTTTATGATTGTTCAGAGGTCGAGGGTCCCCATGGAAGGTACCGATTCCATGTAACATAATCCCAACCAACACGCCAGCAGGGTTTTGCTGAGACCTTGACAAAATGGATCGAAAATTTATATTACAAGGCAAACAAGAAAAACAGATTAGAATAGCCGAAAAACTTTGTAAAAGGAGCGCCAAGTTGGAGCACTCACAGTAACTGGTTTTAAAGTTTATTATGAAGCGATCATAATCAAGACAGAATGGTATTTGCAAAAGGATGTGCCTATCAGTCGGTGAGACAGACCTGAGTGCAGACGTGACTTGCACGTATACGGAAAATTGATTTTTGTCTCGGCAGCAAAGGCAGTTCAAAGTGTGAGGGATGGCCTTTTCTCAACAAATAGTTTGGGGACGATGTGTGTCCCTTAACCCTTACCTTACACCACATCAAAACTTAAATGGGTCATCCATCTAAATGTAAGACCCAGGACTATCTCTGAGGAAGTGGGTGACGATGATGGGGAGAAAGAATTATGAATTCATTTATCCTTCACAGTCGCCCTGTGAGATGGATATTGTCGTCATCTCTTTTTACAGATCAGGCAGGGGGTACAGAAAGGTCAAGTCATTTGCCCAAGGTTGCACAGCCAGTTAAGTGGCAGGGCTACGTGGCGCAGGACTGCTTTGGGGCATCTGCCCCCCCACGGCGCTAGGCTGTCTAAGCAAAGATGCCCACTGAAGGCTGGTGAGACCCTTCCTGGGGGCAGGGGCTGTGCCAGATGGGCTTCCAGGGAGTCCTGACCACCAAGGGGAAAGAGATTCGGACCTGGAAGTTGGGATGCGTCCTTTGCCAAGTTCCTGTGAGTCCCTGATGGCTGCCTCCCGGCTCCCCTTTTCTTTCTCTTTTGATGTTGTGACTGGGTGTCAATGCTCAATGCGGAAGAGGGGGTGCTCACAGGCCCGCTGGAATGGAAGAGTGCTCAGACAGATGCCTGCACCGCTGTGTTTCTCTCAGCCGTGACTGCCTTCAAAGATGGGATGGTCACCGGAAGGCTCTTAAAATGGCAGAATGGTGATGGCAGGAGACAAGAATATAGGGCTCTCACCACCCTTCTCCCCGCTCCCCCCAACCCCCTGCCACCACCATCAATGTCACCCAGGTTCTGACCTCCCTGCCACCTGCCCTCTCCCAGGTCTGCCAGCAGACAGGGCCAACGCGGCCCTGGTGATGGAGGTCAGAGGGATGCAGCCATGCAGGGCCGGAGAAGGAGGAGAAGGTTTTGCAGACAGTCAGGATTCTGGAGAAAGCCACAGGGGAGAGGAAATACATGTGGTGGCTTCCGTGCTATTTATAGGCCAAGTGTAGGACCGGAGGGGCTGCAGACGCAGAGGTGACTCTGACACCCCGAGGGGCCCCTTACGTGACTCACCACCCATCGGCAGTGAGCAGGGACTTGGGGCCCCTGGGGTGGGGAAGCATGAGTGAGCAAGCATTTGATTTGTCAGAGAGCTCCCCAGGCTGGGTGAGCCCCTGCTGGGCGCCGTGTACTGTGTGGCCACCGTCCCTAAGCTTGTCAGAGGGCCCTGTACTTTGATGGTCAGAGACCTGAGTGGAGAGAAAGCATGTTTCCCTTAATAACCCCAGTGAAGGCCCCAGGTAGGGCTCGCTTGTCCACCTGTCCCTGAAATGATCACTATGCCAACACACTGGGGTGCTTTGATTGGTCAGGTCTGAAACGGCGTGGGGGGGGGCGATCCCTGTGTTCAGGCTGTAGGTCAGGCCCCATGGGAGCAGAGGGATGGAGAGAGAGGGGCTGTCTCCCGCAAAGAAACCAGGGCTGCTACGAAAAGCGCAGGTGGAGGGAGTGGGGAGAAGACCCAGGTGTTCGTCACAGGCAGTTGTCAGGAGATCAGACTGGAACGTCATCTGGGGTCACCTTGTGATCTAAACTGAAAGCCGGGCAAACGTCAGCTGTAAAGGGAAGACAGAGGGTGTCCCAGGGCCCCGTGTGACTCGTCTTTTTTGTATTGTTTTGCCCAATTATGACAGTAAGTAAAACGGCGGAGCAAGTTGAGAAACAATTTCCTCTCTTTGGTGCAAAACTCTAGCTTGGGAGAGAGAGAGAGAGAACGAGCATACAAGCAAACCCTCTTCTGCATCTACCCAGACCCACCGTCCTTGAAGGCACAAAGGCCTGGCTACTCTGAGGACATCATTTGAACAGCGGTGATGACACAACCCCCAGGCTGGGAGGTGGGTGTGGGTTTCTCCTTAGAGAGCTCAGTCCTGGTCTTGTTGTTTGTCATGTCGCAGGAACAACTGATTATTTGATTAAAGAAAAGTCAGGAAATCAAAGCTGCTGGGTCAGGGGTTTGATGATACCGGCGGGTCCTTGCCACAGCTCTGCTCTGGTGGGCAGCCTGCAGCATCACCTGGCCCGGTGTGGCCGCGTCTCAGGCGTGAGAAAGCACGAGGGACGGTGGGTGCCCTCGGCGCACTGACTGCTGACCGGTGCTGTGTTTCAAACACTGCTTGAATAACCCTTTCCTTTGGGAGAAAAGGCATGCTGGAAAGCACTCCTTTGGCATTAGCCAACACCACGATTGCTTAATCCTGACGAGCACCAATGAAAAGGGAAAATGATTGCGTTGTTGCTTTATCAGGATCAACTGCTTCCTCCTACCAAGAGTTCAGACAGCTGCCAAGCTTCCTCCTTAGGACAAAATGTTTAGAGCATTTCTATAACCTTGCTTCCTCCCCAGAGTTAGTAATTCCACCTCGTGTGACTGAAACTCATTTAAATACGAGCAACTTTTTTCTGTCCTAACTTACGCTTTATGGTGCGGCCACCGTCCCGAAGCATGGCAGAGGACTCTGTGCTTTGACGGTCAGTTGCTAGCTTTTCATATTCAACCCAACGTCTGCCGACTTCAATAGCAATGACTTCCCTGAGATTGTTACTTTCCTTTAAGTCGATGACGTAATGTGAAGGCGCAGGCACGCTGTGAAGGTAGGTCCTTCAGCTGTCACTGGGATGGGACCCCACCAGCCACTGACCCATGTTGGACACAGCTGGTCCTCAGGTGGGTGTCCGGCAGGGGCAGCCGGCGTTGATGCTGAGTGTCAGGGCTTTCTGAGAACTTTCCAGGCTCCGACATGAGTTTGAAGAAAATTAACTGCTTTTGTAACCGTGCCCCATTCAACATGGTAGCTGGTGCTGTCACACCGCGGTCCCCAAGGAGACAGCTGCATACGCTGTGCTGTGCACACTTGGCGTGCCTTCAGGGGCTGCCCACGTATCTTTACAATCTCTGCATTCTCTAGACTTTTCCAAGGAGTGAGTCTGACCTCAAGGGACACCCCCAATGGCAACTCCATCGACTTGGCTGATGGTAGCCATTGGTAAAATTGCCATGATTGTGTGCTTGGAGCAGCCCAGCTCTGTGTGACAGCGGCTGTCCAGCCACAGGAAGGCATACCCTTCTGGGAAGGCTGACCTTACAGCTGCGGTGTCCCTGTGTCTCTCTGTCAGGCTCTTCTCAGAAGGTGCTTTGTCCTCAGGCACTATCCTGTTTGTGGGGAGCTGGGTGGCTGGGTGGCCTCGAGAATTCTCCCGCCTCTTTCCCCTGCAGCTCCCAACAGCCAAGCCCTGTCGTTCAGGTGCAGCTGTGGCACTTGATGCCCATCTGGGGGGCTCACACGCTGCCACCAAGGTCACTCAGGGTCACTGTCAATGGACCAAGAAGACCCGAGGGGTTCCAGTCATGGTGAAGGCGCCTCTTCCTTCACACCTCTGCCGGGCTGACAGCAGCACCTCAGTCACCAGCCCCTTACAAACGTACAAGGGTGCATTTGGGCTCATCTTCAGTGTTCCACCATAACTTAAAACAGTCCTCCTTCTGACTGACAGCATTTGCAGAGGGAGAGAGATGGGGTGGGGGCAGAGAGGAGGGAGGGAAGGTGGGGAGAGAGAGTACCTACATCTAACGCCTATTTAAAAACCATTTGTATTTCTTAGAGTGGGGCCCGGAGGAGACCAGCACCCCTTTTGTCCTCAGGAGACCCCCATGTTATCTGCCTCCCGAGAAGCACCACAGACCATGTCTGTAATTTCTCCCTGGCCCATAGCTTGCCTGCGGCTGCTCTGAAACATGCAGCCACCGAGCCCCGTGCAGGAGAGAATGTCCTGCAGTCCACGCTGACTTGACACCTTGGGCGGCAGGGCCAGCCATGCAGTGTTTTCATTTCACGGCTGTGCTTGGCCAGCAAAGCTGTGCAAACACAGCCGACATCCTTTCCACTGAGCCCAAGGTATCGACATACATCTTAGCATCCTCTAGACTGTGTAAAACCTGGATGTCATTTTTTTTTTCTTCACAGCATTAGAGACAAAGATAAATTTGAGCTATTTGGGGGGCCGGGAGGGTATCTGACTTTCTCTGAACATTTATTTCACCCCAAGGAGCACTTCTGTGCTTTTGTGAAAGTGCTTACATTGATCTCAGATAGGAAGGCACAGCATGTCCTTAATTTGATGGTTTTCGAACCAATTCAGGGCCCTGCTCTCAGCCAACAGGGCAACTGGCCAGCCTGCCAAGCACACTCTATTCCAACATGTGGGCGCGTGCGGACTGTGCGGGGGGGGGGGGGTGCGTGCAATGCCCTTTCCAAAATGCAAATCCCCAGAGGGTTGTGGCACCCCAAACCCATGAGCTCTGGGCCATTTGGGGGAGATGGTTGGAGTTCTGATGGAGATTTTTACAAAGTGGGGAAGTTATGAAGACTGACACCCAAGCACTACACATCAGCACATTTCTCCTGAATGCCTTTATGTGTTGTTTTCTTCAAGGAGCTTCCTGAGCAAAGCAGGGGGCAGGGGAATGGATGTTTGAAAGATGCAGACATAGGATAGACACTTGAACTAAAGGGACGAGGAAAGGGCTGATGGCTCAGGCAGAGCGACCGGGAGTCTCAGTGCGAGGACGCAGTGAAGGAAGGCGGGCGGAGTTCCTTCCCCGTCCACGCAGTGGGGATGGTGCCCAGGCAGCTGTGCAGTCCGCAGAGCGATAGCTGCGATGTGCAACATTTTACCCATAACAAGGACAACTGGGGTCCAACGCCGGGAAAAAGAAGCCTTTCGGTAATACACACTCTTGGTGAGCTGAAGTCTGTAGTGTGTTGAGACGTGGCCACCCTAGAGGCAGAGGTCGTTTGGCAGGGTCTAGGCGAGCGAAGCCCACCTGTGCTTATCACCCAGCAGTGTACTCCTAGGCACTCACCCGGGAGGCGTGAGTGATAAGAGCATACGCCCAACAGAAGACCGATGCAGGGCCGGTCTGTGATACATGCTTTGTGAACGTAGGGGTTTTTTTGTTTGTTTGTTTTTAATTGCAATTTTCATTTTACATTTGGATTTTATATGTGTTAATGGGGGCTGAGATTTTTATTGCATTGGTGTAGACGTGTAGGGGGATCTATAAAGCAGATGTATTAAATAATAACCCAAACTGGAAAGAACACAGCATTACAAGTATATTCATATGATGGAATAAAAAACAGCAACTAAAAGAATAAACGAGGATTGCACAATGAGCGAGATTGTAGCTTTTTGGGAAGGCGATCACAGAGGTAAGGTGCCATCTGTGTCACACCCCATCAAGGGCACATACTATCAACTGGACTCATCACGGTTGAGGTTGACCTTGACCTCCTGGCGGCGGTGGTGTTTGTCGGGGTTCTCCGCTGCAAGTTGGGGTTCTCCTCCTTTCCACGCCGTGCTCTCTGGGAGGAAGTCGCCCTGTGCAGCCCACACCTCAGGGGTGGGGAGCGGTGTTCCCTCGCCTTTAGGGCAGGATATCTACCTAAGTTATCTGGAATTCTCGTTACATGGCACGTTTGTCTCTGCCCCCACCTATGACCTTGTCGAATCATTTATTTACATCAGTGTGCATTCATGTACAGTGACTTTATATTTTGGGTTATAATCTAATAGTACTGTGTTTCTGTATTTTCTTTTTGCTCAAATTGTCCCAATGTTGGCCATTGGGACCTCTATCTGTTGAAGCCTGTGTTCCTTTGACAAACCACCATCAATGTGGTTTTTTGTTTGTTTGTTTTCTTTTTTATGCACTTCCTTACTTTCTGACCCAGGAAGCTCTGGACTCATCCTGTATATTTCATGCTCCAGTCCTAGAATCAGACTTTTCCCAAAGAACCCTGGTTCCTTTTATTGGAGAATGATATTAGAAGCCAATACGTAGATGGTAGGTGTGCTCATTGCTACGGGGTGTCATGTCTTTGAAGCTGACAGAGCAAAGAAATACGTGTGGGTGTACTAGCTCATGTATATATAACACCTATCTATAAATATTTCTACATGCAGCCATCTGTATCTATATTAAGGTAAACAAGAATTCATAACGATGTTTCCGCCTCTAGTTCATCACCGCATGGATTATTCTAGCATCTTCCTCCTGCTTATCTGTGAATTCCCACTCCAACAGTCAGAAAGCTGGCCCCCGCCATCTGCCATCTGTTTACTGAATTGTTCCATGGGTGCTATTTTTAATAAAACTTTCGAAATAATCTTAGACTCACATAAAAGTTGCAAAAATAGTGCTGACAGTTCCAGCTTTGCCCAGTGATAAGGACTTAAAGAACCAGAGCGCAATGATTAAAACCAGGAAATGAGCACCGCTGCGATGAACTGTTCCGTGACCTGTAGACCTTATTTGGGTTTTATCGGTGTTTACGTGCACTTTTTTCCCTTTGTAAATATTTCTGTGAAATCGATCGCATGACCAGCACCACTCAGGGGACAGAACTATTCTTGTGTCACCCCGTGCTACCCCTCGATAGTCTCAGCGTCTCCCCATCTCTGATTCCTGTTCTCCTTCACTAAGATTTGGTCATTCAAATCCCACAGAATGTGACCTTTCCAGATTAGCTTTTCAAAACTCAGCATAATGTTCCTATGACACATCAAGGTGTTTTGTGCGGCCATAGTTAATTCCTTTTTCCTGCTGAGTCATCCTCCATCCTAAGTGTATCCTTTCACTCGGTGAAGGGCATTTGGGTTGCTTCGGGCCAGTGGCTATTCCAGTTAAAACGGCTACGGACATTCGTGCACAGGTTTCTGTGTGAACACCAGTTTTCTCTAAGATAAACAGGCTTGGAATTGCCAGTTACAGATGTGGAAACAGACACACAGAGATTAAGAAACATGTCTGAGTTCTCTCGGTTTGTAAGGGGAAGACCCAAGATTTGGCCACGAGACGTCCAACTCCAGAGCCTGAGCTTCTAACCACGACATAAGCTGCTCTAAGAACCATATCGTAGTTACGGGAAAACCTACACTAGCTTGGCATTTATCATGGACGGGCCTCACGTGAGCTCTGCACATCAACCCCCTGATACTCACAGTGCCCTGTGCAAGGTGGGTCCTGTCACGACCCTTCACTCATAGTCCAGTGACTGAGGTTTCAGGGAATCAGGCTGTGTGCAGCGGTGACAGGCCAGCCCCAGGGCCCAGCCAACTGCCCTCTCCCGAGGGGAGGGGTCCGGCTTTGTCCCTGGCCATGCAGTGCTCCCCACATGCCTAAGCAGCTAATCCTGGTGCCATGAGGAGACCTGGAGCCATGAAGCTTCTAGAACAGGACATCCCACTGGAAAGCCAGCTCATAGGGAGCACGTTGGCTCTGTGCCAGCTTTTCTTTCGCTTTGCAGGGTTTGTTGGCACGCTGAGAAAGTCACTTTGTGTGACTCCATGGGCACTTTGGGCCTCGAAATGTTTGACGGACATCTGATGTGCTCTGCTTTTACCCAGATGAGAACTGAGCTGCTTTGGTCCAGTACATAAATAACTGTATTGGAACCCCCTCCCTACTCACCTGATCTGGCCCCCAATGACTTCTTTCTTTACCTAAAGATAAAGGAAATATTGAAAGGAAGACATTTTGATGACATTCAGGACATCAAGGGTAATACGACAACAGCTCTGACGGCCATTCTAGAAAACAAGTTCCAAAGTTGCCTTGAAGGGTGGACTAGGCGCTGGCGTCGGTGCATAGCTTCCCAAGGGGAGTGCTTCGAAGGGGACTGGAGTGATATTCAGCAATGAGGTATGTAGCGCTTTTTCTAGGATGAGTTCACAAACTTAATTGTCTGACCTCGTATTAAGGGGTGACATGCCTGCTTCCCTTTGGCCCTGGCGCACAGCTCAGGAGCTGTTCATCTTTTGTGTGTGGATTGTGAACCCCGCAGGTCGCTGCTGCGTCATCATTGCCAGTTGCCTTTGGGTCTGATTTTCTCCGTGAAACTCTCAGCCTCTTGGTGTGACAGCAGGTCTTTCTACTGCGCTTCTGTCACAAAGGCCACAGGGACCTTGGTGGCATTGCTTAGAAATGACACTGTTTCTCTGTGGCTCCTGTCAGTTGTAGGAGCTTCCATGTTGCTGGTTCTCAGGGACAGGAAGATTTGAAGGGCTCACGCAGTCAGTTCTAGGGGACGAGAGGTCCAAGTGAATAATCGCTACCAGGATCTCGTCCACAATCACATTCAGAGAAGACGGCACTCAGGATGTGCCCTTGGAAAAGCTTTCCAGTTGGTGTCACATCTAGACCCCACCAAGGCATCTGTAGTCTCAGGGGTCAGTCCAGCATACTCAAGCAAAAACCACAGTCCCCTCGAAGCCATTGACGCACTAGGACACTGTTTAATTACACAGGTGCCACCTCATATTTTCAGCGCTTGGTTTAGGATGAAGGAAGCGACAAGATTTATGTGCCTGTCAAACAAAGACAAGGCAAAGCATGGTCTCCTAGTGCCTCATGCGTTTGCCGTGTATATTTTTAGTTATGTGTTTTGTTCATGGTGCTGGTGACACTTCCTTCTTTTTGGTATCTGTCTTCTCAATCTACTTGGATTCATATTAATTACTAGGAGACAAAGATGTCATCACAAAGGTGAGACTTTAAGAAATTTACAAGTGAAGGGGAACATCATTTTCTATGGTGGAAGCTTTTCTTTCTCCTACAATCAATTCTAAGAGTGTAGTTGGTTGATGACAGACACAGAGGTATGTCACTCGCCTGGAGTGGCTGTGCACACACTCAAGTCTAACTCCTGGGCAGCTAAGAAGAAATGGCCTGTGCTGGTCATTATTGATCACTTCCAATGATTCAATTCCGGGAAGAGTTGATGGATAGCTGGACGTCAGGTCTCTCAGCAGCTAAATGTTTGATTTGCGTTGTGCCTGAGCTCCCAAGAGCTGCAAAAGACCTGAGCATCCATTGGATAAGCCAGCCTATGGATTGATGTGTTTGTTGCTATGGCGATTGACATTGTCACCGTTTGGATCACCTCATCATGCTTGACAAGCATTTGGTAAGAAGGCAGTATCTCCACATCACTTAACAATAAGCCATAACAACGGTGACTACATTGAAAACGATCCAGAATAAATATAAAAGCAGATAGAAATAGGTCGTCGTAAGCCCAAGATGTGGAAATAGTGCAATGAGAGAGCACATCTCCTGAAAAAGATCTTATGATTGGAAGCAGCGTTTCTGAAAAATGGTACAAAACCATGATTACTTGTAAAGGAAATACCTCATGTCCTTTTCGCCCTCCCTTTCAGGTAGGGAAAGAAAAGCACAAGCTTGCTGATTACTGGGACACATGGCAGAAAGAACATTTTCACAGGATGTGTTTATCATCACTGGCCCCTGGGCCCTGGAACATGGGGTTTTGGCTCAGGTACCGGTATTTAAAGATATACTCACTGCTGGCTGAACCTGTGTCTAAAATATTGCCAGAGTGGGTTCAATTATGAACAGCGTTAGTCCTGGTCACATGATGAAATTATTTCTATTCCTATATAGCCTTTAAACATAATCAATTCTAATGTTTTTGTTAAGAAAGCTACATCAGTATTTTTCTCTAGTGTGTCACTGTCACTGGGATGAATGACATAATTTGTCATTATTCCGACTATATCCTAATGCTGTTGATGTTTCATTGGGTCAAAGGGAGGTATGTTTATATGACAAGGAAACCCTTGGTCAACGTGGGGTTGAAATAAATTACAGTTGGGACAGATGTCAGCTCTGTACACTTCCTTGACCACCTTACCCCAAGTTCCCAAGTTCCAGGCTATTCATCAGGCATTATATTTTGTTTTCAGAGTCAAGTGCAGATGTTATTACAATAATAAGTGGGTCAATAAAGTCTTTACAGTTACAAGTCAGAATTGCTTTCTCGCTCTCATTTTTCCACATTATTTACCCTTTCGACACATTTGTGTCTGCCTGTGTTGACTAAGTTACGTGAGTACTTTGCTACGCCGAGAGCCTGAGCCCTTGGAAAAATAGCTTATTTCTCGAGTCTTATCTCCTCAGTAGCTTAGCCCAGGTCTTCGTTGCACATAGTAGGTTCTCAGTCAACACTTTTGAGATTGCTTATTAGGTGTGACCTGAATGTGTTTGCTTCACGAGGTGCTGTGAGTACATATGACAGCAGAACAGTAAGATTTGTCACCTTGTTTTAGAAGCTTGAACCAGAGGGCACGTCCATATTCATCAAGTTATTGCAACTTCGGGGGTGTAACAGAAGCATGGTAAGTATCAATGAATCTTTTGTTGTCCCTGCTTCATTAAGAAGCACAAAATCAGCACATGTTTCTAGAAGCCACTGTGAGCTTCTCCCCTTGTGGGCACTTTGCGTCCTCAGATAACTGGCTGGCAGCCATGCTGGAGTCAAACCCTGTGATCAGAATTCCTGGTTGGGTCTTTGAGTAGCTGAATCCCCATGGACTGCTTTGAAGCCAAACTGGCCCTGAATAGCGTTTTGTGTCCGTCAGGGGCCCCATGACGGCGCCACAGTTAGAGATGCTGGGGCCATGGGGTTGTCTTTGCACCATTTGCCTCTCACTTGTCCACTGCCTCATGGTTTGCTGAAGGGATGGTGGGTCCAGAGTCGCTGGCCGGCTGTCAGGCTGATTGAGTGAGCACTGCGGCCAGCGTCGGGCCAATCAGAGCCTCTTTCCTGGGAATCTGGAGCTGGGATGCAGGTTTTCTCTTCTGTCTCTGTTGCTCAGTTGTGGGGAAAAGTGTGGCAGAGTCGGGGCTGAGGTGGCCACGTGTGCGTTGTATGTGAGGGGATCAGAGAGCGTTCACGTACACGCAGGGAAAAGACGGGGCAGATGGTCAGCGAGAGGCAGAGAAAAAGAGGCGAGGTGCTCCAGAAACAGGATGGAGAGATGAGCCGTCTTGTTTGTTGGGAATTATCACTTTTTGAGTCCATGTGTCTTTCTGATAAGCCCATTTGCCTCAGCAAGTCCAAGCAGGCTCTGCTCCTCACAAATGAAACAGACCGGTTTCTAAGATAAACCTGGAGACACATCTCGCTCCTTGTGGGTTTGGATAAACACCCTCTCACGGATTCTCTCTGCATGTATTGGTCATTCTCTCACCAAAATACTGCCAATGGGTGATAAATCAGGGGAGGCTTATGTATTTAAGGACGTGGAGTTGCTTATTACTCAGGTCAATGTTTATTTTTTTCTCTTCATTTTCTTGGTTAAAATGTAACATGTGGGGAAAAAATGACCAACACTACGATTTGAGTAAGAAAAAACATACAAAATATTTGGCTATGGTTGTCATATTTAGCCTTGTCTAATGGTATTATATGATTCTTAGATACCAAATCTTTACCTAAAAGTTTCCATCAGCTCACTGAGAAAACATCAGCAGTGGCATTTCTGGCACCTCTGCTAAAAAATGGCTGCTTACATGAACATGGACGTATATCGCACATACATGTATGTATGTGTATACAATTAATGAGTTTCCTTTCTGTTTCCTTTCAGTTTGGGCTGTTTAATACAGCAAATGAACTTTCGTCCATCTCTAAGTACATGATTCAGTTTTACTAAGAAGCTATCACAGGAGAAGCAGTGAGAAGGTGCACGCTTCAGACCGACCATGGCTGAGCCACTGTATAAATTAACTCTCCTAAGAAAGCGGCAGTTCCAGGGGCCAGCGGGTTCTCTTCCCTAAGGGTCACTGCGTGATGACAAATGTCCAACATTGGGGCCAAGGGATGCCAGGAACAAATGTGATGATGAAAACGTGGCAGGAAAGGGCCGGCTGAGTGGTGCGATGGTTAAGAACTGGCTTGGGATGCCAGAGGGCCCCGGTTCGGATCCCACATATGAGGGCCAGTGACACTGCCCTCCACAG